>NC_133661.1:265565611-265928886 GCF_037893015.1 Macrotis lagotis | reverse complement strand
AGTCACCAAATAAGGTAAAAGGGAAGGGAAAAGCAAAACAAAACAAATGTTGATCAAGACAATCAAATTGTATACAATCCTAAAAGGGAAGTTATAAAACACTTATAATTCTTGACAACTTTACTTCTCTTAGGATAATTAAAGGGTCAAATACAATTGAAGTGATTGAATTTGAAGGATATGGGTGTAGTTGGGTCTTGTCTCTCCATTGAAGAGGTCCAAGATGGCATCACTATGTTTGAGACAAAAAGCCCAGAGGGAAAAAAGCATTATCCTTTGACCCACTTTAATTCTGCTGTGCTTACAAAACTTAGCACTTTCTCTGATGAGAGCACCTTAAACTGGGCAGGCCTGAGTCAGTGTCTGCCATAATATTCAATCTTTTGTAAAGTTCTCAAGTGAGACATTCAGAGCCTCCCAGAGCCCTTTAAGATTCTTGAATTTAATTAAATCAGGGTTTGTCTTACTATATTTCTGCTTTTATAAAATGCACCTTAATTTGGGGACCCAAAATTTGAAAAAAATGTATTACATAAAGTTATTGAACTCAAATATTATTCGTCATAAAATTCATACTACTCCTCATCACTGTCAAAACTCCCATCCATTAGCTTGTCTTCTTCTGTGTTTTATGATGAATCACTATCTTAGGGATAGGCTCTGACTACTATCCTGACTGTGGTCTGGTCTGGGGTTGACCACAACCACTCCTTGGGCAAGTTTGGTATGTGGATACATGCTTAATCTATTCTGTTTCATGAACTTCAAGCATCAATTGTGTCCTCCTTTGAAATCAGTAACTTCTCTTTCATCATCAATTCTTTTAGCTTCATCCTGAACCATTTTTGGAGACACAGGAATTCTAATTGCCCTTTGCTCTTCAATCCATATCTTCAATTCCCTTTCTAAATCAAGTCATTTGCTGACTTACCTATATGGTCTTCTTTTGTTCTAGCATTTTCAGGAGGGCTTATTCTTCCTGTAGCCAGTCTCGTGTTGCTTTCTCAGTTGGGGAAGACCAAATTGAAGTTCAGCTACACGATTTCCATTAACTTTTGCAAACTAGATCACTTTTTTGAGGGGTTTTTTTGCAAGGCAGATGGGGTTAAGTGGCTTGCCCAAGGCCACACAGCTAGGTAATTAAGTGTCTGAGGTCACATCTGAACTCAGGTACTCCTGACTCCAGGGCCAGTGCTCTATCCACTTCGCCACCTAGCCGCCCCTAGACTACATCACTTTTAACTTGAATTCAGCACTGTATGAAAATCTATTCTGCATCATTCTGGGAAGCATGTGGCAAAACATAAACTAATATATAAGTAACAAATTGGAAATGATGAGCACAAAGACAACAAGACTGAAACAGCAGGAAATGCAAGTGAAAAAAAATTACAAGCACTGTATAAGATGTTCACAGTTTTTAGACCCTAAATTTTTCAGGAAACGGTTTGTCTTATAAAAGAGGGAAATACAGTAATCCTTCTTTCACTTAACAAGGGGTTAAGTACCCTAGGGAAGAGGGCATTAAAGTGAGACAGAAAGTAGACCTAGGGTGAGGGGCACAAATAGTTCAAAAAATGATTTGATGATACATTGGTTCATGAGGAGGACTGTGTGTCCTTGGAGGGAACTTGAAAATGTAGTAGGGTAAAAACATTATTATAATATATATATATATATATATATATATATATATATATATATATATATTTGCAAGGCAAAGGGGTTAAGTGAGTTTCCCAAGGTTGAATTTGAATCAGATCCTCCTGACTCCTGGGCTGGTGCTCTATCCATAGCACTATGTAGCTTCCCTTATAATTATAATTTGATGCAATTTGAGACAATGTTGTTTATTAAGCAACCAAAAAATCAATCTGTGATGATACTTTGATAAAAAAAAAATTGAGCTTATCAAACAATCAAGCTGTGATTGATGAGACCTGATTAATAAATAGTACTTGAGTGATGGATAACACCAGGTGAGTAGGCACAAAGACATAATTTTAGGGGAAAAGAAGGGAGAGTGTGAGCACTGAATAAATTCTATTCAATAGATTTGTCCCAGATAAGGAATAAGATGCATTCCCACTTGGGTTTAAAGATATATTCTAATATATAGGGAAGGGGAGGTCTGGGGAAGGGATAGATAAGGGAAAATGGGTCTGATAAAAGGGAAGGTGACATAGAAGTTAAACTGAAATTTAAATTTTGAAAGAAAAGTTAAAGGAAAAAGGGAGTAAAATGTTGGTGAGAAGGAATAAGAGGAAAGGAAAGAGAAAAATATAAATGGAGAAAGATAGCACAGAGGGAAATACAGAATTAGTAATCATAAATGTAAATGTGAATGGGATGAACAGTCCCATAAAACAGTTGCAGATAGCTGAAACCTACATTATGTTGTTCACAATAAACACATTTGAAGCAGAGATACACTCAGGGTAAAGGTAAAAGGATGAAAAAAAATATATTATGCCTCTGCTGAAGTTAAAAAAGTCAAGAGTAGTGATCATTATCTCAGATAAAATAAAACCAAAAATCAATCTCATTAAAAGGGATAAGGAAAGGAAACGATATCTTCTTAAAAGGCACCATTGGTAATGAAGGTATAAAATTACTAAACATGTATATGCCTAGTGGTATAGCATCCAATTTCCTAGTCAAAAAGCTGAGTGAATTACAAGGATTCATAGTTAGCAAATCTTAAATAATGAAAGAACTCAACCTCCCTCTCTCAGAACTAGATACATCTAACCGCAAAATAAACAAGAAGGTAGTTAAAAAGCTGAATGAATCTTAGAAAACTTCGATGTGATAGACCTTTGGAGAAAAACTTAATGGGGATAGAAAAGAATGGACCTTTTTCTCATCAGTATATGACACCTATACCAAAATTGACCATGTACTAGGACACAAAAAAAAAAACTTATGCAGAAAGAAAAAATACACACTTCTTAGACCATAATGCAATAAAATTTATGTGTAATAAATGATCATGGAAAGATAAGCCAAAATCTAATTGGAAACTGAATAACTTCATCTTGGTTAGCTCAGACAGGAAATAATAGAAATAATTGATAATTATGTAATAGAATAATCAATAATATATAATAGAAATAATCAAAAATTATATCCAAGCAAATGATTCTAATGAACATCATAACAAAATTTATAGGATGCAGCCAAGGTAGTTTTGAGGGGAAACTTTATGTTTCTAAATGACTATATGAATAACATTGAGAAAGAGGAGAACAATGAATTGGGTTTGCAACTAAAAAAACTAGAAAAAGAACAAAATAAATATCCCCAATTATAACAAATTAGAAATTCTGAAAATCAAGGGAGATATTAATAAAACTGAAAGTAAGAAAACCATTGATCTCATAAATAAAACTGAGTTGGTTTTATGAAAAAGTGAATAAAATAAACAAGTAGTTGGTTCATCTGATTTAAAAAAGAAATAAGATAACCAAATTACCAGCAACAAAATCATAAAGATTGAACTACCCACCAAAGAGGAGGAAATTAAAGGGCTAATTCAGAGTACTTTGCCAAACTGTATGCCAATAAATTAGATAACTTGAGGGAAATGGATGACTATTTTAAAAAAATACAAACTGCCCAGATTAACAGAAGAGGAAATAACATAATTAAATAATCCCATTTCAAAAAAATTAGTTGGAAAAAAACCATCAATACACTCCCTAAGAAAAAGACTCCAGGTCCAGATGAATTTAAAAGTGAATTCTACCAAAAAATTTTAGGAACAATTAATTCCTATTCTACATGAACAATTTTAAAAAATAGGGGTGTAGTTAGGTGGCACAGTGGATAGAGCACCAGTCCCGGAGTCAAGAGTACCTGAGTTCAAATCTGGCCTCAGACACTTAATAATTACCTAGCTGCATGGCCTTGGGCAAGTCACTTAACCCCATTGCCTTGCAAAAACTAAAAAAAAAAATATAGGAAAAGATGGAGTTCTGCCAAATTCCTTTTATGACACCAATTTGATGTGGATACCTAAATCAGGAAGAACCAAAACAGACAAAATGATATAGAGCGATCTTTAATGAATAATGATACAAAAATCCTTAAAGAAAATTTAAGCAATGAGGCTACAGCAAATTATTACTAGTATAATACATTATGATAGGGTAGAATTTATGCTCAGTAGGAAGGTTTGGTTCAATATTAGCAAAACACTCAACGCAATTGAGCATATCAATAGGAAAACCAATGGAAATCATATGATTTTCTCAACAGATGCTGAAAAATACTTTAATAAAATAAAACAACCATTCCTAGTAAAAATACTAGAAAGTTTTGGAATAACTGGAGTTTTCCTTAAAATAATAAATGCTATCTAAAATTCATGGTATCCATCTAAAACCATAGTATCTATCTAAAACCATAGTATCTATCTAAAACCAATATTATATGTGATGGCAATAAATTTCCAATAAAATCAGGGGTAAAACAAGGACACCCATTATCATCATTACTCTTCAATATACTGTTACATATCCTAGTTTTAGCAATAAGACAAGAAAAAGGAATTGACGGAATCAGAATGGCAATGATGAAACAAAGCTTTCAGTCTTTGCAGATGATATGATGGTATACTTAGAGAACCTGAGAAAATCATCTAAAAAACTCCATGGAAAAATTAACAAATATAAACAAAGTAGTAGGATATAAAATAAACCCACATAAATCATTAGCATTTCTATATTTGAATGACAAAGCCCAAAAGCAAGAAATAAAAAGAGAAATTCCATTTAAAGTAATGATAGACAACATTAAATACTTGTGAATCTACCTCCAAAGACAAACCCAGAAACTGTATGAACACAATTATAAAGCACTTCTCACCCATATAAAGCCAGATCTAAATAATTGGGAAAATGTCAACTGCTCATGGTTGGGTCTACATAATATAATAAAAATGATAATTCCACCCAAATTAAATTACTTGTTCAGTGCCATACCAATTAAACTACTAAATGACTATTTTAACAAGCAAAAAAAAAACCAGTAACAAAACTCATCTGGAGCAACAAAAAGCCAAGAAAAGCCAGGGAACTGATGGAAAAAAAATGTAAAGGAAGGTGACCTAGCTCTACCAGATATAAAACTATACTATAAAGTGGCAATCATCAAAATTGTCTGGTACTGGTTAAGAAATATAGTAATGGATCAGTGGATTAGGAAAGATTCCAAAGAAATCACAGTAAATGACTATAGCAATCTACTGATTCACAAACCCAAAGACATCAGCTTCTGGGATAAGAACTCAGTATTTGACAAAAATTGTTGGGAAAACTGGAAAACAGTATGGTACAAACTAGGCATAGACCCACAATCTATAATACCAACATGTATATATATATATATATATATATATGTATACATATATACATATATATATATATGTATATATATATGTATATATATACATATATATATATACACACATATATATACATATATATGTATATATACATATATATATGTGTGTGTATGTATATATACATATATTCATATATATTCATATATATATGGAAAAATGAGTACAGTATTTACACATAAAGGGTGACACAATAAGTCAATTAATAGACTAAGAAATTATCTATCAGATCTATGGAAAGGGGACAAATTTATGCCCAAACAAGAAATAGAGTACATTATAAACTGAAAATTGAATGATTTTGACTATTTTAAATTTTAAAAGCTTTTGCACTAATAAAATTAATGATGTCAAAAATAAAAGGAAAGCAGAAAGCTGGGAAACAATCTTCCCAACTACGAGTCTTGATAAAGGTCTCATTTCAAAAATATATAGAGAGTTGCATCAAATTTATAAGGTTACAAATCATTATCCAAATGATAAATGGTCAAAGGATATGAATAGACAATATATATTCCAATGAAGAAATTAAAGTTATATATAATCATATGAACAAATTGCTATTGATTAGAGAAATTCAAATTAAAATAACTATGAGGTATCTCCTCCCACCTATCAGATTGGCTAAAATGAGAAAAAGGGATAATGATCAATGTTGGAGTGATTGTACATTGATACGTTATTGGTGGACTTGTGAAATGATCCAAACATTCTAGAGAGTAATATGAAATATGTCCAAAAGCAAAAAAAAAAAAAAATGTTCATTCCCTTTGACACAGCAATTCCAATTCTAAGCCTATATCCAAAAGAAATCACAAAAAAAATGAGAGAAGTCCCACATGTTCCAAAATATTCATAGCAGTTCTTTTTGCAGTGGCAAAAATTTGGAAATTGAGGGTATACTCATCAATTGGGGGAATGGTTATACAAGTTATGGGACATAAATATAATGGAATACTATTGTTCTATAAGAAACCATAAATGATTGAACTCTAGACAAGAATGGAATGACTTACAGGATCTGATGCTGAGCAAAGGAAACTATGAGAACAATGTATTCATTAACAACAACATTGTGAGATGATCAGCCTTGATAGTAACATCTCTCAGCAGTTCAAAGAGCTAGGACAACCCTATTAGACTGGTTATGGACAATGCTATCCCCATCCAAAGGACGAAAAACAAAACAAAACAAAACAAAAATGCCTGTCAAAGGAAGGGTATTGAGGAAAGCACTGAATTTGAAGTTCAAATGATGACCACTTTATAAAAATTATCTCTTATGTATCTCTCTCCCTTAATCCTAATTCCTGATACTGAAAATGACTAATTTGTAAACATGTTTATCAAAAATACCTATGTACAATGTTGCTGAGGGGAGGGGGGTGGGGAAAGAGTGGAATGAAACTTTGTAACAAAAATGCCTATGGATGAATGTTGAAAAAACTTTCAAAACATGTATTTGGAAAAATAAAATATCAATTCAAAAAAAAAAAAAAAGAAACTGTGGCTCAAGTAAGTTAAAGTGACTTCTCCATGCTCACATTGGTAACATCAAAGGCAGAACTTAAACCTAGGATCTCTGACTCCAGAGATAGGGGCTTCTTAAATAGTACCAGGACTGAGTACATGCTGTTTAGAATTATTAGTTAGATAATTTTGAGTTCTTAGCAACATGCTTGTAAATTTCTAAAGCAAAGCATCAGAGCATTATTCCCTTTTATCTTTCAACAAGCATCATTGAAAAGCTTTAAAAAATTTTCTTTCTTTACATAGTACTTCATAAAGGAAATTTCCTATTAAATGCTTTCATTCAATTTTTTTTCCCAAGAAAGACAGCTGAAAAGAATGATTAGACAGAATTTACTGAGCTGAAACCAAAAACTGGATTACAAAGGATTAGGGACAGCACAAAGTCACTGGGGTATCCAGTCATGAAATAGTAAAAATTACATTGAATTGTGCATTGTCTGTTGAATCTTTAAATCACATCACTAGAAGAGAATTGAAATAAATCATCATGTACTGAAGGGCAAGAAAATAGAAAAATTGCAGGGCTGGACTCATTCCCCTAAATGAAAAAGAACCACTAGACCAAATGAAACTACATACCCTCTCAAATGTAACAAAACACAAAAGAATTCAGAAGGATCATAAAAAGCATTACATGACTAGGCAGAATTTTCCCTTTGCAAAACCAGTCTCAGCAAAATAATAGGCCTATGCTGGAAATATGAAATATAGTCTATTTTTCCAATATTTTAGGCAATTAGATTGACAACAACCATGTATTCCTAGAGTAAACCCAATATGGCATGCTTCTTAAAATAATCATTCACCTTTGTAATTTTGCAAGTTACTTAATGTCTTGTGAGAGGGAAAGGCTGGATAAATAGAAAAAAGGATAAAATAGATTTTTTTTATAAAAGATGATTCTAAACTCCATTTTCTTTGGAACTATGATATCAGAAGAACCTTGAAATATCATATGGTGCATTGAGGAAAGTATTGAATTTGAAGCTCATATCCCAGAACTGTTTCATATCTCTCTCCCAATTACATGTATACAAGGCTAAGAGATAACCATACAAGAATTTAGGAAGAAATATTATTCAGCTCAAATGGGATAATACATGCAAAATGCTATGTAAACCTTAATATTTTCTGATGATGATAATGAAACTGGTGACAACATTGAAGATAATGATGGTAATAATGATGAGTTTCTAGTCTTGTTTCTTTAAACCTTAAAAAGACATCTTGTTAGGATTCCTTGTTTTTCTCTCCACATGTCTAAAGCAAATGACTAGATACCCCATTCAAAATACTCAAAAAAATTAGGAGGAAACAGAGCTGTGATACATGGGAGGGAAAATATGTGGTAATTTTATGGAATTGAGAGTAGTGAGAAACAGAGTACCAGATAAAATGTCCCCTTAAGCCCAAAAGGGAATCTATGTATATGATAGATCCATATTCCATTGAGTCTTTTTGAGATAGGGATTGCCTAGAAAATCAAAACCCAATGAATTACAAAACACAATGACCCTTATTTTTTTCCCTTCATTCACACTAAAGAAAGGAGTCAATTCTGTTAGTGGTTAGCACATATTCTAATTGCACAACCCAGTTGGTATTTTGAAGGGCATGCCCAGTGTCTAGTTATGATTATATATAACAGAGAACCAGAAAAAGAAGCCACATGATAATGTATAATTCTTTTGAAAAATGTCTGTTAAATTTCTTTTGGACCTGAAAGGCTTTTCACATCTTGGGGTGGGGGTTCTATTACTACCCAATGCTTTGTTCTTGACCCTCTTTTCTCCTCTCTATATCTTCTCTCTTCCACACATTTAGAAGTGATGAGGTAGTCGTAGTATGCAGGTAAATGTTTTTAAAAGCAGTTTTCTAGAAAAAAAAAATTGGCTGACAAAATTTTTAATTTAATCTTCCTTATTAACATTTCTACATTAATTTTTAAGTCTAAAAATCAATAAAACAGGAAATCAAGCCCTTATTTCTAGTCTATGCCAAGTTCTATGGTATTAAATATTCACAATAAAAATTTTACACTCGACTCTCAAAAGTCAATTCAAACTTGGTTTCTGTATACACAAAGTAGAGTTGGAGTCAGGATGATTTGTATTCAATTTCTGCTACAAACACTAACCAGTTGTATGACTATAACAATCATTTAACCTCTGTGTGCCTTAGTTTCCTTATATGTAAAATGAAATTAATAATAGCACCTATATCCCAGAGTTATTATAAAGATAGAACAAAATAACGTATATACATATCTTGATAAATTTTGAAATACTAAACAAATGATAACTACAATTATCATTATCTAAATATCCTCCCCCACATCTTCCTGCATTTCAGTCCTATGTCATCAATATCTTTTGAAGGTTTTCAATTGGTTATCTCTTAAGAAATTCCAGCTTAATGCATCTAAAACAGGTTTTACTTCCCCCCTCCAAACCCTCCTGTCTTCCTAGGTTTTCTTTATCTACTATCAATAGTATCAACAGACTTTTCCTTTTCCCTTTTTTTAACTTTCACTCAACCCTCACTTCAAATTAGTGCACAAATTTTAATAAATCTGACTACCTATATCTCATCCCTTTTCTAGTAAACAAAAATTTCATTACTCTGGCTTTGTTTCTTTCCAAGGTCAAATTTAATATTTATTCTTTTTACCATAAAAATATATGCCCAGGTTGTAGCTGGGAAGAAATGTGGGGTTTTAGATGATGCTCCTTCACTCTTTATTAATTATAACATAAAATAATACAGCAAATTCTGGAATAAGATATATACTCCCCTTGACTACACTTACAGAAAGAAAAAGGGAAGGATTGGAGATAACTGACTCTCTTTTTCTATTTTAGCTTTCTGTAGGGAGAATGGAACTTTGTTCTAATGCACTAAAATTTAGGGTGATGAAAACACATGCACACATCAGTAGAAAGAAACTGAATCTAGCACCTTACTAGAAACATGACCTAAATAAAAGAGTACCAAATGATTCATTTTCCTAAACACACATACACACACACACACACACACTCACACACACACACACACACACACACACACACACACACACACACACACACACAGTGCTATTACACATCTGTTGAAATCCTACACATCCTGGTCCTATCCCACTCCTCCATATACTAGGCAGTTCCCCCCCATAATGGCCTCATGGTATCCCAGAGTATCTCCCCCCGATGGAAATTTTTGTCTCCCTCAAATGAATTTGTCACTTTAAAAAAAACAAGGATTTGAGGGCATATTACATGCCATTTAGACATTTTTGGGTATTTTGCCCAGGGCAAATCTGTCTTCTACTTCCTAGTTCTCAAGAGCAGAGCAATTAATCTTCAGAAATAAGTGTCATCTGTGAAAAGAGGTATTAAAAGTAAATATTATGGTGGCTAGGTGGTGTAGTGGATAGAACACCTGCCTTGGAGTCAGGAGTACCTAGGTTCAAATCCAACCTCAGACACTTAATAAATACCTAGCCGTGTGGCCTTGGGCAAGCCACGTAACCCCATTGCCTTGAAAAATCTAAAAAAAAGGAGCTATTTTTTAGGGGTGGCTAGGTAGCACAGAGGATAAAGCACTGGCCCTGGAGTCAGGAGTAACTGGGTTCAAATCCAGTCTCAGACACTTAATAATTACCTAGTTCTTTGGCCCTGGGCAAGCCATTTAACCCCATTTGTCTTGCAAAAACCTAAAAAAAAGTTAATATTATATATTAGTATTTGAGTGCCTCAGTACCTTTAAAAATAGTCCAAAATGAATCAATAATAGGGAACAACTAGAACAGCAATCACTGGTAATTTTAATGGAGTTTTCTGTATATTATCTTCTGAGATTCTCAAAACAAAATTATGAAACAAATACAATTGAAGCTTTTTCATTTTTATTATTTTTATGTATGATTTTGGTTTATTTATTTGATATTATTACAATAATTTTGATATAAAACTAAACATAAACCATCCTGCCCCCCACCCCAAGAAGTTGAGCTTTTGCAAAAAAAGAATGGATATAAGAAAGTATAAAACAGCTGAGACAAGTGAGGGGAAATGAAATTCAAACCACCTTTTTTTTGTCCTTCTAGGCACAGAGATGACTGAATTCTTGAAGACTATGTCAATTATTTACTAAATCTGGAGTGTTCTTCATCAGTCTACAAGCTAAAAGATCTTTGAGTACAGACTTAGAAATGAGCCAAAGGTGTTACTTGAGGTCTATTATAGTTAATTATAATAACTTACATTTTTATCTGAGACAGTATACTGAAATGGATAGAAAGTTGACCATGAATCCGGGAAAACAGATCTTGTCTCTGTCACATATTAGCTCTGTAACTCTAAGCAAGTCACATAAACCCACAGAAATCTCATGTGTAATTTGAACCAGAATGAAATTGGGAAACGTTTAATAAAATAAATAAAACAACAGTAAAATATAGGTTACATGACATTTTGAAACTAAGACAATATGTTACTTCAGGGATCTTTATGTATGACATGGTGACTCCAAATCCTTCTGCTCTCTAAGACTACAAGATGTAGAGAAGACACCCAACCTGTATTGGTAGAGTCAGTTTACTCTAAAGGGATTTCCTTATCCTAAATTCTTTATACAGATGCTAGTTCAGAAAACCAAGGCACAGAGTAGGCTATGCCAGATGAAACTGCCATTTTAGGGATAGTATTACTGGGTCATGAAGTTATATTTTCTACTTTATCTTGTTTATTCTTTAACAAATATCTCTAGCCTTGTAATTATAACCCTATCTGAAGCTATCCTCTCTAGAACCTAGTAATTAAACCAAAAATATAAGACATCTGATAGCTTGTAAGACTTTTAAAAAAAAAAGCATTTTTTAAATCACCAAGATATGTTGTTGACTAGTTCTTTTTTTTAGTTTGTTTTTTTTTTTTTTTTGCTAGGCAATGGGGTTAAGTGGCTTGCCTGAGGCCACACAAATAGGTAATTATTCAAAGTGTCTGAAGCCAGATTTGAACTCAGGTACTCCTGACTCCAGGGCCAGTGCTCTATCCACTGTGCCACCTAGCTGCCCCAACTATTTCTTAATGAACAGAAATTACTGATTACCACCCTACATAGTGATGGACTCAAGAAGTAGTATAAGAGATATACTTATAGATAAAGCAAATATGCTTTGGAGGACAGTACACATTTTAGAAAAAGGAATTTCTTTTGCTTTTCTTAGTTGGAGGAATTATAGATTTTTAAGAATTTCAGTCAGAACCTTGAAAATAAGGTTCCTGACTCCAAGTCTAGTTTTCTTTTCATTATACAGTGTTGTCACTTATCTAATTGAAACATGTTCTACTTCAGATGATTATGATTAGAACATTTCTGATCAGGTAAAGAATCTTTTGAAAATTTTTGAAATAGTGGTATATATATATATATATATATATATATATATATATATATATAAACATTATTCTCAGTACTGTCTGGTCCCTTAAGACTTTTTTACAGGGATGGTGGTAGAAGTATAAGAAAAATGACAGAGGATATTATGAATTACATAATTCTCAGTATATTTAAATGGAAATATGAAAACATCTTTGAGTCTCAATTTATTCAACTACAAAAGTATGAAGTTGAATTAGATCAAAGATGTCAAGCTTGGGGCAGCTAGGTGGCAGAGTGGATAGAGCACTGGCCCTGGAGTCAGGAGTACCTGAGTTCTCAGGTATTTAATAATTTCTTAGCTGTATGACCTTGGGCAAGCCATTTAACCCCATTGCCTTGCAAAAAAAAAAACTAAAAAAAATTTCAAACTCAAGGCCAGAGGAAATAGTCTGCAAAATACTAGAACTAAATTAAAATATAATTAGAAACTATTTAATAAAATAAATAAAATATAACACCATAGAAAATATTAATTTCAAATTTTCTAAATCAAGATGCAACACAGGTATCCATTTTCTATTTCTAAGTATAATATCACTGGTCTAAATTTACCCTCAATCCCTTTTAGCACTAACACCATTAATCTATGATTGACAAATGCTAATTTAAAGACACTTTTGGTTTCAGTTACTGATACTATAACAATACTGTTAATCAGTGCTTAATGATACAATTACATAGATTTAAAAAAATAAAAACCAAACACTTAAAAATATTAGAACTGAATGGAAATTGGTAGAGCCTGTTTTATTGTGCTGCCAAAAATAATAAGATGCATTTCATGAGATACTTGATCGTCCTACCTTGTAGTGCTCATAATAATGAAAAGCAAAGATGTCACCATAAAGCTAATTGAGGTTTCTATGTCAACATTGGTTGAAGGGACAAAATTGTGGATTTCCATGAAGGATTTGATAATACCTTCCGAATTAAATCAATGATACCTTAATATTCAGAGACACCAAGCAAAGAAAAGATAAAGAATAAAACTAAGTTGTAAAATCAAGACCAGAATCAATGAGCAACAGTACAAACTGTAAGGTACTTAAAAGCATCACTCATGTGTATTGTAAAATACTTTATGCTCCAAGAGAATCAGACTAGACTGGACAAGCATTGGAAAAGAATCAAGAAACTAGATTTAAAGAATAGAAAATAGTTACCTACTTAGTTAAATTCAGAATTAAACATGTGTGCGAAATCAGATTCTCAACAAGCTAAAACATTCTCAAAATCAATACTTTCACTTTTTAATCTTATTGTATATATCCAGGTGAGGATGAAAATGATAGATCCATTACTAGTCTCTCTCCTGGAATGTGGTCCCTGAGTCATTAATTATTAAGTATTTTGAATTGGAACTTCCATAAGCATATCAAAATGCAATATATCCAAAAAATTTGTAACTACACTCCAAAAGGCTCTAAAAATAATTACCCTTTGATCCAGAAATACCAGTAATGGAGATTTCCCCAAAGATCTCAGAGAGGAAAAATACACATATGAATAAAAATACTTGAAACAGCCCCCTTTATAGTGATTAAAATTAGAAAATTAAATGGGTTGCCCATCAACTGAGAAATTGCTAAATTTCTGAGTCTTGAAAAATGACAAAATGCATGATTTCAAAGTATCTTGGGAAAACTTATATAAACTGATCCAGAATGAAGTAAGAAGATACATTTGAACAATGTACATATTACCATTATAAGGGGAAAATGACATGAAAAGTCTTGAGAATTCCAGAGGAGTGATGATGAAGCAAACTATCCACCTCTTGGCAGAGAAATCATGAATTCAAGATGTAAAATAAAACATAAATTTTTGAACACAGCCAATGTGAGAATTAATTTTTCTCATTTATAAATATTTGTGATAAAATAGATGTGTCTTTTTCTGGAGAAGAATGGGAAAAGGAATGGCTTTACATAGTATGTAATTGGAAAAATAAAATAAAATTTCAATTAAATATATATATATATATATATATATATATATACATACATACATACATAGAAGAGAACAGAAGGCAAGCCAGAAAGAGTAACAGAGAAGCTTTGAAAATTACAGATTGAACTTATATATTTAAAAATAAAATCAAGATGACTATAACTCTATAATTCTATGCAATCCTCTTTTTTCTTTTATAAATACACATTTTCGATTAGTGTTTGCTGTTCTTCACATACTATGTTCCACTTCCTACACCTTTAAAATGACTTTCTCCCATCCCTGTCTCTTGTAATTCCTTATCTTCCACTATTAGTTTAAATGGCACACTGTAGGTACAGCCTAATTACTATAATAAATCCCTCCCAATACTATATTATATATGTATATTATATGCATATAATATATATGTGTGTGTATGTATATATATATACACACACATATATATATGTATGTATATGAATGTGTGCATGTGTGACTTTTTTCTCATTTGTACATGGCATCTCTCAAATCACAATGGCAGGTCCAGGATGGAAGGAAGTGATTAATTTTTGGTTTTGTATTCCCAACATTTAGCACAGTGATAAATTTTAAATTTTCATTAATTTATTAAAAAATCATTCCTCTGACACTTCTAAGCAGTGTGACTTCTAGCCTGTCTGCTGCTCCAGGAAAAAGAAATTGTCATAGGCAAGACCTGCAGAACATTTATGTTTTGACAGGAGATATAGTTTTCCATGTATCACAATATTTATACTATTCCAGAAAAGGTAGTAGAGTTTCTCTCTTGCACTGAAGTTCCTGTGGAATAAATATTAAACAAGGGATCAGAAATGCAATCCCTCTTCTATTTTTCTAAGATCTTCTCAGGCACTAAGAGACACTGTTTTTCCAAGTCTATCCAAGTCACTCAGTCAATACTCCCCATCAGTCTAGGAACTTGACAAAACACCTCTGATCTTAAGGAAATTTCATTCTTGGACGTGTGGGGGGGTGATGAACAACATGATAACAATACTCATCCACAACATAAATGAGATGATTAGGATAGACAGAGGCCACTAATGACTGGAGTAATCCACAAAACCTCATGAAATAGGTCACATGAGAGCTGAACTTTAACGGGAACCAGGAATACTAAATAACATAAATAAGAAAAGAGAGCATTGTCCCAGGTCTAGTAACAGTTAGGGAAGAAGGAAACAGAAATCATGTGCAAGGAACGAGTAGATGAGTTGGGCTGCAGCATGGAAGCAATAATGAGTAATCAACTTGGAAAGATCAACTGGGTTCAAAATATGAAGGTTTTAAATGCCAAACAGTAGAATATTATCATAGAATAATGACACAAGCAATGCTTCTTGAGTTTCAAAAATGTCAATTTGACAGCTTGTGTGAGATGATTTGGAGAGGTAATAGAATAGATACAGGGAGACCAATTAGGCAGCTATTACAATATTACAAGTGAAGGGTGAGAAGGGACATAACTTGAGTGAATGTGGCATGAGTGGAGAAAAGGCAAGGGATGCGAGAAATATTAAGAAAATACAACTGACAAGACTTAGCACTTAATTGGTTATGAACAGGTAAGCTGAGAATGAGGCATTAAGTAGCTAAAAAAAGTCACTAAATAAAAAGCTTTTTGACCAGTAATTGTCCTATTGAAAATAAAACCATGAAGAGTACAAAGATAAAGGGGACTAAATGTACAAAAATATTCATAGCAGTACCTTTTGTTTTAACAAATGAAATCTAAATCACAGAATGGTAGATCCAAAGTGAGAAGAGATTTTAGAAGCTATTTAGTTTAACCTCCACATTTTCAATCCATGAAACTGAGTCTCGGGAAGATTAAAGAACTTACCAGAGTCACTAAGATTTTAAGTATCAAAACTAATGTGTAAACTGAAATTCTCTAAATTCAAAGTCACTGTGTTGAGATTTGACTTTTTGCAGTGGAAATACATGGTGCCTTTCAGGACAAGTCTTACTTGTTCTAAGAATTAGTTTCTAGGCAACCTTTGAAGAAATATGAAGTAGTGCTAGTTAAGGAAAATTTTCACATACCTACTCAGATAGGAATAGAAGACTTCTTTGATTTTTGAAAATAAAGCTAATTGAGGATACTTTCCCAAAATCTCATATGTTTTGAAGTAGTGCTATGACCAACAACACTGTCAGTATAGAAATGTCAGCAGTCACCTTGAAATGGAAGATGAGTTTCTCACTGCAAAATTATAACCAGCATCTCTTCATTCATACATTATATATATGTATAAATATATATATGAGTATATATATATGTGTGTGTGTATATAAGTATATATGAATGCATGCATGTGTGATATATACTGTTAGAAAATGACGAGGTAAATTGCAAGCCAACCTTGCTAGAAGGTTGAGTTTTAAAAGTAGTTACTTTTAAAGAACTTATTAGCTAGAAACGTAGGAATGGAAATAAGCAATATGTCAAAAATAATAACAGAGATGGTGGTGATGATGGTGATGATGAAGAGGATGATGAAAGTCTAGAAGTATTTATTACCTAATAATGAAATAGATGGCAAAATATTGTTATTATCTCAAGTTATTTTGAAGAGGAGATGGCCATACATAGACAAGAAATTTCATAAACTCCTTTAAGAGTTTGATGGCGCAAATCAAATTACTAGACAAATTGTACCAAAATTGAATAATTCATGAACTCATAGCTCTATTATAATCATTATGAATGATCACACTTTACAGAGAATATAAACATAGCTCAGAACTACAGACATCAGTTAATACAGGTATTTTCACGATGAATCCCATATGAAAACCTAAGAATAGTCCTAGAAACCAGTCCTAAAGGCTTTTGGGAAGACATTGAAAGATGGCATTACTATCAATAGTGTATGTGGCAGAAAATGTGAACACCTTATTACTCAAAAAGACAAAAAAACCCAAAAGTTTATTAAAAATTCCTGATATCTTTAATCAATAATTTGAAATGAAATCTAAAAGGCCAATGTGATAATAGTGTCAAAATAGCACAAGAACAAAATAATTCAGTGTTAGTTTAAAAATATACTACAGAGACATGGGAAGTAATGAAACTAGAGGAGAATGAGAATTCCCATAGAAAGAACATCTGAAATTTTGACTTTTTTATATGGTCAAAGGAAGTCAAACACAACAAAATCACAAGTTGGATCAAAAGTAAAACAGAGGGGTGGCTAGGTAGCAGAGTGGATAGAACACCAACCCTGGAGTCAGGACTGGAGTCCGGGCTCAGACACTCAATAATTACCTGGCCATTTGGCCTTAGGCAAGCCACTTAACCCCATTGCCTTGCAAAAACCTAAAAAAAATGTAAAACAGAAAATATTCATCCTACTAAATAAATGATAAAACAGTCCTATCAAAAGTGCTTCTCTGAAAAACTGGAAATCAGCAAGTACAGACAATATCTAAAATTATTAATTCATATTCTTTATGGTTGCACATGCATTTCTAGCAAAGGAGTTAGTTTTCTCACTGATGAAATCTTGATTCTATCTTTCTAGGAAGCTACTACAAAAAATGAAGATACTAATGACTCTTCTAAATATAGAATATTTGCAAATTTATTCATTTCCTGCAAATGTGAAGCTTATACCACTCAAAATTCATTGGTAGTTTTTAAAAGAATATTGATTGAGGAGCAAAGAGAATATGCCAAAAAGTCCCTTACAAATTCAATAATCATTGCATAAGCCACCTGAAAAAGCCATATGAAATTTATACTGTCTTTATTGATTATTTTAAAGCCCTTGACTCATTATTCTTATTCATGGGAGACTTAAGAATACTAAATATATAAAAGAAACACAAGTAAAATAAAACTAGTACATTTGCATATTTCCATATGGAAAACTGTTCTTTATTTAAAACATGGCAACAACACAATAAATGCAAAAAGTTTATAAAAATGCAGTATTTTTCAGAAAGAATGTTTAAGTGAGTAATGTTTTTTGTCTAGTCTTAAACTCTTGATAACAAGTGCAGAAAAAAAGTGAATCTGACTTCCAAAAAATTTTACTAATTAATTTACATACCTAGATGGATGACATCATTATACAGCTCCACTAAAATAATATTAATCAGTTCTTCTACTTCATGAACTCATTTTCTAGTGATATGTCTAAATGTTATTTAGATTTGATAAGTGTCAAAAATCCTTAACATGTGTTAAAATAAAAAAGAACCATAGACTTTAAGTCTCAGATGGAAGGTCATATTGAACCAAATGATAAGTACAATTTTTTATAAATACCTTAGTGTTTTCTAGGTATGACACATTAAGCATATTATCAAGAAGAAAACATAAATCTCAGTATATATCTAGAGACTTCAATTAACCTTGAAAATTTCACAAGATCTTCTAACACTGAAGCTGCATTATAGATAGAATTATTGTACATCACCCAAAGAACATATAAAGATCCACCAAACAAGAATCTTTTTAATAGGCATTACTACTATGTATATAAAATCTCAAAATGATGTTCCTTAAAAACCTTTTAAAATATAGAAACATATTAATGTAGCAAGATATGATACACAACATACCAGTCATATTTTCTGCTCTTAAAGTGGTACTGAAGATAACTTCAAAGTGATTACAGAAAGTAAGCTCGCATCCTAATATTATTTTTCAATTTGAAAAAGTCATTTTATACAATAAATGGTAATCCATAAAACATTACAAAAACAATAAAAATGATTTGCCCTCAGAATATCCTCATTTAAATCCCAACAAAAAGGATGAGAAAAATGAGATAACAATGATAATAGTAAGTATAATTTACATAGTTCTTGAAATGTTCATTTAAATTTTGCTTATGAGATTTCATCTGAGTCACAAATGGGGGGAAGGAATCGCATGAAGTGGCTGCATTATTTGTACAGCATATTTCCATTGGGCTGGAGCTTTTATTTTACATAATCATAATTATGAATAGAGTAAATTTTAAGAAATCTAACTATTTCACAGAATTCCCTATTGGCACTAATCAGGACCTAGCTGGATAAGCATTATTATCTGTATTTAGAGGCAATGAAGGTAATATTCAAAATAAATTAACATTCACTATCTAATTAATATTCTATTATGTATATAAAACTATGAATAATATGTCAGAGATTATGTTTCATGAAAACCAGATATTTTTTGGAAGCAAATACATATGTTAAATTTATCCACAGTTTTATGTGAATTAAGAACCACAACTACAAATTGTGGACGTTAAAATCTAGCTTTGATTTAATAGTTCTATACTGGTAAAATCAATCTCTGGCCTATGTGTGGCTCCCTATAATTTTATTGTGGTTATAGTTATTGTTCTGCACTAGTGAAATGATGGATAGCAGGATTGTTAACTCAATTTTATATCAGTTTCTTATCCATCTCACATCAGCCCTTCATAAATCTGAATAATTTGTGACTGCTCGGCAGCCCTCATCCCAGTTAAAGAGTGGTTTCTGTCTGAAATTATGTATGATTGAAGCCCCTTTTGAAAATTGTATCAGTTTTTATTGTTTCCATAACTGAATTATGTTTCCGTATCTCTTACACTTTTGCAGTCTGTATTGCCTAGCAACAAGTTTCAAGGAGTTAGTAGAGCACACCTCATTAACATACTATATTCAACACCTTCTCAGAGTAACACCTAAATAATTTTATTTTTAACTTCTGACTGTTGCACCTCATGAATCTCATTGAAATCAGTTGCTACTTCTTAAATTATTTTTTAATAAGTTGGTATTTAAGCAAATGCATAATTGCTACCCCTTGGGGGTTTTGTTATACAGCTTTAGGTGCTACCAACTCATCAACAGGGACTTAAGGATATTCTTAAGTAAAAATCACCCTTTTCATAAATTACCAGCCAATCCCATTTAGAAGACATTGTAAGATTCAATTAATTTTAACCTAATATTTTATTATATTGATGCCTTGTTACTGAGGATTATGCTGTTGATCCGCTGCCAGTAAGATGAATGTTTTTTGTTTTGTCTTTTAGCTAATGGGTTATAAGGAGACATTTTCTCTCCTTATCCCACTTATGAAATTTTGAACATAGTAACATAGAGTGGCAGTCTGTGACAAAAGAAAAGACTTGTATAAATATTCTAGACTTGCCAAAATCTGAATGATCTAGGTTCAAATCCTCCTTTTGTATACTATGAGCTATGAAACCATGGATTGGCAAGTCACTGAGTACAATTTCAGTTAATATTGCTAAGCAATAGATTTCCAGGAATAAAACTAAAGTGTAACTATCACTATATTTTATGAAACCCCCATCACCTGTATAAACTTCTAATAACAAACATCTTTTACAGGGTTATTGCAAAGATCAATCAGGATCATAGGATAATAGATCAAGAAATAAAAGGAACCTGATTTAAAATACCACATCTTACATTCCTTGCTGGGTGACTATGCTGAGCAAACCACAAAACTCTCTGATCCTTAATTTCCTCAGTCGAAAGATGAAGATGATAATACCTGTAGTGCCAAATTCATAAGATTAGTATGAGACTGAAATGAAATAATTATCTAAAGTGCTGTGCACTGTTTCAATTAATATAAAATATTTACTATTTTACATAAATAAATTCTCTGCAAATATTAAATTTGTGGTCTTGGTCTCATTAGTGATAATGCACTCTACCCAAATGAAAACACTCCTTAGATGCAACTCTAAAAATATGTGGCAAAACATATATTCTTGGGGGTGGCTACTTGGCACAGTGGAGGGGCCAGCTAGGTGGTGCAGTGGATAGAGCACTAGCCCTGGAATCAGGAATACCTGAGTTCAAATCCTGCTTCAAACACTTAATAATTACCTAGCTGTGTGGCCTTGGGCAAGCCACTTAACCCTATTGCCTTACAAAAATCTTTAAAAAAAACATAGCACCTTCCCCTTTTTTTCTGTTCCCTATTCAAGTTATAGGAACTATTGTACAGTATATTGATGCAATGTGGTCACAACCCTTACTTACTTATTGGAATTAAAAGGGTCTTAAGAGAATATATGATTCAAGCTTGAGGAAAGAGAATTATGCCTTGAAGAAGTTGGTTCAGGGGAGATGGGAGAGAATGTTCTTTTAGAATTAGAGGACCCGGGGGAGCTAGGCAATAGATTGAACATGGGCCCTGTCAGGAGGACCTGATTTCTAATCCCGTCTCAGATTCTTAATAATTACCTAGCTATATGACTTTGGTCAAATCATTTAACCCAATTGCCATGCAAAATCCAAAAAGAAAAAGAAAAGGAAAAAAAAAAGAATTAGATTACCTGGATTCAAATTCTAGATCCACCTGTGAATTTATTGTGCTCTAAATTACTTAACTTCTTTCTGCAATTGATTATTATGTTTTTATGCCCTAGTACATTGTCAATTTTGGGGTAAGCATCATGTACTGCCAAACAAAAGTATATTCCTTTCTACCCCCATTCAATTTCCTCCATAAGTCTATCATGTCTTAGTTTTCTAAGAATCTATTTATCTCTTTAACTTCCT
The DNA here is from genome assembly GCF_037893015.1 of Macrotis lagotis. Taxonomy (NCBI): domain Eukaryota; kingdom Metazoa; phylum Chordata; class Mammalia; order Peramelemorphia; family Peramelidae; genus Macrotis; species Macrotis lagotis. The sequence continues at coordinate 265,907,003 of NC_133661.1, read as the reverse complement.
TCTTGTTTATTGTATAGTCAGACTTATCTAAATCTGAGCATGAGAGGTTGAGGTCTCCCACTAGTAGAATTTTGTTCTCTATGTCTTCCTGTAACTCCTTCAAATTCTCCTCTAGGAATTTGGATGCTATAGCATTGGGTTCACAGATATTTAGTAATGAAATTACTTTATTGTCTTTGGTACCTTTTAGGAGGATATAATATCCTTCCTTATCACTTTTAATACTACCTATTTTTTGCAGTTGCTCTGTCTGTGCTAAGGATTACTACCTCTGCTTTTCTCACTTCAACTGAAGCAAAATATGTTTAGCTTCAAACTTTTACCTTTACTCTATATGTATCTCTCTGCTTCAGATGAGTTTCTTGTAAGCAGCATACTGTAGGATTCTGGGTATTAATCCACTCTGGTCTTTGCTTACATTTTAAGGGAGAGTTTATCCCATTCACATTCAGTTAAAATTACTAAGTCTTTATTGCCCTCTATCTTATCTTCCTTCTGTTTGTATTTTTTACCTTTATCCATTTTCTTCAGTTTTTTATTTCTGAATATCACTGCCTTAAGTGTGTTTGCTCTCCTATATCCAACCTCTCCCCTTTTATCCCCTTTCCTTTTGCCCCTTCTTCCTTCCCTTCCTTCTGTTGATTCTCCCTTTCTCCCCCTCCCCTTTTCCCCCTTTTAACACTTTAAAGGTAAGATAAGTTTCTTAACTGAGTGTGTGTGTATGTTAAATTTAAGTCAATCTGATGAGAATAATATTCAGGTGGTTCGCACCTCCTCCCTTCTTCCCTTCTATTGCAATAAGTCCTTTCTCCTCCTTGATGTAATGAGTTTTAACCCATTCAGCACCATCCTCTCATCTCTTTACTGTTATCCTTTTTAAGGAGGTATTGTTTTTAAATCATTCTGAGTCACAGAAAGGTCATGAGTTTCCTTCACCTCTAGCTATTATCCCTACTAGAATTACAATTATCGAGAGTTATTAGGATCTTTCTCCCAGACAAGAATAAGCATTTATTTATATTTATTCCTAGGGATGATAGGAAGTCACTAGAGTTCCTTGAACAAGAAAGTGGTGCAGGATTAACATGGTTAAAACTGTGTGTTTGTGTGTGTGTGTGTGTGTGTGTGTGTGAGTGTGTGTGTATGTGTGTATGTATGTATGTATGTATGTATGTATGTATGTATAGGAAGACTTTAGACCAAATGATCAGCTAAAATGTTTTTGCAGTAGTTCTAGTGCTATTTGAGACGTGATAGGCATCTGATCCAGGGTTGGAGTTATATAAATGGAAAAAAGGGAATACACATGAAAGAAGTTGTGAAAGCAGCAACAATGAATGTTTGGCCATGAGTTGATTGGGTTGGTAGTGGGAATAGAGAATCAGAATGAAAAGATATTTATATGGGCCTCAAGGTTTCAGGCTTGGGTGACAAAGGGGATAGAGTTGCCCTTTACAGAAACAAGAAAGTTGGTAATGTGGGCAGGGGAAAAGAAAAGGAAATTTTGTTCTGGATATGGTCAGTTTGAATGTTTATGAGACATCTAATTTGAAATGTCTAAGAAGCTGTTGAATATGTGTGACTCTGACACAGGAGAGACACTGAGGCTGGATCTAGGGATTATCTTCATAATGATTATACTTGAACCCATGGAATTTTATGAAATCACCAAGTAAGATGTTATAAAGAGAAAAATATTTTGAGGAATATCCATAGTTAAAGGGTATTACATAGGTGTAACCCAGTAAAAAGAGATCCAGAAGACGTAGCTAAACAGAAGGAGATCTGGCAAAGAATAGTATTGTCAAGATATAGAGAAGATAAAGTATTGAGAAGGTGAATGAAAATATTAAAAACTGTAGAGGGTTTGTTGGTTCAGGATTGAGAAAAGCCAATTGGATTTAGCAATTGAGAGTTCCAAAATTTCTCAAGTCATTAAGCTTAGAAGGGGAAGACGTGGTCAAGTTGTATCCCATTGGAAAAAATGAAGATTTATTTTATTTTGTTTTTAAGAAAGAGTGGGACTGCCTCTTCCAGCTAAGATGTTGGAGACAAGCTAGACATTGTACTAAGGTCTCCTGGCTTTCCCACAAATTAATATGAATCAAGCCTCTTTTTGTTTTTAGATTTTTCAAGGCAATGGGGTTAAGTGGCTTGCCCAAGGCCACACGACTAAGTAATTGTTAAGTGTCTGAGGTCGAATTTGAACCCAGGTATTCCTGACTCCAAGGTCAGTGCTCTATCTACTGCACCACCTAGCCACCCCATGAATCAAGTGCCTTAAAAGAATTCAAATCCACAAAATTCAGAAAAAAGTCAAGGAGAAGAACATCTACCAACAAGGTTTGTCTCAGGGGAACATGGGAAAGCCACAGGTAGAGAGCAGAAAGCCAGTGCAAGGGTAGTGGGGTAAGACCCAGAACTAACCTCAGAGCAGCATTGGAAGCTTTGGCTTTGTGAGCAGGCAGAAGAGCAGTACAGTTGGTGGGGAAACTCAAGCACCATGGCTGGTCATCAATCTGATCAGCTCCACTGGCTTGGAAGACCAGGGAGCCCAGTCCAGTATTTTTAGCAGAGTCTCTGTGTTTCCAGTTAAGCCCACATAGTTCAAGGATAAGTCAGACCCTGCTGTTCCCCCTACCTCCCAGGTCTAGGGAATGGACTACAAATCTAGCTCACAGATGCTTGAGAGAAAGCCTCTAGCACCACCTACTGCCCAGCCCACTTAGAGTTACTAAGCCCAAGGAAAATGAAGAAAGGCCAGTGAAAGTGGGGCCCATTTAAAGTTACTTTGAAGACAAAGACCCTAACTCAGAGACAGCTAGAAAATCTAAGGAGTATATGAATTGGTCTGCAGCCCAGAAAGACTTCTTAGAAGAGATCAGGAAGGAGTTTAAAGAACAATTGGAAAATTGGGGAAAGAAACTCAAGAGAAAATCAACACCTTGCAAACAAGAAAAGAAATCATTCGAAAATAAATTGGACAAATGCAAAAAAATAATAATTCTCTCAAAATATCAATTGGACAAATACAAACTGAAAATAATTCCCTCAAAGCCTAAATTGGGCAACAGGAAAACTCTTTCCAAAATAGAATTGTCCAATTGGAAAAGGAGTTGTAAAAGGTAAATGAAGAAAATTCTTCTCTTAAAAAAAAGAATGGAATCTATGGAAACTAATGACTTCATGAGGCAGTAAAGAGACAGGAAGATGGAAGAGATATGAATGAGAAAAATCACATTACATAATTGTAATTGCTAGAGGGGGAAAATGGAAGAGGTGAGAACCACCAGAATCTTACTCTCATCAGATTTGGCTTACAGTTGACATACAATCAGTTAAGAAACTTATGTTACCTTTCAATAATTAAAAGGAGAAAGGTGGAATGGGGAGAAAAGAGAGGTATTATCCATCACAGATACCCTAAAATTGGTCCTGATTGTTGCACTGATAGAATAAGCAAGGTTGACCATCACCCCCATGTTGCTGTTATGGTGTACAATGTTCTTCTTGTTCTGCTCATCTCACTCAGCATAGATTCATGCAAATATTTCCAAGCTTCCCTTAATTAACATCCCTCCTGGTTTCTAACAGAACAATAGTGCTCCATGACATACATATACCATAGTTTATTAAGTCATTCCCCAATTAAAGGACATTCATTTAATTTCCAATTGTTTTTATTTTTAGGTTTTTGCAAGGCAAACAGGGTTAAGTCGCTTGCTCAAGACCACACAGCTAGTAATTATTAAGTATTTGAGGCTGGATTTGAACTCAGATACTCCTGACTCCAGGGCCAGTGCTCTATCCACTGCACCACTTAGCTGCTCCTTAATTTCCAATTCTTTACCACCACAAATAGGGCTACTATGAATATTTTTGTACAAGTGATACTTTTACCCTGTTTCATAATCTCTTCAGGGTATAGACCCAGTAGTAGTATTGCTGGATCAAAGGGTATGCACATTTTTGTTGCACTTTGGGCATAATTCTAAATTGTACTCCAGAAAGGTTGAATGAGTTCACAGCTACGCCAATAATGTATTAGTGTCCCAGATTTTGCACATTCCTTCCAACATGGACCATTGTCCTTTCTTGAAATAGTGACCAGACTGAGAGGTGTGAGGTGCTACCTCAGAGATGCATTAATTTGCATTTCTCTAATATTTAGTGATTTAGAGGAATTTATCATATGACTATGGATCACTTTGATTTTCACATCTGTAAATTGACTTTGCATATTCTTTAACAATTTGTAATTTGGAGAATGGCTTGTATTTTTAAAACTTTGACACAGTTCTCCGTATATTTTAAAAATGAGTCCTTTGTCAGAAATACGTGTTGTAAAAATTGTTTCCCTATTAACTGCATTTCTTTTGATTTTGGTTACAGTGATTTTGTCTGTGCAAAAGGTTTTTTTTTTAATTTAATGTAGTCAAAATTGTCTAGTTAAATGATGTTCTCCATCTCTTCCTTGGTCATAAACTGCTTCCCTGTCCACAGATCTGACAGGTAACCTATTCCTTGATTTCTTAGTTAGCTTATAATATAGATGATTGTGTCTAAATCCTGTATTAATTTTGGTATCTTTTGTATCTTATCTTGGTATTGGGTGTGAGGTGTTGGTCTAATCGATGTTTTTGCTATACTAACTTCATTTTTCCAACAGATTTTATCAAAGAGAGAGTTTTTATCCCAATAGTTGGACTCTTTGGGTTTATCAAACAGCAGATTACCATAATCAATTCCTACTATTACACCTAGTCTATTTCATGGTCCACCACTCTGTTTCTTAGCCACTACCAAACAGTCTTGATGACTGATGCTTTATAATATAATTTGAGATCTGGTAGGTCTAAGCCCCCTTCTTTTACACTTTTTTTATTAAATCCCTGGAGACTTTTCACTTTTTATTACTCCATATGATTAACTTACAATTTTTTCTAGCTCATTAAAGTAACTTTTTGTAATTTTGTTTAGTTGGGCAATGAAAAAGTAGTTGAAATTTGGTATAATTGTCATTTTTATTACATTAGCTCAGCCTATTCAGGAGCAGTTACTATTTGCCAAGTTGTTCAAATCTGATTTTAATTGTGTGAAAAAGCATTCTGTAACTGTTTCAAAATGTTTCTGAGACTTTCTTGGCAGGAAGACTTCCAGGTATTTTATATCACCTGAAGTTACTTTCAATGAGATTTCTCTTTCTAGCTCTTTTGCCTTTATCTTGATAGTCATGTATAGAAATGTTGAGGAATTATGAGGTTTTATTTTACATCTTGTGACTTTCGTAAAGTTGTTAATTATTTCTAGTAGTTTTTAAGATGATATTTTGGAAATCTCTAGTTATATCATGTCATCTGCAAAGAGTGAGAGTTTTGGCTTTTTCTTACCAATTATAATTCCTTGAATTTCTTTTTTGTCTCTTATTGCTGAAGTTAATATAATATTTAATAGTAGTGATGATAATGGGTATTCTTGTTTCACCCCTGATCTTACTGGGAATGCCTCTAACCTGTCTCCATTGCATATATAATGCTTGTTGATAGTTTCAGAGAGATACTGCTTCTTATTTTAAGGAACAGTCCATTTATTCCTATGCTCTCTAGTGATTTTAGATGGAATGGATGCTGTATTTTGTCAAAAGTTTTTTCAGTATCTGTTGATGTAATCATATGATTTCTGATGGGTTTGTTTTTGATATAATTAATTATACTGACAGTTTTCCTAATATTGAATCAACCCTGCATCCCTGAGATAAATCACTATTCTAGTGATATCTTGTTTTACTCATCTTGCTAAGATTTTATATAATGGATTTGCATCTATATTGATCAGGGACATAGATCTATAATTTTCTTTCTCTGTTTTAAGTCTTCCCTGGTTTAGGTATCAGTTCCATATCAGTGTCACAGAAACAGTTAGGAAAAGTTCTGTCTTCACCCATTTTTAAAAAAAAGTTTATATAAAATTGGAACCAGCTGTTCCTTAAATGTTTAATAGAATTCAATTGTGAATCCATCTGGTCCTGGAGATTTTTTCTTAGGGAGTTCAATAATGGCTTATTGAATTTGTTTTTCTTAGATAGGGTTATTTATATATTTAATTTCATCATCTTTTTATCTGGGCAACTTATAATTTTCTAAATATTCATCCTTTTCACTTACAATAAAAAATTTAATGAAATAGAGTTGGGAAAAATAATTCCACATTATTACTTTTAATTCCTGCTCATTGGTTGTGAGTTCACGTTTTTAATTTATGATAATTTTGTAATCAAATTGACTGGGAAGGCTAGGTGGCTCAGTGGATAGAGCACCAGCCCTGGAGTCAGGAGTACTTGAATTCAAATCTGGCCTCATACACTTAATAAATAGAAAGCCACTTAACTCCATTTGCCTTGCAAAACAAACAAAAAAACAAAAAAAAAATAAATTGTCCAGAGGTTTTTAAATTTTATTGGCTTATTAATAAAAGCAACTCTTGGTATTATTTTTTAGTTCAATAGTTTTCTTGCTTTAAATTGTATTAAATTCTCTTTTAATTTTTAGGATTTCTAATTTGGTAGTTAATTGGGGCTTTTTAATTTGTTCTTTCTCTAAATTTTTAGTTGCATATTTAGTTCACTGATTTCCTCTTGCTATTATTGAATCATGTAAGCAATTAATGATATAACAAATCCCTGGAGAGTCTCCTTGAGTGTATCCCATAGGTTTTGATATTTTATTCCATTATTGTCATAATCTAGGATGAAATAATTAATACTTCCTGTAATTTATTGTTTGATCAATGCATTCTTTAAAATGAAGTTATTTAGTTTCCAATTAGTTTTAAGTCTATATCTCCCTGACCCTATAATGCATGTGATTTTCATTGCATTATGATCTGAGAAAGATGTATCAACTATTTCTGCATTTCTGCTTTTGATTGTTAGTTTTTTATGCCCTAGAACATGGTCAATTTTTGTGTAAGTGCCATGTACTGCAGCAAAGAAAGTATTTTCCTTTTCTATACCCATTCAATTTCCTCCATAGGTCTATCATGCCTAGGTTTTCTAACAGTCTATTTACCTTCTTTAGTTACTTCCTTGTTTATTTTATGGTTAGATTTATCTAATTCTGAGGGCAGGAGTTTGAGGTCTCCCACTAGTAGAGTTTTGCTATTTAAGTTTCCCTGTAATTCCTTCAACTTCTCCTCTAAGAATCTTAATCCTATACCATTGGTATATAGATATCTCGCATTGAAATTACTTTATTGTTTATGGAAACTTTTAGGAGGATATAGTTTCCTTCCTTTTCTCTTTAAATGTTATCTGATTTTGCAGCTGCTTTGTCTGAGATAAGAATTGCTACCTCTGCTCTTTTTCACTTCAGCTGAAGCAAAAATATATTTTGTTACAACCTTTTACCCTTACTTTATATGTACCCCTCTGCTTCGAATTATCTTCCTGTAAGCAGCATATTGTAGGATTCTGGTTAATCCTCTGTGTTATTTGCTTAGGTTTTAAGGGATAGTTCATCCCATTCACATTCAAATTTATATTTACTATCTTTTTAATTGCTCCTTGTGTTATCTTCCCTCTGTTTCTATTTCCCCCCTTTTCCTCCTTTATCCACATTCCCCAATATTTTGTTTCTGACTAGCACCACTTTCAGTGTGTTTGCCCTAATATATCCAACTGCTCTCCCCTTTCTTTTCCCTTTCCCTTTGTTCTTTATTACTTCCCTTCCTTCTGTTGATTCCCCTTTTCCTCACTCCTCCCATTTCCCCATTTTATTACTTGAAAAGTAAGATAAATTTCTTAAGTTAACTGAGTGTATGTATGTTAAATTTAAGCCAAATCTGATAAGAGTAAGATTCAGGCTGTTCTCACCTCCTCTGCCTCCCCCACTATGGAAATAGGTCCTTTGTACTATAATGAGGTGTACCCCATTCTATCTGCTCCATCATTACATCTCTTTACTCTTCTCCCTTTTAAGGAAGTATTGATTTTAAATCTTTCTATCTGAATCACAGAAAAGTCATAAGTGTCCATCACTTCTGGCTAAGTAAATTCTCTCTAATAGAATAACAATCATTGAGATTAATTAGAGTCTTCCTCGTAGGTATGGATATAGCCAGTTTCGTCTTGTTGAATAGCAGTTTCATGAATAAGTCATAAGTGTCCATCACTTCTAGCTAAATATATTCTCTCTAATAGAGTTATAATTCTCAAGAGTTATTAAAGTCCTTCTATCAGGTAGGAATGTCACCAGTTTTATCATATTGGATACCAGTTTTTTCTTTTTTATAACCACCCCCATTTTTACCTTTTCGTGTGTCTCTTGAGTCTCCTGTTTGAAGTCCATTTTCTATAAAGCTCTGGTCTTTTCATCAGGAAAAGCTGGACATCTCTTATTTCGTTAAATGCCCATCTTTTACTCCGTAAAGGAAAGCTCAATTTTGTCAAATAATGAATTCGTGGCTGCATTCTAAGTATCCTTGCTTTGCAGAATATCACATTCCAGGCCCCTCAATTCTGTAATGTTGATGCTGTCAAGTCTTGTGTAATCCTTACTGTTTCTCCTTGGTATTCAAATTGTTTATTTCTGGCTTCTTGCAGGATTTTCTCTTTTATCTGACAGTTCTGGAAATTGGCCGTAATATTCCTTGGCATTTTCATTTTTGGATCCCTTTCCAGAGAGGATCGATGAATTCTTTCAACAGCTATTTTGTCCTCTGATCAGGACAGTTTTCCATCAGCAAATTGTGTAATATTAATTCCAGGCCTTTTTTTCTCTCTTCAATGTTTTCAGGAAAACCAATAATTCTTAGGTTATCTCTCCTTGAACTATTCTTGAGGTCAGTGGTTTTGCTGAAGAGGTATTTTACATTTTCTTCTATTTTTTTCAGTTTTTGATATTTTTTTAACAGACCCTTATTGTCTCATGAAGTCATCAGTTTCCACAGACTTCATTCTTTTTTTAAGAGAAGAATTTTGTTCATTTACCTTTTGAAACTCGCTTTCCAATTGGTCAATTCTATTTTTTAAAATGTTTTCCATTTGAGCAGTTGAGGTTTTGAAAGAATTATTTTATTTTTCATTTCTCCAGTTGTATTTTCCAAGGATTTGTTTTCTTGTTGCAAGGTGTTAATTTTCTCTCCCAACGTTTCCAATTCATTTTTAAACTCCTTCCTGATTTCTTCAAGGAATTCTTTCTGTGCTGGAGACCAAATCATATTCTCCTCAGAGGTTACAGGTCTTCATTCTTTACCTTCTAGGAATTTTTCTATGGACACTTCTTGTCACTGGCCTTTCTTCATTTTCCTAAAATCTTGTATTGGGGGAGGGGATGGTTCACAGATGTTTGGTGTTGAGATCCCTAGAGGCTTTATTAACTGGGTTTAGCAACTCCAAGTGGGCCAGCCAGTAGGGGATGCTGGTCGCTTTCTCTGGAGTATCTGTGACCCTGATGTGAGACCCTCTCCCTTGGCCTGGAGGGGATGATTGAAGCTGCTGGGACTAGATAATTACTCTCCTCATTCACAGCTGAGGGAGCTCTGCTATTCACACTGGGGGGAAGGTGGGCTGTAATTGTGTTTGTTCTGGGAAGAAGCTTCAGTTGAAATGAAGGTATGGACTCTGAGTTCCTCCAGACCCGAATCCCCAGGAATTGATGTCTGCAACTCTCCCACACTGAAACTCTTCCTCTAGGCCTTCAGGTAAGCCCAGACCATCAGTCCCACAGCCTATGCCTCTGCTTCCCATTTGGCTCTCGGACCACGGCCCTCAAAGCCAAAGGCTCTGCAGCTGATCAGGCCAGTCCTGCTCTCAGGCTCTCACCCCTCTAGGAAGTCTCAAGTTTTCTGCTCACAGCTCAGCCAAGATCCCAGAAGTCAAAACTTGAGGTAGATGTTCTTCTCCTAGCTTCTCTTTCTGGGTTTTATTGATCAGGTTCCTATTAAGAGGTTTGTTTCATATTACATATGAGGGAAGATCAGGAGACCTTAGCACAGTGCCTGTCCTCTGTCTACCATCTTGGCCAGAGGTGTTTGTTTGTTATTGATAGAGCTAATTACACTATCAGAAATCATATGATTACCTCAAGAGATGCAGAAAAAAGCCTTTAACAAAATACAGCACCCATTCTTACAAAAGATGCTAGAGAATGTAGGAATAAATAGATTGTTCCCTAGAATGATTAGCAGTATCTATCTGAAACCATCAAGAAACATTATATGCAACTGGGATAGGCTAGAAGCATTCCCAATAAGATCAGGGGTTAAACAATGATGCCTATTATCACCACTACTCTTCCAAAATCATATTGTAAATGTTAGATTCAGCAATGAGAAGAAAAAGAAATTGAAGGAATTAGAATTGGGAAGGAAGAAACAAAACTCTCCGTTTTTGCAGATAACATGATGGTATACCTAGAGAATCCAAGAAAAATCATCTAAAAATTACTAAAAACAATTGGCATCTTTAGCAAAGTTGCAGGATATAAAATAAACCCTCATAAATATTCAGCTTTTCTTTCTGTTTCCAGCAAGATACAACTGCAAGAACTAGAAAGAGAAATCCCATTCAAAGTTTCTTCAGACAATATAAAATACTTGGTAGTCTGCCTTCCAAGGCAGACTCAATAACAATTACAAAACACTTCTCACACAAATAAAATGAAATTTAAATAACTGGGCAAATATCAACTTCTCATGGAAAGCCAAAGCTAATATAATAAAAATGACAATTCTATCAAAATTAAAAAACTTGGTTAGTACCCTACCAATCAAAATTCAAAAAAATTAATGAGTTAGAAAAAAATGTAAGTAAAGTCATAGGGAGAAATAAAAAATCAAGAACTTCCAGGGATTCAATTAAGTGCAATAGAAGGTAGCTTAACCCTATCAGATCTAAAATTATATTATAAAGAATTAGTCATCAAAACTATCTGGCATTGGCTAAGAAACAGAGTGGTGGACCAGTGGAATGTATTAGGTGCAATAGCAGTAAATGATTATAGTAATCTACTATTTAATAATCCTAAAGAGTCTGGCGTCTGGTATTAAAAACTCTTTCTTCAATAAAAACTGTTGGGAAATTTGGAAGTTAGTATGGCAGAAACTTAGAATAGAACAACATCTCATATCCTATTCCCAGATAAGATCATAATGGATACAGGATCTAGACATAAAAAAAAGAATATTATAAACAAACTAGGAGATCAAGGAATAGTTTACCTATCAAATCTATGGAAAGGGAAGCAGTTTATTACCAAGAAAGATATGGAGAACATCATTAAAATCAAAGTAGATAATTTTGATTACATTAAATTAAAAAGCTTTTGCACAAAGTCTCTGTAACCAAGATCAAAAGAAAGGTAGTAAAATGGGAAATGATTTTTTTAAACTAGCATTTCTGACAAAAGACTCATTTCTAAAATATACAGAGAACTGAGTCAAATTTACGTGACAAATGATCAAAGGCTATGCAGAGAAAATTTACAGATAAGCAAATCAAAGTGATCATAGTCATATGAAATATTGCTCTAACTCTTTACTGATTAAAAAATGCAAATTAAACCATCTCACACTTCTCAGACTGGCCAATATGATGAGAAAGGACAATGATCAATGTTCTAATGGATGTGAGAAATCTAGGACACTAATGCACTGTTCGTGGAGCCATGACCTCATCCAACCTTTCTGGAGAGCAATATGGAATTATGCACAAAAGTCAATGAAAATGTGCATACCCTTTGATTCAGAAATACCACTACTGGGTGTATATCCTGAAGAGATAATGAAAAAGGGTAAAAACATCACATGTACAAAAATATTCATAGCAGCTCTGTTTGAGGTGGCAAAGAATTGGAGAATGTCCATCAATTGAGGAATGTCTGACCAAATTGTGGTATATGTGTGTGATGAAATATTATTGTTCAATTAGTAACCAGGATAGATGGGAATTCACAGAAGCCTGGAAGTATTTGCATGAACTGATGCTGAGAAAAATGAGCAGAAGCATAAGAACATTTTTTATCATAACAGCAACATGGGGTTGATGATAATCTTAATAGATTTGATCATTACATCAGTGCAACAGTCAGGGACAATCTTGGGGTATGTGCGATGGAGAATTAAAAGAAAGAATTGTGGAGGTTGAACAAAGACAAAAGACTATTACCTTTAATTTGCAAAAAAAAAAATCTTATTTTGTTGTCTTGCTATCTCTCATCTTTTGTTTAAATTCCCTGAAGCATAATATTTCTTTCTCAACACGTTCAATTTTGATCAATGTATAGAATGGAAACAATGTAAAGACTATCAGATTGCCTTATGTGGAGGGTAGGTGGGTGGAAGGAAGCAAGATTAAGGGGAAAAAATGTAAAATTTAAAAATAAATTTAATATATGCACATGAAAAAAAGAAAAAAATGAATGAGAGGGACAGCTAGCTAGTACAGAGGCTAGAGCACCAACCCTACAGTCAGGAGGAACTAAGTTCAAATCTGAACTCAGACACTTAATAATTACATAGTTTTGTGACCTTGGTCAAGTCACTTAAAAAAACAAAAACAATGAGAAAGACATAGGCATATTTTTAGGCTGCAATAATAGAGAATAAGTTTGGAATTGCATCACATGTATTTGTAGGATGCTTGGCCTGGCAAAAAGAAAGGCACAAATGAGACTAGGGTGAAACCTAATAATGGATAATAATAATATCTGAATAATGTGAGCTGAGGAGGAGGAAAAGGCAATGCTCACTGAATGATTCGATTTCTTTTTCATGAAATATGAAGTAAGGTCATTGGAGGAATGGGAGATTGATGAAAATCAAAAGGTTTGAAACAGCTGTCAGATAGAGTACAATATCAATGACCTATGAACTGAGAAGAGAAAAATTAAAATAGCTAATACATTTGGAAATAATATGAGTTCAATTTACCTGCTCCAATTGAATCATATCCTTGGTTACTAGAGGGTCTTTCTTAGTAGAACTGATTGCTAACTAACTCATATCAAAGATATTTGAAAGATAACTTTTTTATGTATTTATTTTTCTCTTTTATAAAAGATAATTCTATAGAGGGATGTCAATGCTATGAAATGATCATGATTTTTTCAAAGGCAGCAAGAAAACACTATCAAACAAGATGATAGGATATGCAAAAAATTATTGAATTAGAGAAAAGTAAATGCCAACATTTCCAAAAAATGGAATGAGAATAGACCCATTTTAGAATGACAATAGAGAATAAAATTTAAGAAATGATAAATGTATATCTAGAAAATTATTGAGTGATAAAGAACCATCAGAGCTTAACTGAAAGCTATAACTTGGTTGGTTGTTTTCCTTAATTCTCAGAGATCCAAAATGGCATCACTGTTAGAGTCAAGTCACGATACATCCAACTATAGCTGATCAGATCAATATGAGCTTAGAATTTTCTACCACAAATTAGGCACAATTAGGACATATAAACATTTGAGATAAATTCCCTAAATTTGTACATGTCACATTTTTTGAGTTACTTCAAGTCTGCTTTGCCCACATGCCAGGCAGTCCTGTGCCTGTGTCTCCTATACTATACAATCAATTCTAAAGTTCTTAAGAGAGACCTTGAGAGTGTTCTTTTATAATTTTCTTCTATCTGTGAATACTTTCCCTGTATAGTCTTTTAGGCAAGTATATGTTAAGTATTCAAATGGTCAACCCATTAGAGTTGTGTTCTCTGCAGTAGAGTTTGTTATAATTCACATAGATTTTTAGCAAACTATTTGACCAAATTGCGAAAGGCATGTCAAGATGTGAACTTAATAATTGCAGAATGAGGTGGATTCAGTAATGGTTGATTGATGAAATATAAAAAAATAATCTTGGTGAGGGGACTGATCTTCTTGTAGAGATTCTCCATCCTGTCTGGTCAGGACTTCAACCTGGGACTACTCACTGAACCTCATGTGAAGGAACAGTTAAGGAGGGTGTTATGGCCCTTTTCTCTAGTCTGACTCCCCATGATACTCATGGTACCACTGCTCCAGAAGCTGCTCCTGGTTTGAGATGACTCTTTAAATGGAAGAGTGGAGACCCCTTTACCACACACACCCCTCCACAATCATGAACACAATGATCCTATGTTGGATTTTGTAAGAGAACAAAATGAATGGAGAATTTAATTAAAAAAAATAATCTTCCATTGTTCCATAACAACTTCAAAGGTAGATATCATTTCATTGTGAACATGACATCAGGGCTGTGTTCCAAGTGAATTGGATGTAAGTAAGGATGGGCTGGGCAAAGTCACCAGTCTCACTTTCTTCTCCAAAGCAATCTGGATCTATAGGTCACGTATGGATCAAGACAACTGGAGAGGGCCTTGGACACAGTAGGAGTTTGAATGAGGCAAAGTCCATTCAGGGATTAAGGCTAGGTAAGGAAAAAAAAATAAATCAATGAGAGCCAGAAAGATTTGGGGTCAGTAAACACCAATATATCTTGCCAAGTTTCTATAATCAAAATTATATTACTTTGGGGCTAAAGAAAAGGGTGGTGGGGTAGCTAGGGGGCACAGTGGATAAAGCACCAGCCCTGGAGTCAGGAGTACCTGAGTTCAAATCCAACCTTGGATACTTAATAATTACCTAGCTCTGTGGCCTTGGGCAAGCCACTTAACCCCATTGTCTTGCAAAAACCTAAAAAAAAGAGAAAGAATGGTGATGATTTGATCAGGTAAGAATCCCTGAAAAAGGCAATGCATTTACTTCTAATCCATTTAATGAAATTAAAGTATTGAAGAAGTAAATGAAAGAGATAAAGAAATGATATAAAGAACATGAAATTGAAAAAAAAGTTTTTTCACTGTTATCCCTCTATTAACTAAAATTGCCTTTTATCGTCTTTGTATCTGCTAAGTGTATGATATACACACATAGTCAACTTTTCTCTCATTAGAATGGAAAACTCCTTAGGAGAAGAGATTATTTTACTTTTGGCTTTGCATTCCAAATGTCTAACAGTTCCTAATGTATAGTTGATGTTTTGATGTTTTTAGAGGTTATACTTTGATTAATTGATTGAAACCATGGGTAAGGGTTCTGCTTTACTCAGTGAAATTATGAGAAAAAATTTTCACTGAGGGGAAACTATATCTCTCTCATAGACGTGAGAAGTAGATGAATTCATAGTAGATGAATTGTTTTGGAAACAATCATATCATAAAAAAGGAATGGTTAAGGAAGAACTCCATAAAAGAGGATATGTGTGATGATTAAAAAAGTTCAGAAAACTTCGGGCATTCTATTTACTTATAAATTAACCATGTATTTGAAGTCATTCTCTAGTTTCAGAGTTGGATATGCTGAACAATGGTTGCCAATTGTATTTTTATCATCTATTAAAATACTATGTCCTCAATTCAAATTTTAAATGATGAATAATTATATTGTGCAAATGCCCCTGACCCAGGATAACTATATATGTATAAAGTTTAATATATATGTGTTGTGGCTTGCTTCCTTGGGGCCCACAGCGGCAGCCTCCCTCTAGGAGGGGAGCTGAGAATAAGGAGTCAAGCCACTACTGCCTTATGCCTCCAGCTCAATTTTATTATTGCTTAGCTATTACATATATACTGTTAGGTCTTCCCGGGGTAGAACAAAGAATAATGAGGTAATTTGGGGGGATGCAAGCAGTGTGTATGTGTAGTGTCTTGCATTACAGGATAGGGGGGTATGTTATGGAGGAGATGATAAGGCAAAGCTGTGTCTAGTGCCCTTGGTCAGTGGGGCAGAATGTCCAGCTCCCAAGGACTCTGGCTCCCAAGGACTCTGGCTCACCTTATCTCTCAGGGTGGCAAGCCAGCTCCTGAGACTGTCCAGGTGGCAGTTTACTTGGAGATCATTTGTGTCATGGCTGTTAGAATAGCCTGTGTACCCACATCTCCCCCCTGTTTTTCATTTAGGACCCAGAGGGCCTGGATAGTCATGGCAGAGCCGATGAGGGCTTTTGCAGCTCTGTGCCAGTTAAGCAAAGAACAGAGGAGGAGTAATAGACAAATAAGAATGAGAACCCCAAGAATAATTTTGGTTGGGGAAGTCCAGCTAAAAAAAATCACGCAAGAGCATATCTATGGAATCACTATCTAGTCGTGGTCGGATGACCATGTCATTGAGGTCCAGGACCTTATATGTCATGTTGGCAAGCAGGGATTGCAAGTGGGAGTCCCACTAGGAGGAAAGCTGCCTACTGAGGAGAGTTTCTCTACAAGCAATGGTGTCACACAAAAGGAAGTATATCTTGCATCACACATGGTCCTAATTTGCTGTTCTACAAAAGAAATTCGTTCATTAGTGAGGGCTAGCTGTTGGTTTAGGTTAAGGATAGCTCCTTTCAGGAGATTATTAACCTTATTTTGCTGGTGAAAGATTCCATCCATTTGTCTGACCATGTGCTCTATATCCTCCGGCCATGGGGTGGTGGCAGGGGTGGTGGCTATGGCGGTGGGTTCAGAGACTATAAAGGTAACAAGGAGTGCTATGAGCAGGGCAAGTAAGCCAATGGTTTGGGATTCCCTATGATAGATTGTAATTTGTTGTGTCCACCCATCAGTTGTCATGGTATACAGAGATACCTGGGTGTACAGACCAAGACTTGTGTGTCAGCATCAGGCAGGGTGCAGGAGGTAAGATAGCAAGAATTATTACTGGAGCAGTTCAGGATATCAGAGTGGTCAGGGGTCAGATTGGTAACTACCCAGAAAAATGGGGGTGTGAGACAGGCCTGACTATGGAAAAATACTGATTTTTCTGGCTGAATTGTAGGCTCAACCAGTGCTAGCTTGGACTGCCTAGGATCCGTTTTTTTCCCTAAGTTCCATTATACCAGACAAGCCCTCTCATGAAAAAAAGAGGTCTAATGTCTGTGCAGGCTGAAGGGCCACACAGAGGGGCCTGAGACAAGGCAGTGTATTTTTTATATGGGGGGTCTATATATCAATGGGGGTGCCCCAATCTCATCTAAATCAGAATAGATACTGAGCCAGGAACTGATGTGGAACACATAGGGGCTTCTGCATGGGGCCCAGGGGATCTGTGGAGACCAGAACCAGGGGGAATCTCCAATGTTAGGGAGAAAAGGGCAGGGAGGGGAGTGTGGAATTTGGGGTGGTCTAGTATTCTCAGATCCATAATACAGTGTTCTAAAATCCTTGGGCCAGCACACACCAGTACCATTGTATCCCCATAGACTTCCAGCTGGGAATCTTACGTCAGAAGAGTAAAAGGCAAAAAGGTCCCCTTGAAATGAGCAGGTTAGCGGTACCCAGTATGGGTGTGCAAAGGACCAGTTAAAGGTGAAACCGACAGAATTGGAAATGTTAAGAGCCCCGGGAAATGGTATGGCTGCTTGTTCTTCTGCTGAGAGTGTGGGGAAACCCACAGTTCCACTACTGGCAAAGAGTGCAGGGAAGAGAGATGCATCATAACCTATGGGTAAAAGAATTGGGGGGAGGGGATAAGTGCCCATCGGGGGTGGCCTGTACTTCAGGGCTATTCAGCAGGAACAGCATAGTAATGAGGAGTTGGTGAATAGACAAGTGCCCTCTGGGTTTAAAGTCCATTGCTCTTTTTGCCAAGGTGAGGAGCTGGTCCTGGAGCACTGTGGGAGGTTAGGGAAATTTTCTCCTCCCCCTCCATCCTCTGTGTCTTGGATCTCCTCTACTATTTTTCAGCGACATTCTCTGCATCTCTTTGGTGAGGGCTGTGACGTGGGGGTCATCTCAAGAGGCAGGTCAGATCAAAGGGTCGGGAATCCACAGTGGCACAGTGCAATCTGTGGGAAAAGCACAAGCAAACCCTCTCCCTTGTGTTAGAATAGGGTCAGGTCCCCTCCATTTGTTAGAAACAGGATCCTTCCAGTGAACCATGGGCAAGGGTGTGGCCAGGAAAAGAGGCCCCCCCCCCCCCCCCCCCAGTGTTTAAAGGCAGGGGAAAACCCTTCAGAATCAAAATTCAGGAAGTTCATAGTAAAGAGGGCCCTGAGCAGGGCAATTTTCAGGCCACGCCTGTTGTGGGCATCATTGTCTTTTTGTCTTAGGAGAGTGTTCTTTAATGTATCATGAGTCCATTCAACAATCTCCTGGCTTTGTTGGTTGTGAGGGATTCCCATGACATGTTTAATTCTCCACTGGGAACAAAATGTGACAAAGGGGGTTTGAGGTAAAGCAGGGGCCATTATCTGTTTTTATAGTGTGAGGGAGCCCTAGGGTGCAGAAGGTGGACATCAAAGCGGTAACAACTGCTCTGGAAGTTTCAGCATTCATGGCTTCAGCAAAAAGAAAGTGAGAAAAAGTGTCAATA
The DNA here is from genome assembly GCF_037893015.1 of Macrotis lagotis. Taxonomy (NCBI): domain Eukaryota; kingdom Metazoa; phylum Chordata; class Mammalia; order Peramelemorphia; family Peramelidae; genus Macrotis; species Macrotis lagotis. Next base: position 265,888,665 of record NC_133661.1, on the reverse strand, counting down.
CAAGTAAATATGTATTTGTGCCAGCCAAAAGGTGCAAAATGAGTGACATCAGCCTACCACAAAAAGTTGGGTTGGAGCCCGTGAGGGTTGACTCCTGTCCTAGTGAGTGGGCCGAGGGGTAAAAAGGGTACACACTTACTGCACTGGCGAGAGAGGTGTTTGCATGCCTCAATGTTTAGATCAGGGTAAAGACGGTGAAGGGATGCTGGGGACAAATGAAACCTGTGGTGGAGTTCCTTTGCCTGCTGTAGGAGGTCAGCAGGGGTAGTTAACAAGATAATATTGTCCATGAGACGTTGCCAGCAGACAAGGGACCTGGCAGCCTAGTATGTGAGCATATGTGGGAGAGGAACCACGGTGCTGCTCTGCTGTGTAGAAGTGACTGGCAAGAATGCATAAGAGTGGAGATGAGGTCGGTGTCTTCTGGGGACAGGGATGCAAAGAGGAGGCTAGAAAGCATCTGCACAGAGTAAGCACTGTCACTGAAAATGTGGATGGGATGGGAAGGGAAGAGGGCAAGGACCAAGGCTAGGGCTGGCAGTTCTGCCCATTGCACAGACTGGGTGTGAGGGCTCTTATGAGTGAACAAAACAGAGCCATTTTTGTAGATAACATAGCCCAGGTGCCTTCTGTTTGCTCCTGTAAAGGCTACATAAGCTTGTGGAATGGGTCAAGGGGAGGGAAATGAGAAGGGGAGTGTGCTGATAGGGAGTGCTGAAATCCCCTTGAGGAGAGGGGAGGGTGGGTAATGATTACCAACAGACACCGCAAAGCCCAGTAGTGGCAAGGCGAGATCAGGGGAGTCAGAAAAGCAGTGAGGGATATGGTGAAGGGGTATGGGGAGGACAAGTTCGTCAGGGTCGGTTCCGAAATGAACTTTGGCAGCCTTCCGACCCTTTAGGATGAGATGAGCCAACGACAACTCCAGTGAGGCTATATGGGGAAGGGAGGACCATGATAGGTGTACCCAAAGCTGGGGTGCACTCTGCCAGAGGAGGGCAACATGTGGAAAGACAATCAGGGAGAAGGGTTTGTGAGGGTCCCTACGGGAGATGGTAGCTAGGCATGAAGTCGAGTTAACTTTGCCAATGGCTGCCACGGCATCTCTGGTCAGCACATGAGGGCTAGAGGGATCAGGGGAGCCTCTAAGGCAGTTGAAGAGAGGCTGCAAATCTTTAGTGGAGACAGGCAGGGGGGGCAGGAGACTACAGTTAATGTTCCTGCAAATCTCCTGGAGGGAAGTAAGAGTGAGGTTCTTTGGAATGGTAATGACTGCCCAGCCTAAGAGGGCAGAGGAAGAATGCATCATAAAGCCCAGGTAGGTAAACAGGGAGGTGCCTCTGAATCTTATCCGGAGCTATCTTCAGGCCAAAATTAGAAAGGCTCTCTATAACCCAGGCCTCTATCATCTTAAGGGTGGCCTGAGAGGGGTGGGACAATAATATATCCTCCATGTAGTAGATGCAGGTTCGATGTGGGTAGGTATGGATGGGTTTGAGGGCTGCAGCAATGTAAGTCTGACAAAGGGTGGGGCTATTTGCCATGCTCTGAGGCAGAACCACCCAATGAAAGCAGTTATTTGGAGATTCATAGTTTGTATTGGGAACAGAAAAAGCAAAGCAGGGAGCATCCTGAGGATGCAGGGGAATGCTATAAAAGCAGTCTTTAATGTCTATTACAAAAATGGGTTGGTTTTGGGGTATAGCTGATGGGTGAGGGAGACCTGGCTGTAATGGGCCCATGGGGATGAGCCAGCTGTTGGGTCCCCAGAGGTCATGTAAGAGACGGTATTTTCCTGGTGTCTTTTTTTGGGATAACAAAAATCGGGGAGTTCCAGGGACTGGTGGAATGAATGTGTCCCAAGGAAAGCTGCTCTAAGACAAGGGAGCAGAGAGCAGTCAATTTAATAGTAGGTAAAGGCCACTGATCCATCCATAAGGGGGGGTCTCATCCTTCCATTGCATTGGGGTAGGTGGGGGGCAAGGAGAGAAGGATGGCAGGGGTGGAGCAGTGGCCTCTAGAATTGGGGGTGACTGGTAGAGACATCAGTGGATATGTGGAGACCCATCTGTTTCTGGAGGTCCCTTCCCCAAAGGACTTGGGGAGCACCCAGTACCAGGAGGGGTCAGGCAGATCCTGAATGACCTTCCCAATCCTCCCATCGGAGATCTCTGGATAGCATCCGAGTGGATGTTTCCCCACAGACCCCCATGATGGTGGGTCCTTTTTCAGTAGGCCATTCACTGGGGGCCCGATCAGCAGGGATAACAGTGGTGTCAGCTCCTGTGTCAACGACCCCAGTCCAGACTGACCCAGCCAATTTTAGGGACATTCTAGGCTGCCCAAGTTGAATGGGTGCTGTCTAGGCACAGGGCTGAGGGTTGCCCCACATCCCGTTTCCCAAAGGGGAAGGAGGAGAGGGAGCGAGGTCCAAACTACAGTCTTTAGCCCAATGAAGGCCTTTCTTACATTTGGTGCAGGGTGTCTGTGGCTTCCTTGTCTGTGAAGGCTGGGGCCCATGGCTGGGGGCAGCACCAGGCAACACCATTCTTGTGCTAGGTGGCCCGTTCCCCCACATACATAACATTTGCTGTCTTGGTTCCCTGTCTTTGCACTCTGAACTTGTATCTGCAAGGTCTCTAGGGCTCATGCTAAGGCGGAGGCATCATGGGTCATAGACCCCACATCCCGGCAGTCTAAAACCCAGTCTTTTATGTGAGTGGATTTAGAAAGATCAATCAGCCTCTGGCATTCCTGAGAGCAGCCTTCCTTAATGAGTTCTTTAGTAAGGGCATTGGCTGCTCCTGTGTGAGTGACTTTAATTTCAACAGCCTCTTGGACCCAAGCAATGAAATCAGAAAAGGGCTCTGTTGGTCCTTGGATGAGTTTTCGCAAGGGCTCTTTAGAGGGGCCTGATTGTGGTGTGCAATGCCAAGCCCGTAGTGCACAGAGCCTGACCTGATCAAAGTACTGGGGGGGGGGGGGGGGGAAGGATGGGACTGGATGTTCATAGTACTAAAGGTCCCTTCCCCTGCTAGCATGTTAAAGGTTAGCTGGACACCAGTGCGACTATTGTGCTCAGCCTGTTGTTCACATTCATCATAAAAAGGCTGTCTTCAACATGAGAAAGTACCCAGGGGTTAAAAGGGTCTGCATGAGTTGTTTATAGTCCCCTGGGCAATTAAGATCAATGCTCCAAGTGTCTAACATGCTTTGCAGGTAGGGGCTATTAAGGCCATCCTCCCTGGCGACCTTCCTCATTGTTTCCAGGACCTTAGCATCTATGGGATAGCACCTTAAGGGTCTTTGTGGGGTAGGGTTAAAGTTAACTGGGAAAGCCTGAGTGAAAGGTCCTGGCTTGGGGGAAAATGCACCCCAGCAGGAATCTCTCATCTAGCAGGCTTCAGTGAAGAGGGGGCAGGGGAAGCATCTTGATGTTTCAGGCCCCAGGGGTTATCATCAATGGCCTTGTTGGGGATTTTACTGTGTGTCCAGGGTGGCTCTAGGGGAGAGTGTTGGGAGAATTGGATCCAGTCTTCTCCCTAAGCCAACTCAGGGTAGAGATGAGGAGGCTTTAGGGGGGTGGTTTGTCTGGCAGAGGATCCAGGGAGGACTTAGGAGGAGGGGGGCAAGTGGATTTCTCATCATTTTGAGTACCCTCATCATGGACCTCAGTGAGGTAGCATGGGCTCTCTGCTCTGGCTTTTTCTGCATCTAAAGCTGCCTGTAAAATATCTTGAGGCTTTTCCTCTCTCCCTGAAAGGCAGGCATGTATTGCAGTGACAATAGGATAGAAGGGCAGAGGGGGAGAAAAGTCACCATGGACCTCAGCTCTGCAGGCAAGTGTCAAAACACGCCCCCAAACATCAGGATCCAAGATGTGACCAGCTTCAATCCAGGGGGCCAAAGCCAAAACCGCCTGGAGTGTTATCTTACATTCTTTTTCAGTGCATTTCAGGTGATGGGAACTTAGGAGTTGTTTAAGAACCCGTACTTGCATATCTTGGAAAAAAGGGGGAAGATTCCCCATTAGGATAAGGGACTACAGGGGGCTCTAATAGCCGTGGAGCCGCTGGCGTGTGGGAGGTGTCAAAAGACCAGCCTGAATGGGGCACTTACCTTGACCAGCAAGGAGGAGTGCGAGTCTGAAGAGCCCTTCAGAGGGGGATCCCGGGTTTTGGCACCATTTGTTGTGGCTTGCTTCTTTGGGGCCCACAGCTGCGACCTCCCTCCAGGAGGGGAGCTGAGAATAAGGAGTCAAGCCACTACTGCCTTATGCCTCCAAGTCCTTGCAAGCCAGAGTCCTTGGGAGCTGGACATTCTGCCCCACTGACCAAGGTGACTAGACACAGCTGTGCCTTATCATCTCCTCCCTAAGGTACCCCCTATGCTGTAATGCAAGACGCTACATGTACACACCACTTGCACTGCCCCCCAAATTACCTCATTATTCTTTGTTCTACCCCAGAAGACCTAACAGTATATATGTAATAGCTAAGCAATAATAAAACTGAGCCAGAGGCATAAGGCAGTAGTGGCTTGACTCCTTATTCTCAGCTCCCCTCCTGGAGGGAGGTCGCCACTGTGGGCCCCAAGGAAGCAAACCACAACATATATAAGTGTGTGTGTGTGTGTGTGTGTGTGTATGTGTGTGTGTGTGCATGCTAGTGTATACACGCACACACACACACATATATAAATATATATATATATATATATGTATATATATTTAAAACATTCTTGTTTTTACAACTCATTCACATAAAATTATTACATACCTCCGGCAAGTTGTATCTGCAGGGAAGTTTTAAAAGACCCTTTAATTATCAGATTAGCAACGCTATTGGTGATTCCAGCAAGGATTAATTAAAAGTCATATTTGAAATATCATAAGATGTTAACACATTGAACTGGGAAGCCTATTGAAGATTAAAAATTGCTAATTAAATAACAAAAATACTCAGTGTTGACTTCCTATATTGAATTAGGCATGTAACTCCTACTCTAAGGAAAATTCAATTGTTCCTAAGCTTGGGGCTGAATAATTTATTGTGGTAATGCTTTGGTAAAGCTGAATGTTTCTTTTGACAAGAACCATTTATCACTTAAAAACAATCAGTTGTTTTTGTTGGCAAATATTAACAACTGTTTGGTTTATTCTTATTCCCTTATTTGCTATTTTTTAATGTTAAGGGGACTAATGGAGGTAAAATGTACCAGCCACAATAACTTTTCTCATTATTTGATTCCAGTGTTGTCCATAAGTTTATCATAAGAACCAAAATCAGCAATAAGAAATATTTTAAAATTTCTTAAATCAGCATAAAGAATCCTTGAACTTTTTGCTTCTTAATCCATAAAGTGAGCAACAGTATCTTGGACTAGAGACAAAAGCAGCCAGGTTTTGTGTGTGATGTTATTGCTGACAAATGCTATATTGCTTCTGTCTTCTTTCTAAAGAATATATATATAAATATATATATATATATATATATATATATATATATATATATATATATCCATAAAGTAGACTGATGGAGATGAACATGAACAGCACCACTTTAGTAGTAGTTATATTCTTTGAGCTCTATCTCTAGACTCTCCCTGAGGAGAGGTAGGAAACAGGCTTTGCTTTTTTTCCCATATCATTATCTCTCTCAAGTGGAACAAGAACTCTGCTAGACCAACTTGTCCTGGGCCAGTGACTTTTTCAATTTATGTTTCCTTTCTTGAACATTTAACCTCAAGTTGGATATACATAAGCTTGAATGAAGCCTTGAAAAGTTGAGTGGTGCAGAAGTCCCATTTTCAATGAATGAAGGTGATAGAGACCCAAAGTTTCTTGTTTAGAGAAGAAAAATCATCACGAAAAAGATTTGTACAGTCATGCATTGTTTTAGGAGCAGATATCAGAAGCTATTTGGACAGTATAGAACTGAGATAGAGCTTTAAATATCTAATTAGTAGACTTGACAAACTGCTTCCTAATTATTAACAATGAATTAAAATATTAAATAAAATGAGTATCAAATAAATAATCAATAGATTAAAATACATTTATATTTTAAGTATCAACCATCTGTTGTGGTTCTATAGCAGTAAAAGGCACTCTGTTAAGTACTCCCTGTGTACCCTCTAAAATAACAGGAAAGAAGCCTCTTAACAAAAACTCAATCAACAAAACCCGAGGAAAAGAAGCTAGGAGATGAACATGTAACAAGGTCTGTCTCAGGGCAATGTGGGTGAACTGGAGAGGAAACCAGAGGGTCAGCACAAGGACAGCAGTGTGGAGTGGGGAGGGAGCAAAGGACCAACATTAGCCACAGAGACTTTGGTGAGAGGCAGGTCGAGAGCCAACTTCAACTTTTGAGTCTTTGGCCACGGGGAGGGTAGGTTTGCACACCTGGAAATCTTTCAGCATGGTGCAGGGCCTGAGCTCCATACTTTTGTAGCATTCTTCCAGGAAGAAATGGTAACCACCTCCCCATCCTGTCAGCCACAGCTATGGACTAAGGAACTCACTGAACTGAAAGGGAGACTGGCTTCCATCCCATTGTTCAAGGTCCACTCAAACCATGCTGTCCCTCCTCCATCCCTCCTCACTCTCTCCAGGATTGGGAGAGGGCTTCAATCACTCCAGCGAAAGCAACCAGCACCCCCTACTGGCCACCCTATGGAATTACTAAGCCAAGTGAACAAAGCTGGCAGGATCTTCAAAAACAAACCTCTGAGAGCCAGCCCTATCCCCAACACAAGATCCTAGAAAAATGAAGAAAAGACAGCAAAATAGGGACCCATGGGAAAATATTTAGAAGGATCAGATTCTAACCAAGAAAAATCCAGCACTTCTGAGAAGAATATGAATTGGACTCCAGGCCAGCAAGACTTCCTTGAAGAAATCAGGAAGGTGTTTAGAAATCAATTGGAAAAGTTGGAAAAAGAAACTCAAGAGAAAATTAACACATTGCAAGAGAAAATTAACATCTCACAACAAGAAAACACAACATTGGAAAATACAATTGGACAAATACAAAAAGAGAATAATTCTCCAGATCCTTAATTTGGCAAATGTAAAAAGAAAATAATTCTCTCAAAACTACACTTGGGTAAATGAAAAACTCCTTCAAAAAATAGAATTGACCAATTGGCAAAGGAGTTGCAAAAGGTAAATGAAGAAAATTCTTCTCTAAAAAAAGGATGGAATCTGTGAAAATTAATGACTTCATGAGACAACAAGATTCTGTTAAAAAAAAACCCAAAGGGGGGCAGAACCAAGATAGTGACAAGAGCGGATTGTGTCTTAGGCGCTCTCTCACATCGAAACTAAGGACTCTAAACTAAATTTTCGAGAGACAGAACCCACAGAGGGACCAAGTGAGGCAGTTCTCCTACTCAATGTAATCTGGAAAAGCACAGAAAGGCTCTGCTCCCCAGAGTTAGAGGGATGGCCCACCAGAGGGGTGGCCCACCAGAGCAAAAGAACTTCAGCATCCTGGAGAGGCAGCCCCAGGGCACTGGGAGCTGTGGCTCACAGCAGTGGGGGAGTATCCTGAGCTACTCGCCAGGGAGCACCAGGCACAAATTGAGGGAACAGTGGGGGACCCCTGACAGAGCGAGCAGGTGAAGCCCATCCCTCAGGGCACACAGCAAGCAGCTTGTACAGATCCAGGAAACAAAAGCAGGTGGATCCCATAAGCAGGAGCCCCCAGGGCATGAGCCCATTGAACCTAGGGAGGGGAATGAAGAGAGAGAGACTGCAGAGCTCTGCCCCTGGACAGCACTCTGGGGCTCTGAACACATTCAGATCCTGATTGCAGTGTAGGCTCCCCTATTTAACAGGAGGCCCCCCCTCACCTCAGCCCCATGAGAGAGGGGAGCACATATGGTCATTCACAGACCAGGAGGGAGGACAGAGCCTCACACACTGAGACCCTTGTGGGAGTGTCCCAAAAGCTCAGAAAGCACCCCCAAAACAGGCTTAGGCTTGGAAAATGAGCAAGCAGAGGAAAAAGAAGAACACCATTGATAAATACATTATCTATGATCCCAAGAAGGATCAATATATTCAGTTTGAAGATGAGGAAACACAAGCTCCTGCATCTAAAGACTCCAATAAAAACAGAAACTGGGTGGTGCAGTGGATAGAGCAAGGTGTGGCTAGGTGGCACAGTGGATAGAGCACTGGCCTTGGAGTCAGGAGTGCCTGAGTTCACATCTGGCCTCAGATACTTAATAATTACCTAGTGCTGTGGCCTTGGGCAAGCCACAGAAACCCATTGCCTTGAAAAATCTAAAAAAAATGAAATGAGGTATTTAAAACTGGGAAAAGAAATGAGAAAGATGCAGGAAAAACATGAAAATGAAGTCAGCAGCCTAGTCAAGGAAATTCAAAAAATGCTGAAGAAAATAGCATGCTAAAAGACCAGTTTAGGTCAAATGGATAAAAGTTGAAAAAGTTATTGAGGAGAAGAATGTTTTAAAAAGCAAAATTGGCCAGATGGAAAAAGAGATAAGAAAACTCTCTGAGGAAAACAAATCCTTCAGACAAAGAATAGAACTCAGGGAGATTGATGAATTTACAAGAAATCAGGGCTCATTACTTCAAAACCAAAAACCGAAAAATTAGAAAAAAATGTGAAACATCTCATTGAAAAAAACAACTGATATGGAAAATCGATTTAGGAAAGATAATTTAAAAAATATTGGAATACCTGAAAGTGATGATCAGGAAAAGAGCCTTGACATCATTTTCAAAGAATTACTATAGGAAAGTTGCCCTGATATCCTAGAAGCAGAGGGCAAAATAGAAATGGAGAGAATCCACTGATCCCCCAGCCCCAAGCAAGAGATCTCAAAAAAACCAAACCCTAGGAATATTATACCCAACTTCCAGAACTCCCAAGTCAAAGAGAAAATATTACAAGCAGCCAGAAGGACACAGTTCAAATATTGTAGAGCTGCAGTCAGGCTCACACAGGACTTAGCACCAACTACATTAAAAGCTCATAGGGCTTGGAGTATAATATACCGGAAGGCAAAAGAGCTTGGAATGCAACCGAGAATCAACTACCCAGCAAAACTGTATGGACTTTCAGTGAACCAGAGGAATTTCAAATGTTCCTGTTGGAATGCCCAGAACTGAACAGAAGGTTTGATCTTCAAATACAGGACTCAGGTGAAACATAGAGAATGGAGGAGAAGGGGAAAATATGAGGGACTTAATGATCATGAACTGCATGTATTCCTGCATAGAAAAATGACACTGATAATACTCATATGAACCTTCTCCTTTAATAGCGCAGGTAGAACGAGCTTTTATAGTAGAAGCATAGGAGCAAGCTGAATTTGAAGATAAAATATGGTGTAAAAATAGAGTCAATAGAAAAAAGGGAAATGTAATGGGAGAAAGTAAAAGGAGAGGAGGAATAGTCCAAGATATTTCATATAATAAGATTTTTCTGTATTACAATGAGCTATTGCAATGATATGGAAGGGGGGAAGACAAGAGGGAATGAAGGAATCTTCACTCTCATCAGAGGTGGCTAGGAGAGGAAACAGCATATATACTAAATGGGGTATAGGCATCTGGAGTAAGAAGTGGGGGGAGAGGGGGAAGGGGGCATGTGTGTGATGGAGGAGAGGATGGACCATGGAGGAAGAGTGGTCAGATATAACACATTTTCTTTTTTACTTCTTGCAAGGGGCTGGGATTGGATGGCCTGTCCAGGACCATAGGGCCAGGTGGATGCTGCACCTAAGGGGTGGTAGGGGGGCTTGAGGCCTCTTGGCCCCAGGACCAGGGATCTGTCTGCTGCACCACTCAGCTACCCTACAGCAGAGTCAGAGTGAAATGAGAGATGCTCCTGGCTCAAGGGCCAATGCTCTGTCTGCCACCCAGCCACCCCTACTATTATTACTATTTTATTTTATTTGGGGTCTTTTTTCTTTTTCTTTTTTTGGTTATTGCAGGGCAGTGGGGTTGGGATGGCTTGCATGTCACACAGCTGGGTGATTGTTGGGTGTATGGGGCCGGTATGGGCTCAGGTGCTCCTGGCTAAAGGGCTGCTGCTCCATCCATTGCACCACCTGGCCATACCTACAATTATTACTATTATTTTTTTATTTTAATTTTTTTCTCTCCCATTTACTTTATTGCTCAAGCGAGCCTATATTTTTGGGAGGGAAGGGGGTATTTTGTTTACTCTAAAACAAGAATATTTTATTAATTTATAAAAAATTATTTGTACAAAATGAGAATAAATAAATATTAAATATTGAAAACCCAAAAGATAAAAAAATACAAGCAAATATAATATACCTCATCAAGCAAAACCAACTCAAGAATCAATTGAGAAGGGACAACTTGAGAATTATATGACTTCCTGAAAACATTGAAGAGAAAAAAAAACAAACCTGGACTTAATATTACAGGATATAGTGATGGAAAACTGCCCTGATAACATGGAACCAGAGGTCAAAATAGTTATTGAAAGAGTATATTGCTCCCCTCCAGAATGAGATCCTAAAATGAAAACACCAAGAAATATTGTGGCCAAATTCTGGAACTATCAAATAAAAGAGAAAAGCCTGCAAGCAGCTAGAAAGAAACAATATAAATACCAAGGAGTCACAATAAGGATTATGTGGGACCTGGCTGCATCAAGATTAAATGATCAAAGGGCCTGGAATGAGATATTCTGAAGAGCAAGGGAGCTTGGAATGCAGCCAAGAATCCACTATCTGACAAAGCTGAGCCTTCTCTTCCAGAGGAAAATATGGACATTTAACAAACTGGGAGACTTCCAACATTTCCTGATGAAAAGACCAGAATTAAATAGAAAATGTTATCATCAAACAGGAGGCTCAAGAGACACATGAAAAGGTAAAAAAGAAAAAAAAAGGCGGGGGGGTAAAGAAAAAAACTGCTATCCAACAAGATGAAACTGGCTATATGCCCACTTGGGAGAAAGATTCTTATAAATCTTGAGAATTGTAACTCTATTAGAGAGAATATGTTTAGCCAGAAGTGATGAACATTTTATGACCTGTCCATGACACTGTTATCCAATAAGATAAAAGTGACTATATCCCTCCCTGGGAGAAAGACTCTAATAACTATTGAGAACTGTAACTCTATTAGAGAGAACATACTTAGCCAGAAGTGATGGACATTCATAACTATTCTGTGACTCAAATAGAATGATTTAAAAACAATACCTCCTTAAAAGGGGGAACAGTAAGGAAATTGGAGGATGGAATAGATTGAATGGGGTGAATCCCATTATATTAAGAGGTACAAAAGATGTGTTGTAATGAAGGGAAAGAGGGGAGGAGGGGAAAGCCATCTGATTCTTCATCTCATCAGACTTAGCTTAAAGTTATCTTACACACACTCAGTTAAGTTAAGAAACTTACTTTACCTTTCAAGTATTAAAAGGGGAAAAGGGGAGGAGGAGATGGGATGGGGGAAAAAAGGGGGGACTAAGAGAAGTAAAGGAAGGAGGAAGGGGGAAAAGGGGAAAGGGGAAAGAAAGGGAAGAGGGAGTGATATAGGAGGGTAAAAATACTGAAGGTGGTGGTAGATAGAAACAAAATACTGGAGAAAATATATAAAGGGAAAAAAGGGGACAAATACAAACATAGAGAAGATAGCATGGAGGGCAATAAAGAGTTAGCAACTATAGCTTTGGGTGTGAATGGGATGTACTCTTCCTCAAAATGTAAGTGAATAGCAAAGTGGATTAAAAACCAGAATCTACAATATTCTGCTTACACGAACACACTTGAAGCAGAGAGATACTTATAGAGTAAAAGTAAAAGGTTGGAATAAAATATATTTTACTTCAGTTGAAGGGAAAAAAGCAGGGACTGCAATTCTTATCTCAGACAAACCAGCTGCAAAAAATAGATAGCATTAAAAGAGATAAGGAAGGAAACTATATCCCCATAAAAGGTACCATAGACAATAAAGTAATTTCAATATTAAATATCTATGCACCCAATGATATAGCATTCAAATTCTTAGAGAAGTTGAAAGAAATACAGGAAGACACAGACAGCAAAACTCTGCTAGTGGGAGACCTCAAACTCCCACTCTCAGATTTAGATAAATCAAATCCTAAAATAAACAAGAAGGAAGTTAAGAAGTAAAATAAATTGTTAGAAAACTTAGATATGATAGACCTATAAAGGAAATTGAATGGTGATAGAAAGCAACATTCTTTTTTTTACAGTACATGGCACTTACACAAAAATTGACCAGGTACTAGGGATTAAAAGCTTAATGATCAATTGCAGAATGGCAGAGATAGTGAATATATCTTTCTCAGATCATAATGTAATAAAAATCATATGCAATGCTGGGCCAGGGAGATATAGATCCAAAACCAATTGGAAACTAACTAACCTCATTTTAACAAATGAGAGGATCAAACAACAAATTATAGAAAGATTTAATTATTTCACCCTAGATAATGGCAATAATGAAACAACATACCTCTTGGAAAAACCTCGTGGAAAAACTCAAAGAGGCTGTCAAAGAATATATTATATCTTTAAATGCCTACATGAATAAAGTAGAGAAAGAGTAAATCAATGAACTGAATATGCAATTAAAAAAACTTAGAGAAAGAAGAAATGAAAAACCCCCAATTAAATCCCAAGTTAGAAATTCAAAAAATCAGAGGAGAAAATCGAAAGCAAGAAAACTAATAAATTTATATATAAAACCAAGAGTTATGTTTTATAAATAAAACCAATAAATTGATAAACCTCTGGTAAATTTCATATAAAAAGAAAGAAGAAAACCAAATTGCTAGTATCATAAATGAAAAAGATGAACACAGCACTAATGAGGAGGAAATTTAAGTAATAATTCAGAATTATTTTGCCCAGCTCTATGCCAATAGGTTTAACAATTTAAATGAAAAGGATGAATGTTTACAAAAATATGTTGCATGGATTAAATGAGGAGGAAATTAATTACCTAAATAACCCTGTCAGAAAAATAAATTCAACAAGCCATTGTTGAACTCCTTAAGAAAAAATATCCAGGACCAGATGGATTAGAAAGGGGATTCTATCAAACATTTAAGGAAAAATTGGTTCCAATTCTACATAAATTCTTTGGAAAAATAGGTGAAGATGGGACTCTGCCTAACTCTATGACACTAATATGGTGCTGATAACTAAACCAGGAAGAATTAAAACAGAGAAAGTAAATTTTAGACCTATCTACTTGTTGAATATAGATGCAAAAGTCTTAAATAAAATCTTAGCAAAATGATTACAACAAATTGTCATTAGGCTAATATATTATGATCAAGTCTGATTTATCTCAGGAAGACAGGGTTCCTTCAATATTAGCAAAACTGTTAGTCTAATTAATTATATCAATTTCGAACTTATCAGCAATCATATGATTATATCAATGGATGCTGAAAAAGCTTTTGGCAAAATACAGCACCCATTCCTACTAAAAACACTAGAGAGTGTAGGAATAAATGGATTGTCCCTTAGAATAATAAGCAGTATCTACATGAAACCATTAACAAGCATTATATGTAAGAGGGATAGGCAGGAGGCATTCCCAATAAGATTGGGGTGAATCAAGGATGCCAATTATCACCACTATTATTCAATATTGTACTAGAAATGTTAGCTTCAGCAATAATACAAGAAAAAGAAATCGAAGGAATTATCATTAGGAAGGAAGAAACAAAACTCTCACTCTTTGCAGATGACATGATTGTTATGACTAGAGAATACCAAAAAATCATCTAAAAACTAATAGAAATAATTAGCAACTTTAGCAATTTTGCAGGATCTAAAATAAACCCTCATAAATACTCAACATATCTGTATATGACTTGCAAGATGCAGCAAAAAGAGCTAGAAAGAAATGTCATTCAAAGTAACTACAGACAATTTAAAATACCTTGTAGTCTATTTTCCAAGGCAGTCTCAAAAACTTTTGTTGAACAATTACAAAACACTTCTCACAAAAATAAAATCAGATTTAAATAACTAGGCAAACATCAACTGCTCGTGGATAGGTTGAGCTAATATATTAAAAATGATAATTCTACCTCAATTAAGCTAGTTATCTGGTGCCCTACCAGCCAACATTCCAGAAAAATTACTTTAATGAGTTAGAAAAAACTTGTAAGTAAATTCATATGGAGAAATAAAAAACAAGAATTTCAATGGATTCAAAGGAAAAAAAGTGCAAAAGAAGGTGGCTTAGATTTGCCAGATCAATAGTTATATTACAAATAATCAGTCTTCAAAATTGTCTCATATTGGCTAAGACATAGTGAGGCGATCAGTGGAATAGACTAGGTGTAATAGTAGGAAATGTTTATAGTAATCTGCTGTTTGATAAACCCAAAGAGTTCAGCAATTAGAATAAAAACTCTCTCTTTGATTAAAATTGTTGTTAAATTTGGGACTTACTATGGAAGAAACTTAGAGTAGACCAACACCTCACACTCTATACCAAGATAAGATCTGAATGGATAGAGTATTTTGACATAAAAAACAATATTATAAGCAAACTAGAAGATCATGGAGTAGTTTACCTGTCAAATCTATGGAAAAGGAAGGAGTTTATGACTAAGAAAGAGATGGAAAACCTCAATAAAAACAAAATAGATAATTTTGATCACATTAAATTAAAAAGTTTTGCACAGACAAAGCCACTGCAACCAAGATTTTTTTTAGGTTTTTTTTGCAAGGCAAATGGGGTTACGTGGCTTACCCAAGGCCACACAAATAGGAAATTATTAATTGTCTGAGACCGGATTTGAACCCAGGTCCTCCTGACTCCAGAGCCTGTGCTTTATCCACTATGCCACCTAGCCACCCTGTAACCAAGATTAAAAGAAATTTAGTGAATTGTGGGACAATTTTTACAACTAGTATTTCTGACAAATGATGCATGTCTAAAATACAGAGGGAACTGAATCAAATTTTTTTTTTTTAAAAACAAGCCATTCCCCAGTTGACAAATGGTCAAAACATATGCAAAGGCAATTTACAGATGAGGAAATCAATGTGATACATAGTCATATGAAAAATTGCTCTAAATCATTACTTATTAGAGAAATGCAAATTAAAGCATCTCTGAGGTACCACCTCTCACCTCAGACTATTCAATATGACGAGAAAGGATAATGATCAATGTTGAAAAGATGTGGGAAATGTGGTATCCTAAAACAATGTTGGTGGAGCTGTAAACTCATCCAACCTTTCTGGAGAGCAGTTGGGAATTATGCACAAAGGGCAATAAAAATGTACATAACCTTTGATCCAGCAATACCACTACTGGGTCTATACCCTGAAGAGGTTATGAAAAAAAAGGTAAAAATATCACTTGTACAAAAATATTGATGGCAGCCCTGTGTGTGGTGGCAAAGAATTAGAAATTAAGCAAATATCCTTTTAATTGGAAAATGGCTTAACAATCTGTGGCATAAGTATGTGATATAGCACTATTGTTATATTAGAAACCAGGACAGATGGGAATTCAAGGAAGCATGGAAGGATTTGCATGAACTGATGCTGAGCAAAATGAGCAGAATTAGAGAAACATTGTATACCCTGGCAGTGGCATGGGGGGATGTTCAACCTTGATGACCTTGCTCATTCTATCAGTGCAACAACAGGGACAATTTTGGGCTTTCTGTGAAATGAAACAGTGCACCAACTCTTTTGAGTTCTTTGACCAGCAAAGACCTTCTTCTCAGCTACAGTGAAAGGACGAAAGACATGAGCGTCTTTTTGTAGGAACAAAAGAGGAAAAGGCCACTTTATGGAATATCTTTAACCTCTATGTATCTTACCAATACCCTTGGACAGCACAAATATATCGAGTGAGATAATCAATGGGAGCCAACCATACAAAAAGATCATAACATTATTTGCCCAAATTCTTGTCATACTTAATTATCTTTATAGTTTTGGTATAATCCTCTTATCTCAGGATGAGCCCCTTCCTGGGCAAACACAAAAGTAGGTGAATGAAGATGTCCCAAAATACTGAACCATCAGGATTGCAAAACAATAGAGGGGCAGGAGGGTCTTGGAGACCTTTGTCCTTGTTATCTCACAGCTGTGGTCCTCAAGGATCACTCACATTTCCTCTTCTTTTGTTTTGCCAAATACGTGACTTCATATGATCAATGTTGGAATATATAACATAAATGGCAAATTGAGCAAGAAATGACAAGATAATCAAAACCATAATAGTAGCTCCAATAGTTCCTTCAATTGTGTACAGAGCATGCTGTTCCCAAGAAGGAGAGGATAGATGGCTAAAATAATCAATAATGTTTTGAGTATTCTTAACAGGTAAAAGATCATTTTTGGAAGCATCATTAAGTTGTTGAGCTAAGTCTTATGAATCTTAAATTTGCATAGCAATATTACCATTTTCTATAATCCCATTGAGGTCATTCTTAATCCTGTCCCAAGAATGATGTGACTCATTATATTGTAACTTTGTCAAACAAAAAGTGGAATATCGATAATCACATGCTAAATTAGCCTTATATTCTATCATGTCTACTCTATCCCCAACATTTTCAATGGTATCCCTTAGTGCTTTAATAGCCTTATAAAATTCTTCATCTATAATTTTCTGTTCTTTAAACCCCAAAGAGATATTCTTAATTAATTCTTTAAAAAATTGAGCCTGTACTATTTTATTTCTTACAGTATTTACAGTCATTGCTAAGAAAATTGATGAAGCAATAAGAGATATTAATACAAATATTCCCAAGATAACATATGAAATACACCTTTTCTCTCTAATGGCTATAGGATAGTGAGATATTCTTTCTTCTATTTCTGAAAATACTTGATCAGCCCTACTTTTTTACTAACCCTGGGCTTTTACAGATATCATAACATATCTTGGTCTAGTAACTATGAATATTGTTCTTTTGACTTTTCTACCTACACATTATAATACATTACAATTCATGCATGATACATAATAATAATTGTTGATCATAGTTATGTTTACTTGAGATCCAGACATAAATTCATAGTTATCCCCCAAACAAGCACTTCCCATCAGTACATCTTTTGAGGTAGTCCTGTTGGATGTATCCCTCCATGTGATCTTATTCCATCCCGTAACCACATCTATTTTCCATCCTTCCCCCAAAGTCTTTCCCACCTTATTCAGGTATAATGGAGCAGGGAATACATGCTAAAGAGTTACATTAGGAAGTGAGTCATTATGCCATGACACATAGTCCTTGAAGCAAGTAGCTTGCTGTGTACTACATTTAATCATGTTTGGATATAACTCTGGATGCAAGTATCTAGATCCCATACTACAAGGAAAATAGAATCTTTGTCCAGTGACATTACAAAATGTCCCATTGATACCAAAAGTATCAAATTATATCCTATCATTGATAAGGTTTGGTTTTATCTGTGGAAATAGGATGGTGTCAATGGGAATTTCTGTTATGTGATAAGTCACCGGAACTACTGGAACATACCCATCATTATTCTTGGAAAAGCAAAGAGGGGATTTTGCTGAAAGTCCTCTAAAATTGAATTTAACAAGGGGGGTTTATATAATTGCCTGAAGTATGCTGTTCAAATCGTGGCTGAATTATTTGAGACAAGTTACCAAATATTATCATTGGAGGAGTTTTTTTCTCCTTCCTCTATAATCCAGACCCCACGGTGGTTGGGGATAAAAGGTCCATCTTTTTTGCTTCTTCCTTTTGGACCTCTGCACCAATACTTAACTGAGATAACAGCATCATGATCTTTAATGTTTTTTATTTGGTGGGTTTGTGTTTTCCTGTTCCCCTTCTATATGATCATCTCCTCCATGTTTTGCATCTGTCCCTTCAAAGACAGTCCAGGCATTCCTTTGAGGAATCCAGCATTCAGTTCCTTCATGTGTAGAAACACAAAGAAAACCTGGCCCTTTTGTTAGTGCCTTGTTAGGCCCTTTCCAAATTCCATCGTGATTTTTCCATATAACCTGTTCATCATGCCTCAGTTGTGCAATTAGTTTATGACCCTTGGCACAATTCTTTGTTAAGGGAAAACAGTGATATTTCATGGCTGGGGTAATATGGCCTTAATTAAAGGTTAGGTAATTGTATGTATAACATGCCATGTCTTATTCTTATCTTAGGTTTACACCCAAACTCCCCTTTCTTCTGTTTTTGAAGAAAGGTCTTTAGGGTCCTATTGGCACATTCCACTATAGCCTGACCAAGGAGATTTTAAGGAATTGAAAGACCAAGAAACACAGGCTGGACTATTATCAGTCTTAATAGAATCAGGGACACCATGAACAGAAAACTAGGATATTAAGTGACAAATGACATCCTTAACTGTGTGTTGTGGCCATCATAAATGAAGAAAAGGTCCACCATTACATGAACATACTTCTGTCTGCCAAAAGAGGGTTCATGAGTAACATCCATTTGCCATAATTCATTAGGGAAGGTACCAGTAGGGTTCCTAGGGATCAGGGGCTGATGAGGAGGTTGAAAAGGGACACACTGTTTTACAATCTGTCTGCCTTCTACTTTGGAAATATAATATAAAAGTCTAAGGGACCGTGAAGAGAGGTGAAACCATTCATGACCTACACAGGCCTCCCCTACTGCACCTACCAACAGTTTATCAGGCATATTATTGCCTACAATAAGTGGACCAGGGAGCCCTAAATGTGAACAAATATGCAAGCAGAACATAGGACAAGATCATGCCCTAATTGAAGGCTGTAAATTGTGAAACAATTGTAATATTACATTATCACTTTGTTTAATAAATGCAGTTTCTATTCGGGCTATGATACCTGCTACATATTGACTAATTATGATCAAATTGATGGGTTGGAGGATGGAAGTAGCAAAAACAGTAACACAGATTTCATTCTTTTGAGTAGAATCAAAAGGAGTTTCTACAGTCTTTTTAACAATTTCAATGCTGGGCAATAGAGGTCCTATGTTTCTTTGTGGCATCACTATGAACATTATAACCTTGCACAGGTTCCATTTTCACTATCTTTGATTCATCCCAAGGTCACATCTGAAATAATGACTTTATTAACAATGGGGTCTCAGTACAAAATTTATTAACAACTATTTGCCAAAAAGAATCCTCCATAATAAATCCTTTTATAATATCTAATGAATATGGTGTGTAGGTGTTATTAGGTATTCTTCCACTAATTTGTAATACTTGGGAGTTACACTTATGTATAAGCTGAGCTACCATAGTAGCATACATAACCAGTGTTTTTCCTTGGTTTAAACCCTTATATATACATTCAGTAGGTCCTGTCCCTTGATGAATGACCCCAGTAGGCATATAAGGAGTATTAAGTATAGTAATATCAAGTAGAATACTATGGTCAATCCTTATGGTATAAGTGTTTTTCAGGGTTTCAGTGAACTGAGAAATGGCTTGAACAGCCTCAGGTGTCCATTCTCTTGGTGAATTTAAAGCTGGATCACCCTATAACATTTCATATAAGGGTTTCAAGGTATCATAAGGCAAATAGATTTTTGGTTTTATCTACTGTATTTCTCACAGTAGTTTTCATAATGTATTTACCTTACTTATATCTAAATGTGGGGGTGTAATACTTATTTGTGTAGGATTGATCAATTGTCCCAGATAATTAATGGGTGGATGTTTATGGATTTTTTCAGGAGCTACTTTGAGACCTTGACATGCTAAAACCTTTTCTAACTCCTGTAAAGTTGTCTCTAAAATATTAGCACAATGATGAGATGCTAGTATATCATCCATATAATGGAGAATAATAATATCCTTAAAAGTATTTCAGATAGGCTGTAATATCTTGTCCACAAAATATTGACACATTATAGGGCTGTTCTTCATCCCTTGTGGCAATATCCACCACTGAAACCATTTCATGGGTGAATTTAAATTAACAGAGGGTATAGAGAAGGCAAATCTAATAGCATCCTCTGCATGTATGGGTATAGAGTTAAAACAATCTTTTATATCAATTAGTCATAAAGGCCAATTTTCTGGAATCATGTTGGCATAGGGAAGTCCAGGTTGTAAAGCTCCCACTGATTCCACAGAATTGTTTACAGCCCTGAGTTCAGTAAGCATCCTCCATTTTCCCAATTTCTTTTTAATAGCAAAATTTGGGGAATTCCATGGGCTGGTACTTTCCTTAATATGCCCACTCTCAAGTTGTTCTTTAATAATTTATTCTAGAGCCTGTATTTTTCTGAACTAAGGGGCCAATGATTTATCCAAATAGGCTCATCTGACTTCCATTTTATCTTAGGGGGCATTAATTGTTCTTTTTTGTTCCTTTTCTACAGTGGTCTCTATGAAAAATCCGTGGAGACTGAGTCCCACTTGTGTGAGTAAGTCCCTTCCCCATAAAATCATCGGAAGTCCTTTTACCACATAAGGTCTAATTTTACCTTGTTTATCTTCAAGTTCCCAATCTAAATAATATTTTGATATCTGAGTGTCCTATAATCCACCTACACCCAAAAGCTGATTATCTGTAGCCTCCAGAGGCCAGTTATGAGGCCAAATGCTAATAGGAAAAAGTAGTTTTATCAGCACCAGTGTCTAGCATCCCTTTAAAGTTTCTTTTTCCTACTTTTATAGTAATCATTGGTCTTGACGTTTGTATCCTTTCAGTAAACATTCCTAAGGTGTGTGACTTAGTGATCTTAATAAATAACACTCCTTGGGCCACTACCTGATTATCATCAATTTCTATATGATTTTGTAAGGGATTAAAAACTGAAATCTCATTTCCTTTTAACATAGCTACTTGAACATGTAAGCCACATGGAGCATTTATTACTAAATTTTCCTTATGTGTTCAAATTTTTTGTATGGGTAAAAGAACTGTAGTATTGGCCCTGATTAAATAATTACCTCGGGAATGGAGATCAATTAAAATTGTTCCCTGTGAGAGGTTAACTCCTGATATTTCTGTCTTAATTCCTTCATTTCTTGATTCATTTCTGTTTCTACCCCTTACATTCCCCATTTGTTTCCCTGGGCTAATGGGGTGCAACCGGACATTGAGTTTAAACAGCATTCACTAGTCCAATGTCCTGGCTTTTTACATTTAGGACAGGCTGTGGTCGGTCTATTCCCTCCTTTTTTATTGTCAGTCTTTCTTCACATGTCCAATCCTTGAAACATTTTATGCTACTTTTATTAAAACCCCTACCCATAGCTTGAGCCATGATTTCAGTTGCATGTGCTACAGAACCTATGCTAGAACATCTTTGAATCATCTCTTTCAACGAGGCATCCTGTCTGCTCCCTATTAAGGCTTTTTTACAATCTGTATTACAATTATTTCTTATCAATTTTTTCAATACAGTGTCTGTACCTGGGGTGTCCTCCATAATCTTAGCTACAGCATCCTGTATTCTGGCCACAAAGTCAACAAAAAGTTCATCAGGTTTTTGTATTATAGTGGCAAAGGGTTTTTTATTTTCTCCAAATACAGGGACTCTACCCCAAGCCTCTATTGCACATTTTGCAAGTCTTTCATAAGTTCCCAAAGTATAAGTGATCTGCTGACCATCTGTACAATACTGTCCAGTTCCTGTCATTTGCTCAAGGTATGTGTTAGCATTTATTGGATTACCTGGATTTAATGAAGCTGCTATGTTCCTGCAATGTTCTGTAAATTCGGACATCCAGGCTACCACTTCACCAGGTATTAGACAAGCCCTGATTCCTACCTTCCAGTCATTTGGTGTAAGAACACAAGTTTCCAAATTTTTTAACTACAAATGTGCATATGGTGATTTCACCCCATATTCTTTAACTGCCTTCTTTAACTCTTTTATTTGACTAATAGGAACCACATTATGTCTTCTGGTTCTAGCTTGTATTAGGATCCACTTGAGTGTCTTCTAAGATAGGTATCATTATTCCCAAATCTGTGAGGTTTTCTCCCTGTTGTAGTGTCTGAAATAACCCATTTTTAAGAGTTGATAAGCTGAATTCCTTATTTTCTGAACTAATTAATGAATCCTCAACCCCCTTTTGAGCTATCTATGGATTTGTTCATAATGCTCTTAACTGGTTTTGGGGTTTTTGACCTATTAAAAGCATAGTTAACTGACTGCATTTCTCCAATAATTCTGTGACTTCTTTTTCTAATCTATCCATTGTTTCCTTGTTAACCCTTTCTCTTTCATTTTTAAATGGACTTAAATCTGGATACAATAAGTTGTTAAGGACCGGCTCTTGACCAGACCTAGGAGCAGAAGTTTGCATTTCTGTGTTCAACTTCCTAGGGCATTGTAAGTGTCATTCATCTGCATAACCAGATCTAACCAAATTATGCATAAAAATATTCCTTTAGTGACAGGTTCATGCTTATGAAGTTCAGTCATTTGTTCCCCTATGATCCAGTCATTCATGTCATTAGGCATTCTTTCTAACACCCAGGGAGATGCTTTATAAACTTATTCTAAATATTTCCTAATATCTCTGATTTGTACTGTACAACCCTGTTTCTTTAAGGCTTTATATAATAAACTTATGTGCATGTCTTTATCTGAAACCCCTAATACTTGTCCCATGAAAAGAATATTCTTACCTCACCAGTCCATATACTGGGCTGTAGCTGGAGACCTCCTGGATCTACAGAGGCTGATACACCCTGTGGTTGAAGTCCTTTAGTGATCTTCCCCTACCACATTGGAAGCCAAGTGAAATGAAACAGTGCAACAACTACCTTGTTTTCATAGGAACAAAAGACCAAAAGACCACTTTATGGAGTATCATTAACCTCTATATATCTTACCAATGCCTTGGACAGCACAAACATATCTTGTGAGATAATCAATAGGAGCCAACCATATAAAAAGATCATAAAGTTATTTGACCAAATTCTTGTCATACTTCCTTATCTTTACAGTTTTGGTATAATCCTGTTATCTCAGGATGAGCTGCTTCCTGGGCAAACACAAAAGTAGGATAATAAAGATGTCCAGAGATACCAAGCCAGCAGTATTGCAAAACAGCAGAGGGGCAAGAGGGTCTTGGAGACCTTTTTCCTTGTTATCTCACAGCTATGGTCTTCAAGGATCACTAACATTTCTGTAATGGAGAACACCATCTGTATCCAGAGAAAGAATTATGGAGTTTATACAAAGACTAAAGACTACTAATTTAAGAAAAAAACCATTATCTTATGTAATTTTGCAATCTCTTATATTTTATTTTTTTTCATTAAGGATAGGATTTCTCTCTTAGATCAATACCATGGAAACAAAGTAAAGACTAACTTCTGTGGGGTGTGGGGGAGGGAAACAAGATTAGGGGAAAAATTATAAAACTCAAAATAAAATCTTTTTTAAAAATATATTCCTCTTTAAAGGAGATTATTGTTATTAATCATTAACACCAACTCATATTACATTCAGCAAGCATGACTGATGCAGTCTTCAAATGAATTCATAACAAATATTCATATTCTATAACTGATTCTGTTTGACTAACTATATGGTGAAAAGAAAATGACAGTAAGATATCCTTAGGTGTTCCTAAAATTATTATTTGGAGCTATGGCAATACCAGCTACTCTATACATGCAAAGCATATTTTCCAAATACAGTGCATAAATGACATATCTGAAAAAGAGAGTTTAACATATGTCTTCAAGGCTGAATCAGAAATAGAGGATATGAATCTTATTCTATCTGAAAGGAATAATTCTGTGTAGCTGAAAAGACAAGGATGGGATAGCTTTGTCCTGGAAACCTTGGATAATATAAATTGCAATGGGGGAGCAAGACAGGGGGGAACCAACAGAACTGCTTTGGAATAAATTGCAATAGCACAAAATGTCATATCATGAACTAATTTGGGGTTATTGGTATACAAATTGAGAACTGGATAGAATTCATTGGGTAAGATTCAGCTAAATGCCTTTCAAAGGATAGACAGGTTTTGTGAAGACCCTACCAAACAAAATACTATTTTTAATGGGAATACTATAGGAAACAATTAGGTCTCAGACATCCCTTCTCTGTGACATTTCTATTAAGTATCAATAGCCAAAGTCTCACAGAAGAGGTAACTATTGAAAAACACAAATGGTCTGGATAAACTCTGAAAAACTCAAGAGAAAAACTGAAAATGAAGGCATTTTATAGATAGAGATAGAGATAGAGAGAGAGACAGAGAGACAGAGAGAGACAGAGAGAGACAGAGACAGAGACAGAGATAGAGATATGCATATACATACACATATACATATACACATACACATATACACATACACACATATATGTATACACATACATATACCTATAAACATACATATACACATACACACACATATACACAAACATGCATATACACATACACATACTTATACATATATATCTTTTCATGCATGCAAGACTTAACAAATATCAGTCTTGTGTTTTTCATTTATTTTGAGGAGTTAGTATAAAAACATTTTAAGAAAGTAATTTGTTTATGGATGTAGGTTGAAGGAGTAGTGGAGGTTTAGAGTTGAGTGAGGCCTGTTGTTTTAGTGGAACACATGGGAGATGTACCTAGAGAGTGGGAGTATGTTCGGTAGTCTGTATCAAGTATAAGAGCTGCAGAGTTGGGAGATTTGAGTCTAGGGAGAGAATAATTCTACTAGCCATGTTATTTTTTTTTGCCTGAGGAGAATATATTATTATCACTACGGTTGAATTTCTTGAAAAGAAACATAATTCTGAAGAGGACTGAAGACATCTGTACTCATCACATTCTGATTTCAATGAGTATTGTTTGACTTACAATAATCATTCTATCATTTTGATAGACATCTCTAGAACACATTTGCAAACTGATTAAAGGACAACTCCTTACATTGTTGGTACAAGTAAAACACACTGTCAACCACAGGTTAGCAGTACAGCCTCCTTGGAGTTGCTTGTTCTGAAATAATCTCCAGTTTTTTATCTAAAAGGATGATGAGGGACTTATTTTGTAACAGAGGAGTTTTCTCAAGTACATCCCACTCAATTAAAGAGAATCTGTGGAAATTATATTTAGCACATTCATTTCGTAAGTCATATCTGTAATTAGGATAAATATTGGAGAAGGCAGAAGGACAGAGTTTTTATTTCTTTTTACAGATGCAACAGATTTTTTTTTCAACTTTGTCAGACTATTCAATAAAGGCATATGCCAACCTCCTAGATTCATTCATCATATAGCAGTTGTAACAATATGTTCTGTCTCATTTCAAACTTCTAAAGATCCCACTCTCAGACATCCTAATCACATGAGGCATCATATCATGAATGGAGGAGCCTTGTCCTTTTCTAGTTTCTAGATGGTAAAATTTCTGGCTCTGCCTATACTCTTCCTTTTCTCCCTTCTATCATTGATACTTTTTTTAAAAAAAAAATTCTGTTGTTACTTATGGAATAAACCAAGCATTTCTCCAGCTTCACCTTCTCTTTGGTTCAGGTTGTGAATGCTACCCCAGACCCACCCTAAAAATCTGGAGGCTGCTATTTCTAACTCAGTTCCTACAGCTAAATGCAGGACTTGGAAAAATACTTAGCTGGAAGCTGATTTGATTGGGCTTGGAACAGGAAGTTGTCTCTGTAGACCTACTCCCAATTTGTTCTTTCCAGTTTAGTTTCCATAGACAATAGACCACTGGGAAAGCTGAGCATGAGTTCTGTCTCTACTGTCTCCAGGATGGAAGGGCTGACTGTTCCCATGCCTTTGGTGGATACCTGAGTTCTGTACTTTGGTTTTCTCTATCTACCTACCCCAGTTTATTGATCCAATGAGCTCTAAAGTGCCTTGCCAAAAAGTAAGATGCCAAAATGCAGTTTGGGAGAAGGATTATTATAAAGGTCCTCTGACAGACTTCTGGCCAAGATGGTTTAGAGAAGACAGGCACTGTGCTAAGGTCTCCTGAGTTTCCCTTATATATAATATGAAACAAACCTCTTAACAGAAATTCAATAAAAAAAACAGAAAGAGAAGCTAGGAGAAGAACATCTACCTCAAGGTTTGTCTAATGGTATCTTGGGTGAGCAGGGCACAGAAAGCAGAGACTCTGCCAGGAGGGGTGAGAGGCTGAGATCAGGACTAGCCTGACCTTTTGCGGAGGCTTCAGCTGTGGGGGCCGTGGTCTGAGAGCCAACTGGAGAGCAGAGGTATAGGCTGTGGGACTGATGGTCTGGGCTTACCTGCAGGTCTGGAAGATGATTTCCAGTATGGGAAAGTTGCAGACATCAATCTTTGGGGTCCTATGGTCTGGAGTAACTCAGAGTTCATACCTTCATTTCAGCTGAAGCCTCTTCCCAGAACAAACACAATTAGAGCCCACATCCCCCCATCCCCACCCCAGGCTCAGGTGTGAGTAGCATAACTACCTCAGCTGTGAATAGAGGGAATAATTACCTAACCCCAGGGCAGCAGACCATTGTTCAAAGATAAAAGTATTCAGCAGCTTCAACCACCCCCTCCAGGCCAAGGGAGAGGGCCTCAAATCAAGGTCACAGAAACTCCAGAGAAAGCAACCTAGCACCTCCTACTGGCTGACCCACTAGGAGTTACTAAACCCAGTGAATAAAGCCTCTAGGGATCTCAACACCAAACCTCTGTGAACCAGCCCTGATACCAACACAAAATCTTAGGAAAATGAAGAAAGGCTAGTGAAAGGAGGGTCCATAGAAAAATTCCTAGAAGGTAAAGAACAAAGACCTACAACCTCTGAGGAGAATATGATTTGGTCTCCAGCACAGAAAAATTTCCTTGAAGAAATCAGGAAGGAGTTTAAAAATCATTTGAAAAATTTTGGAAAGAAAATTAACACCTTGCAAGAAGAAAACAAATCCTCAGAAAATACAATTGGACAAATGCAAAAATAAATTAATTCTCGCAAAACCTCAATTTTTCAAATGGAAAATTCTTTCAAAAATAGAATTGACCAATTGGAAAAGGAGTTGCAAAAGGCAAATCAAGAAAATTCTTCTCTAAAAAAAATGACATCTGTGGAAACTAATGATTTCAAGAGACAACAAGAGTCTGTTAAACAAACCCCCCCCAAAAAAATTGAAAAAATGGAAGAAAAAACTCTTCAGCTAAACCACTGACCTCTAGAATGGATCAAGGAGAGATAACCTAAGAATCACGGGTCATCCTGAAAATACTAAAGAGAAAAAATCCTGGACTTAATATTACAGGATTTAGTGATGGAAAACTGCCCTGATATTATGGAACCAGAGGGCAAAATAGTATTGAAAGAATATATCGATCCCCTCTGGAAAGGGATCCCAAAATGAAAATGCCAAGGAATATTGTGGCCAAATTTCAGAAGTATAATACAAAATAGAAAATTATGAAAGTAGCCAGAAAGAAATAATTTAGATACCAAGGAGCCACAGTAAGGATTACACAGGAATTGGTAGTATCAACATGAAGGGATCGAAGGGCCTGGAATGAGATATTGTGAAAAGCAAGGGCACTTAGAATGCAGCCAAAAATTCATTATCTGGGAAAATTGAGCCTACTCTTCCAGGGTAAAAGATGGAGAAATAATGAAATAGGAGACTTCCAAGTTATCATGAAGAAGAAACCAGAGTTTAATGGAAAATTTAGACTTCAAAAAGGAGACTCAAGAGATACATGAAAAGTTTTTTTAAAAAAAAAGGAGGGTAGGTAAAAAAAAGAAGAAAAAAGCAACTATCCAATAAGATGAAATTGGTGATATCAGAACCTTGGAGAAAGACTTTTAAAACTTTTGAGAAATATAACTCTATTAGAGAGAATATATTTAGCCTGAAGTGATGGACACTCATGACTTATTTGTGAAACTACTATCCAAAAAAATGAAACTGGGTATATCCCTACCTGAGAGGAAGACTCTAATAAATCTCAATAATTGTAATTCTATTAGAGAGGATATACTTAGCCAGAGGTGATGGACACTCAGAACTTTTCTGTGACTCAGATAAAATGATTTAAATACAATACTCCTTAAAAGGGTGGACAGTAAAGAAATGGGAGGATAGAGGAGAATGAATGGGGTAAATCTCATTACAGTTAAAAAGATCTGTTGCAATAGAGTAGAAGAAGAAGAGAGGAGGTGAAAGCCACCTTAATCTTACTCTCATCAGATTTGGTTTACCATTAATATAGATAAATTCAGTTAAGTTATGAAACTTATCTTATCTTTCAAGTATCAATAGTGGGAAAGGGGAGGGCTGAAGAAAAGAGGAACCACCAGAAGGAAAGGAAGGAGGAAGGGGAAAAAGGAAAGGGGGGGGAGAGGATGGGGTTGTATTAGGAGGGCAAAGACACTGAAGGTAGTAGTTAGAAACAAAATACTGGGGACTATGGATAAAGGGGAAAAAGAAGAAAAATACAAACAGAGGGAAGGTAGCATGGAGGGTAATAAAGAGTTAGTAATTATAACTTTGGATGTGAATTGGATGAACTCTCCATTAAAACCTAAGTAAATAGCAGAGTGGATTAAAACCCAAAATCCTAAAATATGTTGCTTACAAGAAACTTATTTGAAGCACAGAAATACATATAGAGTAAAGGTAAAAGGTAAAAGTAAAAATATATATTTTGCTTCAACTGAAGTGAAGAAAGCAGAGGTAGAAATTATTATTTCAGACAAAGCAGCTGCAAAATCAGATAGCATTAAAAGAGATAAAGAAGGAAACTCTATCCTCTTGAAAAGTACCATAGACAATAATGTAATTTCAATACAAAATATGTATGCACCCAATGGTATAGCATCCAGTTTCTTAGAGAAGAAGTTGAAAGAGTTACAAGAATACTTAAACAGCAAAACTGGAATAGTGAGAGACCTCACCCTCCTACTTTCAGAATTAGATAAATCTAAACATAAAGTAAACAAGAAAGAAGCTAAGGAGGTAAATAGATTGTTAGAAAACCTAGGCAAGATGGAATATGCTTTCTTTTCTGCAGTACATAGCATTAACATAAAAAATTACCATTTCCTAGGGCATAAAAACCTAATAATCAAATGCAGAATTGCAGAAATAGTGAATACATCTTTCTTCAATTATAATGCAACAAAAAATCACATACACTATTGGGGCCAGGGAGATACAGACCCAAAACAAATGGGAAGCTAAATAACCTCATTTTAAGGAATGAGTAGATCAAGCAAAAAAAATTATAGAAAGAATTTATTATTTCATCCAAGAAAATGAAAACATAAGGCCACATACGAAAACCTCTCAGACACACTCAAGGCAGCTGTCAGTTGATATGTTATATCTTTAAATGCTTACATGAATATATTTGAGAAAGAGGAAATCAATAAACTAAATATGCAACTGAAAAAATTAGAGAAAGAATAAATAAAAAACCCCAATTACCCTACCAAAATAGAAATCCTAAAAAATAAAGGAGAAATTAATAAAACTGAAATCAAGAACACTAGGGAACTCATAAATAAAACCAAGAGATGGATTTATGAAAAAAATGAAATTGAAAAATCTCTGGTCAATTTGATTTAAAAAAGTAAAGAAGAACGACAAATTTTTGGAATCATAAATGAAAAAAGTGAACTCTCCACCAATGAGGAGGAAATTA
This sequence comes from Macrotis lagotis, assembly GCF_037893015.1. Taxonomy (NCBI): domain Eukaryota; kingdom Metazoa; phylum Chordata; class Mammalia; order Peramelemorphia; family Peramelidae; genus Macrotis; species Macrotis lagotis. The sequence continues at coordinate 265,859,049 of NC_133661.1, read as the reverse complement.
GAGAAATAATTCAGAATAATTTTTCCCAACTATATACCAATTGATTGGATAATCAAAGTGAAATGGATGAATGTTTAGAAAAATATAAGTTGCCCAGGTTAAATGAAAAGGAAATTAAATACCTAAACGTCCCTATCTCAGAAAAAGAAATTCAACAAGTCATTATTGAACTCCCTAAGAAAAACAATCTCCAGGACCAGATGGATTCAAAAGGGAATTCTATCAAACATTTAAGAAACAATGTTTCCTATTCTATATAAATACTTTGGAAAAATAGGTGAAGATGAAACTCTGCCTAACTCTTTTGCTGATACCTAAACCAGGAAGAGTTAAAACAAGAGAAAGAAAATTACAGATATATCTCCCTGATGAATATAGATGCAAAAATCTTAAATAAAATCTTAGCAAAATGACTATAACAAGTTATCACTAAGATAATACTTTATGACCAAGTAGGATTTTTCCCAGGATTTCAGGGTTGGATCAATATTAGGAAAATTGTTAGTATAATTAATTATATCAACAACAAACCTATCAGAAATTATATGAGTATATCAAGAGATGTTAATAAGGCTTTTTGACAAAATACAGCTCCCATTCCTACTAAAAACACTAGAGAGCTTAATAATAAATGGATTGTTCCTTAAAATAATAAAAAGTATCTATCTGAGAGCATCAACAAGCATTATTTGCAATGGGGATAGGCTATAGCCATTCCCAATAAGATCAGGTGAAATAAGGATGCATATTATCACCAAAAGTATTCAATATCATATTAGAAATGCTAGCTTCAGCAATACAAGAAAAAGAAATTGAAGGAATTAGAATTGAGAAGGACAAGAAAAAACTCTCACTCTTTGTAGATGACATGATGGCTTTCCTAGGGAATCCCAAAAAATCTTCTAAAAACAACTTGAAATGATTAGCAACTTTAGCAAAGTTGCAGGAGATAAAATAAACCCTCATTAAATACTCAACATTTCTATATATGTCTGGCAAGGTGTAGCAGAAAGAGCTAGAAAGAAATCCCATTCCATGTAACTTCAGACAATATAAAATACCAGGGGAGTCTACCTGCAAAGGCAGTCTCAGAAATTTTTGAAAACAATAACAAAACACTTCTCACACAAATAAAATCAGATTTAAATAACTGGGCAAATATCAATTGCTCATGGATAGGGCGAGCTAAAATAATGAAACTGTGAATTCTACCAAAATTAAACAACTTATTTAGTGCCCTACCAATCAAAATTCCAAAAAAATTACTTTAATGAGTTAGAAAAAATTGTAAGTGACTTCATATAGAGAAATAAAAAGTTGAGAATCTCCAGGGATTTAATGAAAAAATAAGTGCAAAAGAAGATGCCTCAGCCCTACCAGATAAAAAATTAAATTATAAAGTATCAGTCATCAAAATTGTCTGGTACTGCCTACGAAACACAGTGGTGGATCAGTGAAATAGACTAGGTGCAATAGTAGGAATTGGTTATAGTAATTTGTTGTTTGATAAACACAAAAAGTCCAAATATTGGGATAAAAAATCTCTCTTTGATAAAAACTGTTGAGAAAATTGGAAGTTAGTATGGCAGAAACTTAGATTAGACCAACACCTCAAACCCTATACCAAGATAATATCCAAATGGATACAGGATTTTGACATAAAAAAACAATATTATAAGCAAACTAGTAGATCAAGAAATACTCTAGCTTTCAAATCTATGGAAAGGAAAGCAGTTTATGACCAAGGGAGAGATAAAGATCATCATTAAAAATAAACTAGACAATTTTGACTGCATTAAATTAAAAAAGGTTTTGCACAGACAAAACTGCTGCAAATAAGATCAAAAGAAATGCAGTAAATTGGGAAACAATTTTTACAACTAGTGTTTCTGACAAAGGACTTATTTCTAAAATATACAGAGAACTGAGTCAAATTTACAAAAAGACAGCCCATTCTCCAATTGGCAAATGGTCAAAAGATATGCAAAGGCATTTTACAGATGAGGAAATCAAAGTGATCCATAGTCATATGAAAAATTACTCTAAATCATTAATTATTAGAGAAATACAAATTAAAGCATCTCTCAGGTACCACCTCATAACCTCTCTGGCCAATATGAACTGAAAGAAAAATGATCAATGTTGGAAGGATGTGGGAAATCTGGGACACTAATACATTGTTAGTGGAGCTGTGAATTCATCTTTCTGGAGAGCAATTTGAAATTATGGCCAAAAGGCAACAAAAATTTGTATACCCTTTGATCTAGCAATACCACTACTGGGTCTATATCCTGAAGAGATCATGAAAAAGGTTAAAAATATCACTTGTACCAAAATAAGCATAGGAGCCCTGTTTGTGGTGGCAACGAATTGGAAATTAAGGGAATGCCCTTCAGCTGGGCAATGGCTTAACAAACTGGTATATGTATATGATGGAATACAATTGTTCTATTAGAAACCAGGTGGGATGGGAATTTTGGTTGGATTTGCATGAACTGATGCTGAGTGAAATGAGCAAAATCAGAAGAACATTGTATACCCAAACAGCAACATGGGAGTGATGGTCAAACTTAATGGACTTGCTCATTCCATCAGTGCAACAATCGGGTACAATTTTGGGGTATCTGGGATGGAGTATACCATCTGTATCCAATGAAGGAATTGTGGAATTTGAACAAAGACGAAATACTAGTACCTTTTATTTCAAAAACCAAACGTTATCTTATTATGCAATTTTGCTATCTCTTATACTTCATGTTTCTTCCTTAAAGATATGATTTCTCTCTCATCACATTCAACCTAGATCAATGAATACCATGGAAACAATATAAAGACTAACTGACTGCCTTCTGTGAGGGGTGGGGGAAGGGAAGCAAGACTAGGGGGAAAATTATAAAATTCAAAATAAATAAAATCTTTCTTAAAAATAAAATAAAATAAAATTCCCCCAAACAAAAGGAGGGATCTGAAAAAGTGGCTTATGAATTGTTCAACAAGGAAGCATCAACTAGTATTGGCTATCAGATACACTAGTAGTGTAATGTTCCTTATCAAAAATTCTGTTAATGTTAGAAATACTTGAGAGTGTCCCCTTACAACTTCAGGACCTTTGTACCATATCAGTTATGCTAAAACCTCCATAATACATTTGGTTCATCCCTATCCAAGATGAAGGCACTACCCAGTGACCATAGATACAATGGGAAAATTCATATTTGCTTTTGAGGTTATGTTTTATAGGGGTTAGGGGGTTGTGTTTTATAAGAAAGGAGTTAAATTGAGTTATGATGTAGCAGTTTATTTCATCTTCCATCTTAATCTTCCATCACTGTCCATTCAATGTGTTTAACTTCACTGTGGTTCATTTTAAATCATATATGAATCAAAACATGCATGATCCTAACAATTGGGAAAATAATATTTTCAGGCATATTGTACTTGCTGAACTTGGAAACTGAATGTACTGCTGTCCTGTTGCGCATTTGTTGAAAAATACTCTGTTTAAACAAATCTCAGGGCTGTTTAAATACATTATTATTAATATTAATAGTTCAAAACAGCTTCTAACCTACATAGTTTGAGATTAAAAATCATTGTTTACCTTATCTCATTTGAAAATAATAGCTCACTATGCAATATTTGAAAGTTTCAATTTACAGTAATTTATTTGATCCTCTCCAAATTTAAACTTAATGACAAATAATTCTAAATATACATATATATATATTGAAAAATGAATGCAAACTTTAAGTTTCATCATTTTTAGCATTTTATTTTTCCTCAGTTAAATGTAAAAACTATTTTAACATTCTTTTATTTTTTTTTCTTTTGTAAGGCAATTCAATTAACCACTTAGCTGGTTATACAGCAAGGTAATTAATAGATGTCTGAGATAGATCTGAATTCAGGTCCTCCTGACTCTAGGACTAGTACTCTATCCACCTAGCTACACCTTTAGCATTCTTTAAAATTTGGATGGACAAATTTCTACCTGCTCCCTTCCTCCACTGAGAAAGCAATTTGATATAGGTTATAAATGCATAGACAGGCAAAATATTTCCTTAATAGTCATGGTATCAAAAAAAACATATACACCCCCCAACAAAGAAACCTGAAGAAAAATAAAGGGAAAGAAAAAGGCAATTTTCATTATTTATAATTTACTAAAAACATGAATTTCAATTTTAATAAGAAGCAACAAAATATCTCATATATTTCCTTGTCCCATTCTGAATCTTTTTCTTCTGTGCATATTTTTATAACTTATGCATTGTCAATTTTCCATAATTATGATTAATGTATGTATTGAGGTTCTCAATCTACTTTCATCATGTTATATTTTATCTCTTATTAAAGTTATAAAAAAACCAGGTTCCTAGAGGTGGTGTCTTGCTTAAAGTTACACTCATGAAGTCCCAGGGATTTCATTCTTTCCAACATACTTTACATCACTTCAGATTATACACACACACACACACACACACACACACACACACACACACACGTATAGAGATATATAGATATATTTGTATATATATAGATATATTTTATATATCTATATCTATATGTCTATATATCTATATATCTATCTATATATATATAGAGAGAGAGAGAGAAGAAGAAGAAGAAGAAGAAGAAGAAGAAGAAGAAGAAGAAGAAGAAGTATGTGGCCCTCATTGCCTCAACGCTAGGTAAATTCCATTTCAACTCTTCCTCAGAATTCTCAAATATTCTTCAAGGGACTGGAGGAATGTCTAGATTCTCTCTGAAAATGACTCCAATTTATATAGAAATATTTATTTCAAAAGGTATAATCATTCCATGTAAAAACTTATTCTTCCAACAGAGAGGTATAATCCTGCACACACACACACACACACACACACACACACACACACACACACACACACAAACAAACTTTTGCACAATGTTAGTTTTAACTCCTTTCCTATAAAACAACCTCCAATTTCTACTCCAAAAGCCCCCTTGGACTCAATGACAGGATACACCATCCTGGTTGCCCTACAGTTATCACAGATCAAACTCTAAGTTACTGTCAATAATCACCACCAACAATTGAAACAGAAAACACAGAATAGAAATATTACAAAGTTCATTTCTCCTAGCTGAGGTAAAGGAATGGAAGTAGGGGAATGAAACTGAGTTTGCCTAGACAAACCTAGTTGCAAGCATACATGCATGAATGAATGAATGCATACTCATGAACTCATACTTGTATGTATGTGTTTGTACATATGCATACTGATGAAACAGGTATTATCTATGTATATGTGGTGTTGATGTTGTTGATGATGATGATGATGATGATGATGATCTTCATCCTCAAAGAAAACCATGACATGACATGAGGGAGATGATGCCGTGAGATGCACATGAATCGGATCTGAGTGAGAGGGTGCTGTTGTAAGTCACCCATCTCACATTCTCCTCTGGAGCCATCTGGGTCTAGTGGCTAGATATGGATCAGGACTATGGGAAATGGCCCTGGAAGCAATCAGGGTTAAGTAACTTTAAGACTTGCCAAATGCACACAGGTAGTTGGTAGTTGGTGTCTAAGGGCAGCTTGATGGTGCAGTAGGTAGAAACTTGACCACAAAGTCAGGAGGACCTGAAATACACATACATATTTATTTTTTTCTTTATGTCAGAGTCCCCTCTCTTTTTGCCTTAAACAGAAAACCTTAATTAAATGGTTGAAACTTTGAGACATTCCTGAAATCTATATATATAACAAATTAGTCTAAACTGTTGCCACCATCATTTCTATGCAAGGAAATTAGAAAAGAGAATAAAGAAAGACAACAAATGTGGATATAATTCTCTCTCTCTCTCTCTCTCTCTCTCTCTCTCTCTCTCTCTCTCTTTATTTATTTATTTATTTTTGGTTTTTACAAGGCAATGGGGTTAACTAATTCTCCCAAGATGAAACAATTTGGTAATTATTAAGTGTCTGAGGCTGGATTTGAACTCGGGTTCTCCTGACTCCAGAGTCAGTACTCTATTCACTGTGCCACCTAGCTGCCCCCTGATATCAGTCTTTCTTAATGGAAATTCCAAATGCAATCTCTTTAATATGCTAAATTTTGGAAAAAAATGTTTTTTACTTTATATTAAAATATACACACTCATATACACACAATGCTGAAGGAAGATTTTCAACATTGAAACTATATTGTCATTACAATTTGACAAAAATAATTTAACTGCATATATGTCAGTCAAATTAAATTAAATCATTATCTCATAGCTCTCCGTATATCTTTTACAAAAATAAGTTGGAAGAATTATATTCTGAGTTATTTCATTGATATCCAAATTATTTTTTCTCTATTCTTTTAGCATTTCTTGTGAGGTAGGGAGAAACTTATTACTTTTTCCATTATTTATTTTCCATATGTCTAAGATATTTCATGTCTAAAAAGGAAGAAAGTGTTATATTTTGGTCAGTAATTATCATTATTATTGTTAACTTAAGTTTAAGATCTTAATTCCTGTCCCAGTTATGGTATATATTAGCTTTATGACCAATTCATTTAGACCTCTCATAGCTTCAGTTTTCTCATTCATAGAATGGGTATCATACTGTATTATGGACCGGAAAAAGACATAGAGAAGAAGGGGTTTTGTAAACCATAAAGTATAATATGAATGTGAACTAAGGTAGCTACTGACATAGTCAATGAATCAATAAACATTTATTAGCAACCTACAATATGCCAGATGCTGCACTAAGTCCTGGGGATATAAGCAGTAGTGAAAAACAGTCCCAGGTCTCAAATATCTAACAATTTAATGGGGTAGAAAAGATTTTTCATATTCTACCACTTTATATTTAATATTTCAAAAGGTAAAATATTTTGCCATATAAGGCTATTCCTTCTGTAGTACTATATAGTTTTTCGTCTTAGCATCTCAAGGAAATTATTTCAATTACTTGCAAATTAGGTAATTCAAAATGATAATAAAAGCAAAGGGAGTCTTGGGACCAAATGGTACATGATTTCACAAAGCTTTGTAATTATAAGGGTACCATTGGGGAAAATACCTAGAATATGTTGATAGACTGGCAACTAGTTTTGCTGTCATTCACCCTAATTGTAAATTTACTGCATTTAATAACTCATGCATGTAAAATATAAATGAATTATTCAAACATTCTTAGAACTGCTATCATTCAAACATTTAGCAGTAAGTACCATTTCTATGGTACTTCAAGGTTGCAAATCACTTTCCTGACCATAACCTTGTAAGGTAAATAGTATAAAAATTTGTACAAGAATTATTGTCCTCATTTTGTTATATGGAAAATAAGACTTAGAGGTGAAACAACTTGCCATTCTCACACAACTAGGAAAAAAAATCTACCTTGTACTTTGAACCAACCACTGCTATATCATGCTGCTATGTTTATTTTCATTTGGCACAGCTTGATATAGCATAAGTGTATTGACTAACATTTTTTTAAAAATGAGTTTGAGAGGAACTTTCCTGGTGACTTTGGGAAATATTCAGTTGACATACTCCAAGAATGTTAGCTCCATTTTATAGAAGACACACGGTAATTTTTTTATTTCTATGATTGATAAAATTGATTAACATTCCCTTGACTTATGTTTTCCATGCAACATCTATTCAAAGGGGATATGGAATAATTAATGCCATGACAAGCACATGAATTGGATTTGAGTGAGGGGGTGCTGTACTAAGGCACCAGTCTTACTTTCTCCTCCAGAACCATTTGGTTCCAGTAGTCAGATCTGAATCAGAATGACTGGAGATGACTTTAGATGCAAGGCAATCAGGGTTAAGTGATTTGCCCAAAGTCACATAGGTTCTAAGTGTCAAATGTCCAAGGCCAAATTTGAACTCCTATATTCCTGACTACAAAGCCAGTACTCTATTCACTGCACCACCTAGGTGTTCTTTCGTATTGATAAAAGAAATACTACACAAATTTTATCAGGTCAAAAATGTATGAATTTGAAAACTCTGATTTGCCAATATAGAGACCTTAGTTACAAATAGAAAATTTGAGAACCAGAGCAATTTTATACAATCCAAGGTTTTTTTAAACTCATATTATAATTCTTGGCATTATTTTATTTTCGCCCATTTGGAAGATGGTGTTCCACTAATAAAAATAACTTTCATAAAAATGAACATAAAATTTGATTAATAATTTTTAGAACAATGTGTATCTAGAAGGTGATTTATAAATCAAACAGTTTTAACCTTTAGCCCATATTTAAAAGAATCAAAAAGAGAAAAAAAATCTTAGCTAGAAATACATTCCTCTTGAACAAAATTTAAAAAATAAAAAATAATTTTAATAGACCACAGGTCCTTCTTCTTTAGATATATTTGTTTGACTAACATTCCTTTCCTTAAACCAGAATACGAAATATTTATGATAGTGAATATATCCTGATGGCACAAAAGCTTAATGATACTTGCTTAAATATCCCCTTAGTATTTTGACAAGATAAAGGATATTAATTCTCATAGAAGCAGGTACTGACAACTAGCCTATCTAGCTATTAGAATTATTTATATCTATATCTATATCTATATATATAATAAGCATTTATGCATACATATATGCATTTATACATATGTACACATATGTATTTATGTATGTGTATACATATATATATATATTTTTTTTTAATTTTGATCACCAGACATGACTATAGAAATTTACCACAAGGATCAAAGACTTAGAAGAAGAAGTTTCCTTTTTTTTTAATTTAGTTGTCAGGTAAGATTTTGTGGATATTCAGATGCCTTGAGTTAGATTTTAAACCTGACAGGTAAAATATTGGCAAATGTCAGTTTTATGAAAATAGAGAATTTAGTTTAATTTAATTTAAGAATTAAGAAAATTCCAGTCTAAGAATGTGTTAAAAATTGCTTCCCCAACATTTCTCAATGAGTCTATAAACTGCAAATATCCATGAATCCCATGGGGCTGCTTGCTTATAAGCACTAGTCCAACCTAAATTCCTTGATACCTGGATTTCAAACTCAGATAAAAGATCAATTTTCAGTCTCATGGGGCATATTATAACAATTTCCTATAATCATACAGAGATTTAACTCTAACCTTTATAGTCATCAGAATTTGCCACATGGTGACTATAGTCTTATAATGACAAAAATAATACATTATCACAGAAAAACTTGCAACTCAATTCTGTTGTTGCACATAGAATTGTGCTTAAAAAGGAATAGTAAACTTCTGATGAAAAATACTGCCACCAATTGCCTCTAGAACCAGGCTTTATAAAACAAAAGTGTTATAGTAAAATAATCTTCAGTTATTAATAGACAAATAGATTTAATTGCTTTTAGAATCAATTCAAACAATTTAAGATGACTTTCTAACAGGTATTGCTAATTTCATATGTAGCAAAATAGTCATAATAACAAATCAGGGTAGCAAAGACAAGATGGTGGCATGAGAATAGCCTTTCCTAGGAGCTTTCTCAAAAATATTCCAAAACACTTAAAATTATGTCTCTAGCTAAATTTTCAAGAGACAAAACCCACAGAAAGATCCAGTGAGGCAATTCTCCAGCCCAAGGTAGCCTGGAAAATCATGGGAAAACTCTGTTCCATGGGGGTAGAGGGGGTGGCAGTACAACCAAGATTATTGCAGTGGAGCAAACAAGCTCCAGTCTTCCCAGAATAGCCCACTGGGCACCTAGTCCCCTGGGTCCTGTGATGCACTGGCTCCAGCAACAGAAGCAGATCCCTGACCTGGCAACCCAGAGAACATCAAGCACAACTTGAAAGATCAGTGGGGAAACCTTTGCCAAAGTGTGTTAGAGTCAACATGACCCTCAATGCAGCTTCAGTTGCCAGCATAGCTGTGGCCCTCAGTGTAGCCCAGATCCCAGGAAACTGAAGCAGGTTCACAGAGCCATCTGACAGCTGCAATCAGAAAGCTCAGCCCACAGAAGGTTGGGGGGGGGGGGAGACTGTCGAGGTCTCTCCTCTGGCCCTGGAACAGCACTCTTGTTTTTAGTCCATATTCAGACCCTGATCACAGTCTGAGGGCCCATTACCATCAGAGCACAGGCAGGAGAGAAGTCAGAGTCTCTCATAAGACCTTGATCCTTGCAGGGATGTCCCAATAATGCTAAAAAACTCAGGAAGCACCCCAAAACATGGCACAGACTGGGGAAACGAGGAAACAGAAAAAACAGAAAAAAATAGGAACCTGACCATAGACAATTATTTTGGTCCCATGGAAGACCAAAACACACAATAATAAGATGAGAAAGTTCCAGCTTCTGCATCTAAATCCTGAAAAAAATATAGAAACTGATCTCAGGCTATGGCAGAGCTGAAAAAAAGATTTTCAAAATCAAGTAGGGGAGGTAGAGGAAAAATTGGGAAGAGAATTGAGGGAGATGCAGGAAAAAACATGAAAACCAAGTCAACAGTTTAGTCATCCAAAAAATGCTGAAGAAAATAACACCAAAAAGTAGTTTAGGTCAAATGGAAAAAAAACAATTCAAAGAAGTTAATGAGGAGCAACAAACCCTAAAAAGCAAATTGGTCAGATGGAAAAGGAGATAAGAAAGATCTCTGAAGAAAACAAATCCTTCAAATGTAGAATGAAACTAAAGGAACCTTATGACTTTGTCAGAAATCAAGATGCAATGAAAAAATATCAAAAGAATAAAAACTAGAAGAAAATGTGAAATATCTTATTGAAAAACAAGATTGAGAAAACAGATCAAGAAGAGACACTTTAAAATTTTGTAAGCTACCTGAACATTGTGATCAGGAAAAGAGTCTTGACTTCATTTTTTAAGAATTTCTACAGAAAAATTGCCCTGATATCCTCGAAGCAGAGGGCAAAATAGCAATTGAGACAATCCACAGATCTCCTCTGGAAAGAGATCCAAAAAAAAATAATAATTCCCTGGAATGTTGTAGCCAAATTCCAGAAATCCCAAGTTAAAGAGCAAATACTACAAGCAGCCAGAATAAAACAATTCAAATATTGTGAAGCTGCAGTCAGGATCACACAGAACTTAGCAGCATCCACATTAAGGGCACATAGGGCTATATAATATTCCAGAAGACTGAACATCCTCTTCCAGGGTAAAAGATGGACTTTCAGTGAAACAGGGCAATTTCAAATGTTCCTGTTGAAATGACCAAAGCTGAACAGAAAGTTTGTTCTTAAAGTACATGACACAGATGAAGCAGAGAGAGAGTAGAGGAAAAGGGTAAATTATGAGGGATTAAATGATGATGAACTGTGTGTATTCCCGCATAGAAATATGATACTGATAATACTCATATGAACCTCCTCATTAATTAGAGCAGTTAGAAGGAGCTTTTATATTCGAGACACAGGAGAAAGCTCAATTTGAAGGTATATTTTTTAAATGGAGTGAATGCATGAAAAGATAATGTACCGGGAGAAAGGAAAGGAGAGGAAGAATAGACTAAGATAATTAATGTAAAAGAGTCAAGAAATAGCTTTTGCAATGGTATTTGGGGGGGGGAGATGAAGGGGAATGAGGGACCCTCATTCTCATTGGAAATAGCTCAGAAAGGAAACTATATATACTTAATAGGGTATAGAAATATAGATGAAAAAGGAGAGAAAGGGAATGAGAGAAAGGGGATGGGGAAAGGGAGGGAGGAAGTAGAAGAGAGAGGAGAGGGTAGATCATGGGAGAGGATAGTCAGATATAATATATTTTATTTTTTATCTTTTGCAAAGTGGTGGGATTGGGTGGCCTGTCCAGGACCACAGGGCTGGGTGGGTGCTGGGTCTCTAGAGTGAGATAGTCTTGGGTCCTCTTGGTGATCTATCTGCTGTGCTACTTGGCTGTCCCACAGCAGACTTCTGATGAGGGACAGAGTGAAAAGAGAGAGAAAATATAATAATTGGTAGTGGGGAGAAATGCATGGAGGGAATTAAAATCAGCAGCATCAACTATAGAGGTAACTTCTCTAATGGCCTTGTGATAAAGAATGCGACATGAGACAGAGCAGATGGTATCAGAATACAGACTGAAGCATATGTTTTTTTTCTCTTTCTTTCACTTAATTTTTCATGAGATTTTTTATTTTTGTGGGGAGAGTGGGGATTATGTTCATTCTTACAACAAAACTATTTTAGCAATGTATAAATAAATTAAAAAGTAAAAGAAAAAAGAAAGATAGAAAAGAAGAAATCAGATTTCTAAATGTTTTCATACTCAAAACTTATTTCATAGCACAACAGCCAAAGCAGCATAGAGGTTTTCTTAACTTTAACCTTATAAACAGAATGACTTTACATATTTTCTTTTATAATACATGTAATAAATTGAACACATTACAATAATTCTCACCTATGCTGAATTCAGTCCAAAAACAGCAAAATCCTTTCTACTAACCAATTTAGATGCTTCTGTCAAAATGCTCCACTAAAAGTAAATATTCACTTTTATTACCTTGAAAAATAGAGCTATAGCTAATTAATTGAACAAAATGTAAGAAAACTCCAACAGAAACCTTCAAAGACTCATTTCATTTTAGTAGTGGGGCAAAAGGGAATTTAAAGTTGTTTTCAGTCATATTCCCTGAGAGCAAGCAAAAAATATTATCAACAATTAATGTCAACTGATGAAAACAAAATCTTCATCAAAAGGGCACCTCAGTATAAGTATACAGGATTCCCTGAACCTGATTTCATTCATTAAAGTTGGACACAATTATTACCATCAATATCCAATTAATATAACAATGAATTAAGTTACAGATGAAACTTTTTCACACAAAGTGATTTTTACAAAATTTTATCAAAAAGTTTTGGACTTTGGGAAAAGATGTCAGAGAGAAGAAAGGCACTGTGCTAAGGTCTCCAGATCTTCCCTCATATATGATATGAAGCAAACTTCTTTTTTCTTAAGAAAGATTTTGTTTATTTTTAGTATTATGATTTTTCCCCTATTCTTGCTACCCTCCCCTCATAGAAAGCAGTCTGTTAAACTTCACATTGTATCCATGGTATACATTGATCTAAGTTGAATGTGATGACAGAGAAATCATATCCTTAAGGAAGAAAAATAAAGCATAGGAGATAGCTAAATTACATAATAAGATAATGGGTTTTTTCCCTAAATTGAAGGTAATAATCTTTGTTCTTTGTTCAAACTCCACAACTTTTTTTTCTGGATATGGATAGTATTCTCCATCACAGATAGCCTAAAATTGTCCCTGATTGTTGCACTGAAGGAATGAATAAGGCCATCAAGGTGGATCATCACCCCCATTTTGCTATGAAGGTGTACAATGTTTTTCTGGTTCTGCTCATCTTGCTCAGTATCAGTTTAGTGCAAATACTTCCATGCTTCCCTGAATTCCCATCCCTCCTGGTTTCTAATAGAACAATAGTGTTCCATGACAAGCAAATACCATAGTTTGTTCAACCATTCCCCAAATGAAAGACATTCACTCCATTTCCAATTCTTTGCCACCACAAACAGGGCTGCTATGAAAATTTTTGTACAAGTGATATTGTTAAGCTTTTTATAATCTCTTCAGGGTAGAGACCCAGTAGTGGTATTGCTGGATCAAAGGGTATGCACATTTTTGTTGCCCTTTGGGCATAATTCCAAATTGTTCTCCAGAAAGGTTAGATAAGTTCACAGCTCCTCCAACAATGTATTAGTGTCCAATATCTCCCACATTCCTTCCAACATACATCATTTTCCTTTCTGTTCAAATTGGCCAGCCTGAAAGGTGTGTGATGGTTGTTCCTCAGAGATGCTCTAATTTGCATTTCTCTTATTAGCAGTGAATTAAAGCAATTTTTCATATAAATGTGGATCACTTTAATTTGTTTACCTGTAAATTGCCTCTGCATATCCTTTGACAATTTGTCAATTGGGGAATGGCTTTTTTTTAAATTTGATTCCATTCTCTATATATTTTAGAAATGAGTCCATTGTCAGAAAAACTAGTTATGAAAAGTGTTTCCCATTTTACTGCATTTATTTTGATGTTGGTTACAGTGGTTTTGTCTGTGCAAAAGTTTTTAATTTAACGTAATCACAATTATCTAGTTTATTTTTAATGATGTTTTCTATCTCTTCCTTGGTCATAAAATGCTTCCCTTCCCATAGATCTGACAGGTATACTTCTCCTTGATCTTCTAATTTGCTTATAAAATTGTTTTTATGTCTAAATCCTGTATCCATTTTGATCTTATCTTGGTAAAGGATGTGAAGTGCTGTTCTAATCCAAGTTTCTGCCACACTAACTTCCAAATTTCCCAATATTTTTTATTGAAAAGAGAGAGTTTTTCTCTCAATAGCTGAACTTTTGCGTTTATCACACGGCAGATGACTAATCATTTTCTGCTATTGCAACTAGTCTTTTCTACTGGTCCAGCACTCTGTTTCTTAGCCAACACCAGACAGTTTTGATAAGTGATTCTTTATAATATAATTTTGGATCTAGTAAGGCTAAGCCACCTTCTTTTGCACTTTTTTCATTAAATCCCTGGAAATTCTTGACTTTGTATTTCTCCATATGAATTTACTTACAACTTTTTCTCACTCATTAAAGTAATTTTTTGGAATTTTGTTTGATAGGGCACTAAACAGGTAGTTTAGTTTTTGTAGAATTGTCATTTTTATTATATTAGCTCAACCAATCCATGAGTAGTCGATGTTTGCCCAGTTATTTAAATCTGATTTTATTTCTGTGAGAAGTGTTTTTTTTTTTCAAAAAAGTATTTGAGACTGCCTTGGAAAATAGACTCACTGTTATTTTCTATTGTCTGAAGTTACTTTGAATGAGATTTCTCTTTCTAGCTCTTTCTGTTGCATCTTGAAAGTCATATATAGATATGTTGAGTTTTTATAGGGTTTATTTTATATCCTGTGACTTTGCTTAAGTTGCTAATTATTTCAATAAGTTTTTTAGATGATTTGGGGGGATTCTCTGCAAAGAGAATCTCTGTCATCTGCAAAGAGTGAGAGTTTTGTCTCTTCCTTCCCAATTATAATTCTTTCAATTTCTTTTTCTTGTCTTATTGCTGAAGCTAACATTGCTGAAGCTAAACTACAATACTGAATAGTAGTGCTGATAATGGGCATCATTGTTTCACCCCTGATCTTCTTGGGAATGCCTCTAGCCTATCCCCATTGAATATAATGCTTGTTGATGGTTTCAGATAGATACTACTTATTATTCTAAGGAGCAATTCATTTACTCCTATGGTCTCTAGTGTTTTAGGTAGGAATGGATGCTTTATTTTGTCAAAAGTTTTTTCAGCATCTATTCATATGATCATAAGTTTTCTGATAGGTTTGTTATTGATATAAAAAATTATACTGCCAAGTTTCCTAATATTGTGCCAACTCTGCATTCCTGGAATAAATCCTAATTGGATGTAATGTATTATCCTAGTGATAACTTGGTGTAAAACTTTGGCTAAGATTTTATTTAAGATTTTTGCATCTATATGCTTCAGGGAGATAGGTCTATGATATTCTTACTCTTTTTTTTTAAATCTCTGGATTAGAGATCTGCACCATATTGGTGTCATAGATTTGGGCAGAGTTCCATCTTCATCTATTTTTCCAAAGAGTTTATATAGACTTGGAATCAGTTGTTCCTTAAATGTTTAGTAGAATTCACTTGTGAATCCATCTGGCCCTGGAGATTTTTTCTTAGAGAGTTCAATAATGAATTGTTGAATTTCTTTTTCTGATAGGGTTATTTAGGTATTTAATTTCCTCCTCATTTAACTTGGGCAATTTATATTTTGTAAATATCATCCATCTCACTTATATTATCAAATTTATTGACATAGAGTTGGGCAAATAATTCCAAATTATTACTTTAATTTCCTCCTCCTTGTTGGTGAGTTCACCTTTTTCATTTATGATAATAGCAATTTGGTTTTCTTCTTTCTATTTTTAATCAAATTGACCAGAATTTTATCAATTTTCTTTATTTTATTCATAAAACTAGCTCTTGGTTTTATTTATTAGGTCAATCTTGCTTTTGATTTTATTAATTTCTCCTTTAATTTTCAGAATTTCTTATTTGTTATTTCATTGAGGGTTTTTAATTTGTTCTTTCTCTAATTTTTTAATTGCATATTTAGTTCATTGATTTCCTCTTGCTCTAATTCATTCATATAAACATTTAAAGATATAATATATTCCCCTGACAGCTGCCTTGAGTGTATCTCATAGATTTTGTTATATTGTTTCTTTATTGTCATTATCTAGAATAAAATAATAAATTCTTTCTATAATGTGTTGTTTGATCCACTCATTCTTTAAAATGAAGTTATTTAGACTCCAATTAGTTTTGGGTCTATATCTCCCTGGCCCAATATTGCATGTGATTTTTATTTTATTATGATCTGAGAAAGATGTATTTACTATTTCTGCCTTTTTGCAATTGATTATTAGATTTTTATGCTCTAGTTGATTCTTGGTTGTAAACCAAGATCTTTTGCTTTCTGGAATATCATATTCCAATCCCTATGAGTCCTTAATGTACATGCTGCCAAATCCTGTGTAATCCTGACTATGGAGCCATAGTAGTTGAATTGTCTGTTTCTGGCAGCTTTTAGAATTTTCTCTTTGATTTGGGAGTTTTGGAATTTGGCTATAATATTCCTGGAAGTTTTTCTTTTAGCGTCCTTTTCAGGGGGTGACTAGTAAATTCTCTTGATTTCTATTTTACCCTCTGTTTCTAGAATCTCAGAGAAATTTTGCTGTATTATTTCTTGAAAAAATGAAGTCTAGGCTCTTCTCCTGGTTATGACTTTCAGATAGTCCAATAATTTTTAAATTATTTCTTCTGGATCTGTTTTCAAGGTCAGTTATTTTTCCAATGAGATATTTCACATTTTCTTCTAATTTTTGTCTTTTTTGGAAGAGTTTTTTTTTCTTCCTGATTTCTTGCATAGTCATCAGTTTCCTTTAGTCCCATTTTGCATTTGAAACAGTTATTTTATTCAGAGAGCTTTTATATCTCCTTTTCCAGCTAGCCAATTATGCATTCTTCTCCTCATTTGCCTTCTGTTTTGCTTTTTTCCATTAGGCCTAAATTGGTTTTTAACATATTATTTTATTCAGTATTTTTTGTATATCTTTAACCAAGCTTTTGATTTGGTTTTCATGATTTTTATGCATCTCTCTCATTTCTCCTCCCAATTTTTCCTCCACCTCCCTTAATTGCTTTTCAAAGTCTTTTTGTGTTCATCTATAGTCTGAGACCATTTTCTTTTTTCTTGGAGCTTTTGGATATGGAAGCTTCAATTTTGTCATCATCTGAGTATGTGTTTTGATCTTCCATGGGACTTAAGTAATTCTCTATGGTCAGATTCTTCTTTTTCTATTGTTTACTCATTTCCTCAGCCCAAGACTAATTTACAGCACTTCTGAGCTTTGGTGGTTTTTTGGGGGGGGGCACCCCACTGGGACCTTTATTCCTCCAAGGTCTTATGCTCTCTAGCCTGTGCTTTGATATGTAGATGACCAGAGCACTGCCCTCTGCCCTGGGGCTATAAGAAGGGATCCAGCTATCTTAGTATGGAGGCAGAAACTGCAATATGTGAGTATAGGCAAACAAGAGAGTTCTACTCTGCAGACTTCCCTTACCATCTCTGGGGTTGCAGCATGCTTTCTTCCAGATTCTCTCTCTGCAGATTCTGCAGCCGTGCTCCTCACTCCACACTCACCCAGGTGCAGCAGAGTTCTCTCACTGCCCCTTCAAGATATTGCTGGAGATCTCTGGGCTGGGCTGAGCTGTGCCATGGCTTTTTTCCCACCCCCCTGTCCTGGTGAAGCACACCTTTCCCATGAAAGTTCTAAGTTATCTTGGACTGTTCTGTCCCTCTCTATTTTAGCTAAGGCCATCCTTTGTTTTTTGGGGGTTTGGGGATCAGAGTTCTCAAGAAATGCTGCCTTCACACTGCCATCCCCAAGCTTTTATAAATCTCCTTTTCCATCTGGCCAATTCTGCTTTTTAAGTCATCCTCGTTTTGGACTGATTTTTCCATTTGATCTAAACTAGTTTTTCAGTTGTTATTTTCTTCAGTATGTCTTTGAACCATCTTCACCAAACTGCTGACTTGGTTTTCATGATTTTCCCACATTACTCTCATTTCTCTTCCCAATTTTTCTCTACTTCCCTTACTTGATTTTCAAAATCATTTTGAGCTCTTCCATAGCCTGAGATCAATTTATATTTTTTTTGGAGACTCTGAATATAGAACTTTTGACTTTGTCATCTCTGAGTTTGTATTTTGAACTTCCCTAGGACCAAAGTAATAATCTATGGTCAGAGAATTTTTCTTCTGTTGTTTGCTCCTTGCCCCAGTCTATAACTTGATTTTAACTCTTTGTTAAGGTTAGGTTCTGCTTCCAGGGTGGAGGACACACTGTCCCAAACTGTTTTCAGGTATACCCTTCAGGGAACTGCAAGTTCTCAATTCCTTCAAGATCTTAAGAGAGGCTATGACTCTCCTGGCCTCTGGTATGGGCTGTGGATGAGTAGTACTACAGACTCATCTGTGATCTACCTGGAACCTTGAAGAAAGTCCCTGCTCTGCTGAGTCAATAATCTCTGTTGTGCTTCTATTCCTATACCTGAGACTGGGGCACCAGACGACAAGCTGGATTTGAGTATGGTCAAAGCCACAGAATCTTGCCTCAGGGATAGCAAAGAGATCCCTGCAATCTTGCCTGATCCCTTACCATTGATCCCCTCTCCTCCCCCTAGGGGGGAGTGGGGGAGATGAGCTGAGCACTCTGGATGTAGCTGCTTGGTGACTCCCTGTCAGGTAGCTCTACAGGCCTGGGCCTGGTCCTCTGGAGCCAGGTCTGTGCTGAGGCCTGTGCTAGACTGGACTCTGCTCTCATTCTTTGCTGCAGAGCTTTCCTAATGATGGAAACTACCCCCTCTGCCATGGATTCAGGTGCCCCAAAGGACCTAAGCACTCTATGGGTTGTTCCTGGATGACTCATGCCAGTTTACTCCAGCATGGCTTGGGCTGCATTGAGGAACCTTTCTAATTCTGGTGCAACACACCTTTCCTGCAGAACCTCCAAATTGTCTTGGGCAGGAAAATTGTTTCACTTAGTCATTTTTGTGGGTTCTGCCACTCTGGAACTTAGAGTCATTATTTAAAGATATTTGGAGTATTCTGGGGGAAGGCTCAGGTAATACCCTGCCTTTACTCTGCCATCTTGGCTCCACCCCTCACCCTTTTCCAGTGAATTATTCCAAGAATGTTAAAACCATCACTTCATCCAAGTAAAAAATGATCTCCTAGGAAAGAAAAGGAGAAGAATATAAACCACTGAAAAACTGTGGTTTGAAATTTTCCTTCCCCTAAAACAAAGAAGCCATTAAAAGACTGATAGGTACTAAGACAATATTAAAATCCTTGAGTTCCAGATACTTAAAACTAGGACACAAATTACTGTACAAAAGAGTATTTATTTTAGTATCTTTGGTTGAAATAATGTGGCCATTATAACTTCCATGAAGCATCATATGTCAAGTACTAGGCTGTAGAATTATAGAGGAAATAATTATATTCAATTTCTGGTTTAAATGAGATAAGAATAATTACTGTAAATCTGTTTCTGTGGAATCTAGGGAGATTAGAGAAATACCAGAGTACATTTTCTCCATTTGGTATCTAATTTGGAAAGAAAAGAAATGAATCCCTTGTCAGTTACCCAGAAGCTTTCTATTTGAATCTGTCTATCTGTCTGTCTGGAGAGCTAGGTGATGTAGTGGATAGAGTACCAACTGTGAAATAAGGAAGATGCATTTTCCTAAGTTCAAACCTCGACTCAGCAATTACTAGCTGTGGGATTCTGGGCAAGTCATTTAACCCTGTTTGCCTCAGTTGCTTCATCTGTAAAATAAGCTGGGAATGGAAATAGCAAACCATGCCAAAGTCTTTGCAAAGAAATCCCAAAATGGTGTCAAATAGAGTTGAACATGATGAAATGACAGTGCTCTCTTTCTTTTTTTCTTTCTTTTTCCCACATTCCCTCCAAATACATACAAATATACATGCGTACATACATATACATTCATACACATACATATTCACAAATGCATGAATACAAATAGATGCACATTGAGCACTGAGAATTGTTTAGGCTAAATAAATATCATGTCCCTCCCTGAATATTCTTACATATCATTTAATTTCATTAAGAGGCAGCTAGGTGGCACAGTGGATGGTGGTCAAGAAAAATTGAGTCCAAATCCTGCTTCAGATGCATACTAGATGGATGACCTTGGATAAATTACTTAATGGCTCTCAACCTCAGTTCCTTTATATGTAAATTTGGACTATGGAATTGGGTATTTCATTGCTTCATATTATAATGAAACTCATTGCAACAAATTTTTCTGATGATAAAAAATGTGTTAGAAATTCAACTTCAACTAGATCTACTGAAACTTATCCACTATTACTAGACACACAGTACCTATTCCTAACTTTATTTATAGATATTATAAGCTGAAATAATTCCAGAATACTAAAAGAGGATCTATCTTTCCTGAGTTCTTTCTTCTTTGCATCTGTATATCTCTTCTGGGATGATGGTCAGCACTTTGTCTTTGCCACATTAGATACAAGTAGGTTCTGTAGTTTTTTTTTAAGTAGCTTTAAAACTCTCTATATCATAACCTGGTCTTTCGATGACATAAAATTTGCCAGTAGATTTAGTTTTTTGTGGAATGTGCCTGAACCAAATGCCTTGTTAGAAATTATTAGGCTTGTTATAACTCTTAGAAATAACTTCCACATATGAGTAATGGCGATACTGGATTTTGTCATGGTCTTATTCCATTCCTAGTGGTGAGGAATACCCTGCCAAGTGTTTCAATAAGGTATGGACTACTTTCCTGGTGAGGGGGATTATGTTTCTAAAGACTCAGGAAACGTTATTTATTTTGCAATTCTGTGAAAATATTGTGTGGTTAAAACTGAGTGGCAGAGTTTCCCCCCACACACACACTTTAGGAATTTAAAATTTCTCTGGAGAGAAATATAGCAGGGGAGGGATGTGTGTTGGGGGAAGATAACCAGAGAAAAAACGAGAGGGAGGGAAACCTCTGAAGCTGATTACATGTATTGGAGAAACAGGAGAAAGCAGGCACAAGGAGAATAAAAAAATGGTTTGAACTTCAACCTAGGAGAGAGAGAGATCAACAGAGGTCATCTCAGACCACCATCCCTGGGCTAAAGCTACAATCATGCTCACCTCTACAAAGAATGACTTTGGGGGCAGCTAGGTTGCCCAGTGGATAGAGCACTGGTCCTGGAGTCAGGAAGACCTGAGTTCAAATTCAGCCTCAGACCTTAATAATTACGTAGCTGTGTGACCTTGATCAAGTCACTTAACCCCACTGCCTTGCCAAAAAAAAGCTTTAAAAATAAGAATGACTTTAGTCTCAAGAAAATATGTGCTCTTTTCCCATTTCCCCTTGTTGATATCTATTTATGAACAAATGCTACAACATATTTTGCCCACTTCTTTACCCAAATATTTTTGATTACCAAATTTTACCTCAACTATAATGAGACCAGGGATTAGTTAGAGCTAAATCTCTGCCTATTTTTTTTTTATTTAAGGTAATAGTGTTAATTGATTTGCCCAAGGTCACACAGCTAGGCAATTATTATGTGCCTGAGGCTGGATTTGAACTCAGGTCCTCCTGACTCCAGGGCCAGTGCTCTATCCACTGTGCCAATTGGCTGCCCCCTCTGCCTAAATGTTAGTAATTATTCTAACTAGGGCTTTGAGCTATTATAATTGTACTTTTAACTTTTCATTTAATATAAATTACATAAATCTGAATTGAGGGAACCATGTGGAACTAAAGGACTATTTTATTCTTCTGGGATAAAAATGAGTTAATTATTGTGATAGGATATGTTTAAATATTCAGAGATAAAGGAACAGGGAATAGAGGTAAAGATAAATTATCTATTGCTGGCTAAGATGGTTTATTCCTAAGGGACAATGTAATGCAATACCAAGAGTATGGATAGTCTTTCAATTCAAAGAAATGGGTTCCAATCAGCTCTGTCATGTAAATGATCTTGCACAACCATTATCAACCTATTGTGAGTCAAAATTATAAGGAGTAGTTTAATTAATTATAAAAAACTCCTGGGTGAGTAAACTTTCTCTACTAATCCAAGCCAATGTTTTCTCTGCAATTTAAGCTTTTAAGAGAATTGTGTAGGGCATCAACTGAGTAACTTTCTTAAGATCAGACAACCAGTTTAAGTAAGCAAATGAAGTTTCATTTTCTGTCTTGCTTTTCTTTGTTAGAATGTAAGCTCCTTAAAGACTGGGGCTATCTTTCAAATTTTATTTGTATTCTCAGACTTTAGCACTCACACTCAACACACTTCTACTTAATAAGCACTTAATAAGTGCTTATTGGCTGACCTGAAGAAAACAATCCAATAAAGAATAACAACATATATTTTTTCCAAATTTGAGAAACCCCTCTTTTTTTTCTTATGGGTGAGAGAAATAGACTTATTGTAGGCTCTGTTAAGTGTCCACACATCATTGAAGATGTATACATGGTTTTAGAACTGGTCATTTAGAAAGCACAAGAAACAGGTCCATCATCTAAAAATAGCATACAACAAAATAACAACCCTTCTTAATATTATGTTCTTGAAAATTTTCCATTCTGCAAGGTGGGGTAGGGAGGTAATTTATTTTTACTGTTTATACTGGTGTTTTATACTGGAGAAGATATTTACTTCCAAAACCTTAAATTTCTTTGAATTTTCCTCTAGGAGCACATCACATAGAATTTGATGAAGAGTTTGTAAAGAACCCTGGAAAAGACCATTGTATGCATTAGAATTCTGGAAAGGGAACACAAATTTGAATGGTAAATGTCTGGGTAACATCACTATAACAGCACCAGTAGGACAAATGTGTGATGATAAGAAAAATTAGAAATCAGGGTTCTTGAATTCTCAAGAATCTGTGGACAGTCTAGATAAATTAATGAGAGTAGCTTAGTAGCTTAGTGTATGGGCTCCATCTTGAGAATCAGTAAATATGAGAGTAGGGATCTTTTCTTTATCCTAAAGAATCATGTATATGGCTTCTAAAAATGTACTTAATAAATACATATATATATATATATATATATATATATATATATATATATATATATATATATATATATATATACACACACACACACACACACCAATTGTAAGTATTGAGTAAAAATTATTTGGAACTTCAGGAATTATGCCTTCTGAATGGGGATATTTGTTTCTCCCTCCTTTATATCTGTCTCTCTCTTTACTTTGATCATTCTATGCCTTTACTTTTAATTTGATTCTTCCATTCTCCTTCTCTCTGTGGATGATTTTTCTGTGTCTCTTTGTTATGCCTCTCGGCTTTTCTTCTCTTCTATCTCTTTCTGTATCTCTACTTCCACCTATCCTCTCTCTCTGCTTCCTGTTCTGCCTTTTTTTCTGTGTCTGTTTCTATCTCTGTCATTCTTTTTCTCTTTGTCTTTTTCTCTTTCCCATGTATCACCCACACCCACAAATTCAATAAAAAGTCTTTCTTTGGTAATGTTATTAAGTGCTTTCAGTAAAAAGTTTTGGAGTTCAAAAACAAGGGTGAGAATTCTTGTTCTTATAGCTACCACTAGGTTGGGTACCTTTCTAAATAAAATTAATCAGAAGAAATGGTCCCTTCTTTTTAGTGGCTATTCATTAGAGAAATTATTAAACATTCTGGCAGTCTCAAAAGTTAGCTTTGCTATCCCTGTTCAATAGAGTAATTGATAGTGGTTGGGCTCAGGGAAGTCAGCCTTCCCTGGTGCAGATGAAAAGTTGACCTAAGCTCGTTAGTGACAGAATTGTTATTGGATCTTGGATCAGCATTTCAGGGACAGGTGAAAAAATGGGGTCACTATCTATCAGAGTAAACAGAGTACATGGTATTAGTGCATAGTCCTCATAGGAAAAGCAAAATTAATCATTTTGTTATGTTGGCTGAAGATGTGTTTCGAAGAAAAAGGAAAAAAATGATCTATAGATTCACTTGGTGTCAATTAGTGTAGGCTAACCTGCTTTGGTTGTCAAGTCAGAAAATAATAAGATTTTACAAAGGCTGGGAAGAGCCCAGGGATAACAAAGAAAATGGTATTGGAAAGAAATAGGAGAATAGCTTCTGGGAATAGCTTTTAATAATGTTAAAATGGCATATTTTTAGTTTTCGACAATTAAAATATATTTTTAAAACATATATCATTTAGGAAAAAAGAATGTTTAAGTACTAAATCGTGGAGATAAAAAAGGCAGGTTAAGGATACATTATAGTATTATTAAAAAGAAAAGAATGCTTTGTAATATCATCTGGTAAATATCCATATATAAAGCCTCCTTAAGATTTTGTGCCAATATAGATCGAAGGAAAACTTCTCCTTTAGATTCATCAAAACTATAATGATGATGATGATGAAGATAATAATAATAATGATGTAATAAGTAGATCTATGGTTACTTCTCTAAAACATTTGGGAACAGTTGGGGAGATTACAAATATCTGTCTTGGAGATTCAAAAAGATCAATACAGGGGCAGCTAGGTTGCTCAGTGGATAGAGCACCGGCCCTGGAGTCAGGAGTACCTGAGTTCAAATTCGTCCTCAGACACTTAATGATTACCTAGCTGTGTGGCCTTGGGCAAGCCACTTAACCCCATTGCCTTGCAAAAACTAAAAAAAAAAAAAAAAAAAAAAAGGAAAGGCAATCACGATAAGTGATTTTAACATAAACAGACTAATAACAAACTACTCAAAGTTCTGAACTTTAATTTCCAAAATAGTTCTGTTTCTCACATGTTATGGCAGGAGGTCACGTTGAAGCATCTAAGTTTTTTTTTAAACTAATTTTTCTCATTATTTTGTGAAAGCAGTCCCTTAACATTGTTAAAATAAAACATTTTCATGGCTAATTTAATGAGATTGTGCTTGTTCAAATTGCCCCACAAGTAAATAAGATCCAGAACTTATTAAATTGAAGGTTTAAAAAAATTATTGCTAAAGCATTTTATTGCATTTTATATCCAGGGGTATAATAATTAATGAAGAACAGTGAGTATCTTGGAAAAACTTACCTGATATTATGATAAGCAGAATTGAGAGAGATGAGATCATAGAATCACAAAATATCAGAGATGACCTAGTGTTGCTTATTCCTTCTGACACTTCTTTCTATTGCTGTCACCTCTCCCCCACTCCTTCTCCCATCCACCCTCCATTTAACAGTTCTCCAGGGATAGAAATGTCACCTTCAAGACACTTAATTTCAATTTTGTGCATCTATAAATGGTAGGCAGTTCTTCTTGAATCTACCTCTTTATAATTTGAACCCATTGTTCCAAGTTCTCTAGCCTTTGGGTCCAAGCAGAATAAACTTGATAGTTCTTAGACAAAAATGTTCCCCAATATTCAGATTTTGTTTTCCCCTTACCCCTTCCAAGAAAAGCCAGGAATAATTAGTATGTATATAGCTTTAAGGTGTACAAAGCCATGCACACATATTAATTCATGCTCACAACAATCCTGGTATTATTTCCATTAAGCCTGGGGTCATAAAGTAACTAAATTTTTGAGACTGAATTTGAACTTAGGTCTTCCTGAATCCGAGTTTATGATTTATCTCTACTGTACTATTATTTATCTCCAATGTACCTTCCCCACACTCATTTCTAACTGAACATGCCTGATTCCTTTAACCAATTTTCCTGTGGTTTAGTATTGACTTATTGTTTTGTGCTTTTTTCTGAACATCTTCCTTCCAGTTTGTCAGTGTAAACTATGATTCTCTATCTGTGGTCTGACCTGAGCAAAGCATTACCTCTTTCATCTCTTCTGTTATCACAAATTAAATCACATTTTTTTTTCTGGCCCTGTTTTCAGGTGTCAGAGCCTGTTGTTAGAAACCAGTGCTTTTTTTTAAGAGAACCCACAAGTTAATCATGCTCAGAGTCAGCTGTGCTATGAGGAAACACTAATATTTTCAGTCATACACTCCTGCCCCCACATCTTTCCAACTCTAGTAATCACTTGTCCTAAAGGCAGCTTCAGGGTGCAATGCCCAGGTGACACTAATTATGTTAACATGAAGCATCAGGTTTTGACAGAGATCTTCTGGTCTCAAATTACTCTTTCCACCACCATCTAAGCTCAAGAATTGTTAGCTGAACAGGCAACAGAGCTACAGTAGCTGCAGGAGTGAGTAGTAGTAGGATATGGAGTAAATGATACACTCTTAGTGATATGATGGCAGGATTTGGACTTAAGGGTTATTACTGGACAGAGGTTGGAGATGAATACATGACAATGTTTCCTGTCCCTCTAGTCATATAATTTTTAAGGGGAGGAATAAGTGATTGATGGCATGATTAGAATGTATTTTTTGACCACTTATAGTCCCTGTGCTGGACCCCTACAAACTAAGACCAAATTCCTTTAAAATCTTCCTGAGACTAGAATGTATTCAATATAGCTACACATTCTAAGACCTCAACCCAATATTGCAATTGATTTCCTTCTCAGAGGGGCATAGTCATTGTCTAGCGATGTTAATTTATTGTCTGCTAAATTCAGATTATGTTCCCCCTAGGCAGTAACAAGGTCCAGTATATGTTGCACATTATGTCTCAAATACAATTGGGACTTAATGCTTTGTTTTTTATTTACTGTAAATGGTGAAAACAATGAAGATATGCTTCAACAGGGAATCTCAGTGTTCTCTTTTCCTGGAGACATTCAACTAATGAGCTCTTGCATTAGGACACAGAGCATCACAACTCTGACAGACGAGATGGTTGTTGGGTGGGGAGTAAATATTGTGAAGCCAAGAGACTAGTAACCTTCTGAGAGTTCATGCTCTGAAGTTGATAAGGGTCAGTAACTATGCCAATGGCAAATTTGTTTTAATTGGATAAATTTTAAAAAAACTTTTTCTTTTAGAATTCTTCCCCTTAAAGGGACATATTTCCAACTGTAATCTCAAAGAATGTGAGAAGTTTAAACATGATAGATTCATCTCAGTTTTTTTCCCAAGTGAAAGTAATATACATTGTTGAGCACAATCCCTCTCTACCTCCCCCCAACATTCTCATTGCATTTACAGCAAAAGCATATGTGACAGATCATTTTGGCTTATATTCCTTGAATTCCCATGGGACAACAGTGACAATGATTTGAAATGATTACCATGATGATGCAGGAGCAAATTTTTTTTAAATGCCTTTATCATTTTACTTGCTTCCAGACTACATGACAACCATGAGAGCTAAGATGTTGCAAACCAGACATTTTTTCCCTTTATAATTAACAAACTTTTATAATTCACAGATGAAAGAAAGAAAGAAAGAAAGAAAGAAAGAAAGAAAGAAAGAAAGAAAGAAAGAAAGAAAGAAAGAAAGAAAGAAAGAAAGGAAGGAAGGAAGGAAGAAAGGAAGGAAGGAAGGAAGGAAGGAAGGAAGGAAGGAAGGAAGGAAGGAAGGAAGGAAGGAAGGAAGGAAGGAAGGAAGACAGCAGGAAAAAGGAAGGAAAGCCGGGCAACTCAAACAAATTATTGCTTAGTCTTCCATAGACAATGAAGTAATAGCAGTACTCAACATATTTGCACCAAGTGGTATACTATCCAAATTCTTAAATGAGAAGTTAAGTGAATTAGAGGGGCATATAGGCAGTAAAACTATAGTAGCCAAGGACCTCAACTTTCTCCTCTCAGAACTAGTTAAACTGAATCACAAAGTAAACAAGAACAAAGGAGGTGTACCTTTTTTCTCTAGAGTATATGACACTTACACAAAATTCGTATTAGGGCAGAAAAAATCACAATCAAATACAGAAGGGCAGAAATATCAAATGCTTCCTTTTTAGATAAAAATTCAATAAAATTATATTCAATAAAGGACAATGGAAAGATGAATTAGAAATTAATTAGGAACAAAATAATTTAGTCTTAAAGAATGAGAGGGATCAAGATAAAAATCATAGAAACAATAACTTCATTAAAGAGAATGACAGCAATGAGACAACATAGCAAAATTTATGGACTGCAGTCAAACTAAACTTTTATATTCATAAACTAGAGAAAGAACATATCAATGAATTGGGAATGGAACTAAAAAACTAAATAAAGAACAAATTTTAAAATTTCAATTAAGCACTAAGTTGAAAATACTGAAAAGCAAAGGCAAGATTAATAAAACTGAAAATAATAAAACTATTGCATTAATAAATGAAACTAGGAACTGGTTTTATGAAAGAAAAACAATAAAATCGAACGACCATTGGTCAATTTGATTTAAAAAGAAAAAAAAGAAAAGCATATTACCCACAGCAAAAGTGAAAAGAATAAATTCACCACCAATGACAAAGAAATTATAGCAATTTTTAGGAACTGTTTTGCCCAATTATAGGCCATAAATTTGACAATCTAAGTAAAATCAATAATTATTTATAAATGTTTAAAATTAAAAATCTATAAATTTATAGAAAAGGAAATAGAATACTTAAATAAATCCACTTTATAATAAGAAATTGAACAAACTATCAACAAACTCTCTAAAATAAAGACCCCAGGTACAGATGGGTTAACAAGGGAATTCTGCTGAACAGTCAAAGAACAATTAACTTCAATATTATGTAATTATTTGGAAAAGTAGTTAAAGTCCTATGAAATTCCTTTTATGTCACAAATACGGTGCTGATATCCAGACAGAAAGATATAAATCAGAGACAGAAAATAATACAACAATTTCTCTAATGAATATTGTTGCAAAAAAATTATATAAATTACCAGCAAGGCACTGATCATACACTATTCCCAGGTGGGATTTATACCAGAAATGTAAGATGTGTTCAGTATTAAGAAAAATTATCAGCATATCTGATCATATCAACAACAAAACCTACATAAATTATATGATTTGAATAAAAGAAGAAAAACTTTTTACAAAATATAGCAACCACTTCTATTAAAAACTCTAGTGAGTTCAGGAAAAACTGGAATTTTCCTTAAAAGTATAAATAGTAACAATCTGAAACCAACAGCAAGCATTATCTGTAAGGGAGAAAAGCTTAGAAGCATTCCCAGTAAGATCAGGGGTGAAACAAGGACCTTATTATCATCACTATTATTCAATATTGTACTAGAATGATTAACTGTAGCTATAAGAGAAGAAAAGAAAATTGAAGGAATTTGAATAGGCAATGCAGAAATAAAGCTATCATTATTTGCAGATAATTCCATGGTACACTTATATAATCCTAGAGATTCAATAAAAAATTGTTGAATTAATTAAAAAATGTTATCAAGGTCACAGGATATAAAATAAATCTGCAGGGTATATATAATTTATTAGCATTCCTAGATATTACCAATGAAAACCAGCAGGAAAAGGAAGAAAAAAAATCATTTAAAAATAACACACACACACACACACACACACACACACACACATATATATATCATAAAATGTAAAATACTTGGGATTCTTCCAGTCAAGACAAACTCAGGAAATATATGAACATAATTACAAAAACTTTTTAATGCAAATAAAGTGAATCTAAACATTTGGAAAATAATAATTGCTCATGAATAGAACCAACCAATAGAATATAAATGACAATTCTACCTAAATTAATTTACTTATTCATTGACATACCAAAGCACAAAATATTATTTTATAGATCTAGGAAAAAAATCATTAGCAAAATTCATCTGGGAAAGCAAAAGTTCAAGAATATCAAGAGAATTAATGAAATAATGTGAAGGAAATTGGTCCAGTCACACGAGGTCACAAGCTATAAGATAGCCATTATCAAAACTAGCTGATCTGGCTAAGAAATAGTGGTACACAAGACATAATAGTAAATTATCATAATAATGTAATAAATAAACATTAAAAACAAATTTAAAATTTTAAAAGATAGATTATTAGTGAATGATTGAAAATTTGTGAACTTTCAGTTAGCTTACTTATTTCTGGATCTTCATCATGTGAATTTCTATTTGTGTTTTTCAGTCATTCAGTCATTCAACATTTATTAAGTCCTTACCATGTGCTAGGCACAGATGTTAAACTCTGGGAATATAAATGTAAGTTAGTTGTCCTTCATTCTCAAAGATATCAGTATTTGGAGTCAAGATACAGTGTGTCAAACTATGGCTGATTGGACCAATATGAGTACAGAAGGCTCCACCATAGATCAGGCATAAAGAGTCACCTGCTTCTAAATTTGTGCATTCCAGGTTTCTTTCCAGCTACCACAACTTTGCTTTACTTACAGAGCAAAATGTCTTCTTTGCTGCCAGCAAGACAATTCTAGGAAGTCTTTTGCCAGTGTCTCACTTGTTTAGATCTCCATGTGACTACATGCCTTGTATGAGTTTTCTGAAAAATAATCTTTTAGGCAAATGAATGATTGGCATTCTAACAATATGTATTGGAGTTGTGCTCTCTGTGGTAGAGATTGGCAGTTTAGTTGAGAAAAGACCTGAATTTGGTGCCTGCATCTTTCCAGGTGAGCTTCAGAATCTGTCTAAAGCAATTCAAATGAAAATGATTCAATTTTCTGGTATACTATTAGAACACTGCTCAGTTTTCACAGGCTTATAACAATGAGATCAACACAATGATATCGTTCTGGAAGTTTCTTTTGGAGTCTCCAAAACAAAGAGGGAGCTCTGGGAATGTGTACATCAATCTCATCATTTTTGTATGCATCCCTGAATAGTTTACTGACAAGTTAAATGATCCACTGCATTTGTTGTCAACAATGGTTTCTATGTGGATGGTTTAGTGCTAGTAGTGGATAACCTATGTTTTCTTGTTGTTTGTAGTTAGAGCAATATGAGCACCTTGCCTTCAGAGGCTGCATTGAGTGCACAATCATCTGTGAACAAAAAATCATGCAACTCTCCTTTCACTTTAGTCTTGAATTATAGCCTTTTCAAGTTAAATAATTTACTGTTAGTGCAGTAGCTCACCTTGAGGCCATTTTCATCTTTGTTGAAGATATCTGAGAACATTTGAAAAAAATGTCATGCTAAAAATCATAGGAACAATCACATAGCACATAGCCCTATTTTATTTCACTGGTGACAAGAGCATTGTCCATTATCCAGTACCTGGACAAGCATACCATCATGAAACTGGCACAAGAGTAATGATACTTTTCTAGGCAACAAAATTTTGCCACAAACTTCACAATTGACATTATCAAAGATATTGGTTAGATCAATGAATATTGTATACACTTCTCTCTTCTTGGCATTTTTCTTGTAGTTGTCAGGTGACAAACATGATATCAATCATTCCTCAGCCACTCCTCACACTAGCTCTCAGGTAGATGACCATCTTCCAGTTGAAGGATCAGTCTATTGAAAAGGATTCTGGCAACAATCTTTTGAAAAATCATATATACATATATATATATATATGTATGTATATATATGTATGTATGACTTCAACTTGAGGTTTATCATTAATGACATTAATATTGATTGATGATAGTGTGTTGACAACACAATGGAAGTGTTCAGTCCATCTCTACAGAACCATGTCCTTATCACTACCAACATGATTCCATCACCACTGAGTAACTGAGATGTACCATAGGTCATTGTCCCAAGACTAACATTAAGGGCATTATAAAAATGCTTTTGGGTGGTTATTATCAGTGTAAAACTGAATTTCATCTCTTATCTTACTGAACCAAGAACCTGCACTTCTCTAATCTTCACTTGTATTTTATTTTTGATGGAGTAAAATTCTGCCTTCCCAGAGATGGATGAATTATCCTCCTGGTAAACTCTATGGATTTTTCATTTTTTCATTTTATTTAGGAGAGAGATATTTAAAAAAAGATTGAAAGAGACATAATTTCTAAGTAATTGGTCATTTTATTAATAATACCAGCATTTTGAGAAAAGGAGATCTGTGGCATTCTTGAATGCCAAAGACAATTATGGCAGTCAACTCACAGCTTATATGCTTTGGAAAAGGGATCTTTCTGAGAGTGGCAATCAACTCTGATTGGCTATCAAAGAAAAAATGTATACTACAATGAGGGACTGAACCTATTATAATGAATTATGAATGAATAACTAATTATGCCATTTATTTCTAATCTACTCCCATCCTTGGACAATCTATTCAAAAAACTTATCCCCAAACCTGAGAAGAAAGTGAGTTTCACTTTAGATTAGAAGTTTGATCTAGTTCGGTGGAAGAGTAATACCCAGAATGAGGAAAATGTTAATGCTATCATCTACTAACCCTGATCTTCAGAGACTGGACCTGGAAAGAAATTGAGTCTCCCCAGTTTTAATATCTGGCTATTAATATGAATGAGAAATAACCATTTCTCTCAACAGCTTCTGAATTTCCCTATAATTTTCATCAAATCAGTCTTGACATTTGCAAGTGTTCTGGCCCAGATAAGTAAATGCAATGCCATACACCAAATCTGTAAAAGCTTCCCACGCCCTTTCTGCTCTACTGTTGCCAACTGTGTGTTGGTTCAGCTTTCCCTCCAATTTAACAACAAACTAGTATAGCTCATAGAAGCACCCTTATCTATTGACACTGAGTTCTCTGACAGTCATCTTGACTAGGGGCTGCTGCTTTTGTTGAATGTGAATATTTAGCTTGAAGAGGATAAGTCTACAAAAAGTCCAACTCTGCACCACGAATATCTTTTTTCACTCTCATATCTTCACCATCTTTTCTTACAATGACTTAGTCCAATGAATGTCAATGTTTGCTACGAGGATATAATTACAAATATTTATTGAATTTAGGTAAAGGGAAGATAATATTAGAGATGAAAAAAGTCATGAGATGCTCAAATCTTCAATTGTAATGACTGCTTCTGTTTCTGTTTTGAACTCTATTGTTCCTAAGGACTGCTATATCTGATAGACTGTAAAGTCAAACAGAATTACAAGATTGTCCTCTTTTAGCATAAATGCCTTCATAAAAGTCTTCATAAAATTTTTCTTTGACCTCATCAAGATCCATCCATGATGTTTTCCTGCAAGTGGTTATCACATTTTCAAGAGCCTGTCATTCATTTCCTTTGGTAGATAAACTTGTTGACTAGATTATTTTTTTAATTTCATTTTATTTTTCTTCCAGTTACAGATTAAAAGAATTTTCACATTTTTTTCAAATTTGAGTTCAAAATTATCTCCCTCTTCTTCTTTCCTCCCTTGCCCTGCTCCCCCATTGAGAAGGCAAGCAATTTGACATAGATTATATATGTGCAGTCATGCAAAACAAATTTTCATTTAAGTAATGCTGTAAAAGAAACATTGACAAAAAAACAACCCCCCCCCAAAAAAAAAAGTAAAGAAAAAGTATCTTCAGTCTTCATTCAGTGACTCTAATTCTTTTTTCTGGAGCTGACTTCCACCTTTCATCACAAATCCTTCCAAAGTGTCTTAGATCATTGTATTGCTGAGAATAGCTAAATTATTCATAGTAAGTTATCAAACAGTTTTGCTGTTACTGTTTTGATTCTGCTCATTTCTCTTTTTATCAATTCATGTTAAGTCTTTCCTAGTTTTTTGAAAACATTCTGCTTGCCATTTCTTATAGAACAATAGTATTCCATTACAATCATATAAAACAATTTGTTCTGTAATTCTACAATTGATGGAGATCTACTTCAAATTTTAGTTCTTTGTCATCACTAAAAGAGCTGCTATAAATATTTTGAACATTTTTTTTCCTTTGGGATTCAAACCTAATAATGGTCTTACTGAGTCAAAGGTTATGTATGGTTTTATATCCTTTTGGGCATAGTTCCAAATTGCTTTCTGGAATGATTGAGTCAGCATACAACTTCACCAACTGCGCATTAGAGTTTTAACTCCATTGTCATTTTTCTTTTCGTTCATATTAAACATTTTGATAGATGGTGGTAGCTCAGAGTTATTTTAATGTGCATTTCTCTGATTAATAACAATTTAAAGCATTTTCCCTCTGATTATAGATAGGTTTCATTTCTTTGTCTGAAAAAAAAATTGTTCATATCCTTTGACCTGTTATCAAACCGAATGACTCTTATTTCTGTAAATTTGACTGTTTTGTATATATTTGAGAAATGAGACCTTAAAGAAATTTACTGTATTTTTCAAAGTAATGATTACTATATATTTCCTTTTATCCTGTTCCCTCTTCCCTCATTAATTCTTAGCTTTCTCTCACTCTTTTTACCCTATCAACTCTCAAAAGTGTGTTTTTTCCTGAAATTTATCTTCCCCAGCCTGTTGTCCCTTTTATCATTACCCCATCTCCTCTTATACCCTTCCTGACCTACTTTCCAACAGGGTAAGACAGATTTCCACTCCCATTTGAGTATGTGTATTATTCTTTAAACTAATTTTGTTAAGAATAAAGGTTCAGGGGGCAGCTAGGTGGCATAGAGGATAGAGCACTGGCCCTGGAGTCAGGAGCACCTGAGTTCAAATGTGGCCTTGGACACTAAATAATTACCTAGCTGTGTGACCTTGGGCAAGCCACTTAAATCCATTTGCCTTGCAAAAAAAAAAAAAAAAAAAGAATAAAGGTTCACAAGCTACCTTCCCTACATTGCCCCCATCTTCCCTGCCACTGAAAAAAAAATTTAGACCTTTTTTATGTTAG
This sequence comes from Macrotis lagotis, assembly GCF_037893015.1. NCBI lineage: Eukaryota > Metazoa > Chordata > Mammalia > Peramelemorphia > Peramelidae > Macrotis > Macrotis lagotis. Next base: position 265,824,279 of record NC_133661.1, on the reverse strand, counting down.
ATAATTTACCTTCTCTTTCCTTCCTTTTCCCAGTGTATTTTTCTTTTTCATGCCTTAATTTTATTTCATATTTTAGAGACCCATCATATTCAACTCTCACATCTGTGCTCTCTCTCTCGCTCTCTCTCTCTCTCTCTCTCTCTCTCTCTCTCTCTCTCTCTCTGCATATACTCCTTCTAAAAGCCCTATAATGAGAAAGCTTTTAGGAGTTTTCTCATGCAGGAATGTACACAGTTCAGTTTTATTGAATTCTTTATGTTTCTCCTGTTTTACCTTTTTATGCCTCTCTTGAGTCTTGAATTAAGAAGTAAGATTTTTCTATTCAGCTCTGATATTTTCATCAGAAAAGTTTGAAATCCAAGAAGGCATCATTGAACTCCCTAAGAAAAAAATCTCCAGGGCCAAATGCATTCACAAGTGAATTCTACCAAACATTTAAGGAACAATTAGTTCAAAGTCTACATAAACTCTTTGGAAAAATAGGGGAAGATGGAACTCTGTCTAACTCTTTCTATGACACCAATACAGTGCTTATACCTAAAGCAGGAAGAGTTAAAACACAGAAAGAAAATTATAGACCTATCTACCTGATGAATATAGATGCAAAAATATTAAATAAAATCTTAGTAAAACAATTTCAACAAGTTATCACTAGGATAATACAATTTGACCAAGTAGGATTCATCCCAGGAATGCAGGGTTGGTTCAATATTAGGAAAACTGTTAGTATAATTAATTATATCAACAACAAACCTATCAGAAATTATACTATTAAATCAATAGATGCTGAAAAAGCTTTTGACAAAATGCAGCACCCATTCCTACTAAAAACACTAGAGAGAGTGTAGGAATAAATGGACTGTTCCTTAGAGTAATAAGTAGTATTTACCTGAAACCAATAACATGCATTATATTCAATGGGTAGAGGGGAGAGGCATTCCCAATAAGATCAGAGGTGAAACAAGGATGCCAATTATCACCACTACTATTCAATATTTTATTAGAAATGTTAGCTTCAGCAATTAGAGAAGAAAAAGAAATTGAAGGAATTAGAATTGAGAAGGAAGAGACAAAACTCCCACTCTTTGCAGATGACATGATGGTATATCTAGAGAATCCCAAGAAATCATCCAGAAAACTACTGGAAACAATTAGCAATTTTAGCAAAGTTGCAGGATATAAAATAAACCCTCATGAATCTTCAACTTTTCTATATATGACTAGCAAGTTACAGCAGGAAGAGCTAGAAAGAGAAACCCCATTCAGAGTAACCTCAGACAATTGGTAGTCTATTTGCCAAGGCAGACTCAGAAATTTTTTGAAAACAATTATAAAACATTTATCACACAAATTAAATCAGATTTAAATAACTGGAAAAACATCAACTGCTCATTGATAAGTAGAGCTAATATAATAAAAATGACAATTCTACCAAAAGTAAACTACTTGTTTGGTGCCCTACCAATCAAAATTCTAAAAAATTATTTAATGAGTTAAAAAATTGTAAATAAATTCATATGGAGAAACAAAAAGTCAAGAATTTCCAGGGATTTAATGAAAAGAGTCCAAAATAAGGGGGCATAGCTCTACCTGATCTAAAATCATATTGTAAAGCATCAGTCATAAAAACTGTATAGTATTGGCTAAGAAATAGAGTGGTGGACCAGCAGAATAGACTAGGTACACTAGCAGGAAACAATTATAGTATTCTGCTGTTTGAAAAACCCAAAGAGTCCAGCCATTGGGATAAAAACTCTCTCTTTGATAAAAACTGCTGGGAAAATTGGAAGTTAGTATGGAAGAAACTTAGATTAGACCAATACTTCATACCCTATACCAAGATAAAATCCAAATGGATACAGGATTTAAACATAAAAAAGCAAAACTATAAGTAAATTACATGATCAAGGACTAGTTTACCTGTAAGATCTATGGAAAAGGAAGGAGATTATGACTAAGAAAGAGATGGAGAACAGCACTAAAAACAAACTAGATGATTTCAATTACATTAAATTAAAAAGCTTTTGTGCAGACAAAACCATTGTAACCAAGATCAAAAGAAATGTTGTAAATTGGGAAACAATCTTTCCAACTAATGTTTCTCACAAAAGATGCATTTCTAAAATATACAGAGAACTGAGTCAATTTTTCTTTAAACAAAGTCATTCCCTAACTGACAAATGGTCAAAGGATATGCAAAGGCAATTTACAGATGAGATCAAAGCAATCCATAGTCATATGAAAAATTGCTCTAAATCATTACTTATTAGAGAAACACAAATTAAAGCTTCTCTGAGGTACCACCTCACACCTCTCAGACTGGCCAATATAACCAAAAAGGATAATGATCATTGTTGGAAAGGTTGTGAGAAATCTGGGACACTATTACATTGTTGGTGGAGCTTTGAAGTAATCCAACATTTCTGGAGAGAAATTTGGAACTACTCCCAAAGGGCAAAAAAAAATATGCATACCCTTTGATCCAGCAATACCACTACTGGTTCTATGCCCTGAAGAGATCATGAAAAAGGGTAAAAACATCACTTGTACAAAAATATTCATAGAAAAGCTTGAAATCCTCTATTTCATTCAATTCCCCCCCTTTTTCCCCTGTGAAGAATTATACCCAGTTTTGTTGGAAATATAATTATTGGGGCAGAGCCAAGATGGCGACATGAAGGGATCAAGTCTTAGGAGCTCTCTGATAAAACCTCATAAACTAAGGACTCTAACTAAACTTTCAAGAGACAGAACCCACAAAGGGACACAGTGAGGCAGTTCTCCTACTCAAGGTAACCTGGAAAAGAGCAGAAAGGCTCTGCTCCCCGGGTCAGAGGGGCAGCCCACCGGAGGGGTAGCCCGCCACAGCGAAAGAATTTCAGCCTCCTGGAGGCAGCCCCAGGGTGCTGGGAGCCGTGGCTCACAGCAGGGGGGAGTCTCCTGAGCTGTACCCCAGGGAGCACCAGGCACAAAGTGGGGGAACAGCAGGGGACCTCTGGCAGAGGGAGCACGTGGAGCCCAGCCCTCGGGGCACACAGTGAGCAGCTTGGTCTTTCCCCAGCCCTGATCCAGGAAACAGAAGCAGGTAGAGCCAGTAAGGAGAAGCCTCCAGGGCATGAGCCCATTGAGCTGAGGGAGGGGAGTGAAGAGACTGCAGAGCTCTGTCCTCTGCCTCTGGAACAGGACTCTGGGGCTCTGACCACATTCAGATCCTGATCGCAGTCTAGGCCCCCCCATAAAACAACAGGGCCCCCCCACCTCAGCCCCTTGGCAGAGGGGGGTGCTTATGGCCATTCACAGACCAGGAGGGAGGACAGAGCCTCACACACTGAGACCCTTGTGGGAGTGCCCAAAAGCTCAAGAAGCACCCCAAAACCAGGCCCAGACAGGGAAAATGAGCAAGCTGAGAAATAAAAGGAAGACTATTGAGAACTATTTTGCAAATGAGCCCAAGAAGGATCAAAATACTCAGTCTGATGATGAGGAAGTACAAGCTCCTGCATCTAAAGACTCCAAGAAAAACAGAAATTGGGCTCAGGCTATGACAGAGCTCAAAAAAGACTTTGAAAATCAAATGAGCGAGTTGGAAGAAAAACTGGGAAAAGAAAGGAGAGAGGTGCAGGAAAAACATGAAAATGAAGTCAGCAGCTTAGTCAAGGAAATCCAAAAAAATGCTGAAGAAAATAGCATGCTAAAATCCAGCTTAGGTCAGATGGATAAAACAGTTCAAAAAGTTATTGAGGAGAAGAATGCTTTAAAAAGCAAAATTGGCCAGATGGAAAAAGAGATAAGAAAACTCTCTGAGGAGAACAAATCCTTCAGACAAAGAATAGAATTCAGGGAGATTGATGAATTTACCAGAAATCAGGAATCAATACTTCAAAACTAAAATGAAAAATTAGAAGAAAATGTGAAATATCTCATTGAAAAAACAACTGATATGGAAAATAGACTTAGGAAAGATAATTTAAAAATTATTGGAATACCTGAAAGTCATGATCAGGAAAAGAGCCTTGACATCATTTTCAAAGAATTACTACAGGAAAATTGCCCTGATATTCTAGAAGCAAAGGGCAAAATAGAAATGGAGAGAATCCACCGATCCCCCCAGAGAAAGAGATCCCAAAAAACCAACCCCTAGGAATATTATAGCCAAGTTCCAGAACTCCCAAGTCAAAGAGAAAATATTACAAGCAGCCAGAAGGACACAGTTCAAATATCGTGGAGCTGCAGTCAGGATCACACAGGATCACACAGGACTTAGCAGCAACTACATTGGCAGCTTGTAGGACTTAGAATACAATATACCGGAAGGCAAAAGAGCTTAGAATGCAGCCGAGAATGAACTACCCAGCAAGGCTGAATGTCCTCTTCCAGGGAAAAAGATGGACTTTCAATGAACCAGGGGAATTTCAAATGTTCCTTTTGGAATGGCCAGAGATGAACAGAAGGTTTGATCTTCAGATACAGGACTCAGGTGAAGCATGGAGATTGGAGGAGAGGGGGAAAATATGAGGGATTTAATGAGGATGAACTGCATGCATAGAAAAATGATACTGATAATATTCATATGAACCTTCTCATTTAATAGAGCAGGTAGAGGGAGCTTTTATAGTTGAAGCACAGGAGAAAGCTGAATTCGAAGATAAAATATGGTGTAAAAATGGAGTCAATAGAATAAAAAAAGGGAAATGGAATGGGAGAAAGAAAAAAGGAGAGGGGGAATAGTCCAAGATATTTCACATAACAAGATTTTTTTTTATTACAATGAGCTATTGCAATGATATGGAAGGGGGGAGGCAAGGGGGAATGAGGGAACCTTTGCTTTCATCAGAGATGGTTAGGAGAGGAAACAGCAAATATATTCAATGGGGTATAGACAACTGGAGTAAGAAGGAAGGGGAAGCAGGGGGAAGGGGTGAGGATGTGAATAAAGGAAGAGAGGATGGACCATGGGGGGACAGTGGTCAGATATAACACATTTTCTTTTTTACTTCTTGCAAGGGGCTAGGATTGGAAGGCCTGTCCAGGACCATAGGGCCAGGTGGATACTGGGCCTAAGGGGTGGTATGGGGGCTCAGGGCTTCTTGGCCCCAGGACCAGGGATCTGTCTGCTGCACCACTCAGCGACCCTATAGCAGTCAGAGGGAAAGGAGAGAGAAAATAGAGTACATGGTAGTGTAGAAATAAGAAAGGAGGGAGTTGCGATCAGCAATGGCAATGTTGGAAAAATATGGAAGTAACTTTTGTGATGGACTTATCATAAAGAATGTGACCCACCCATGACAGAGTGGTTGGTGTTGGAACAAAGACTGAAGCACATTTTTTGTTATTATTATTTGGGGGAGGGTGCAGGGCAAGTGGGGCTGGGTGGCCTGCCTGGGGTCACATAGCGGGGTGATCTTTGGGTGTCTGGGGCCGGATTTGGACCCAGGTGCTCCTGACTCAAGAGCCAATGCTTTGCCTGCCACCCAGCCACCCCTACTATTATTACTATTTTATTTTATTTTGGGTCTTTTTTTTTCTTTTTTTTTTGGTTTTTGCAGGGCACTGGGGATCGGGTAGCTTGCATGTCACATGGCTGGGTGATTGTTGGGTTACAAGGCTGGATATGGACTCGGGTGCTCGTGGCTCCAGGGCTGGTGCTTCGTCCATTGTGCCACCTGGCCATACCTACAATTATTACTATTATTTTTTTTTTATTTCAATTTTTTTTCTCTCCCCTTTACTTTTTTCGCCCAAGCAAGTCTATCTATATTCATGGGGTGGAGGGGTATTTTGTTTACTTGTAAACAAGAATATTTTATTAATGTAAAAAAAATTGTACAAAATGAGAATTAAAAATAAATTTAAAAAAAGAAATATAATTATTGGTTTTAATCCTAGTTCTTTTGCTCTCTGGAATATATTCCAAACCGTATGATTCTTTATTGTAGAAACTGCTAAATCTTTTTCTATCATAAGTGTGGCTCCATGATATTTTTTGACTGCTTCTAATATTTTATCTTTGACTGGAGAGCTCTAGAATGTGGCTATAATATTTCGGGGAGTTTGCTCAATTTGGAATCTCATTTAGGAAGCTATCAGTGGATTCTTTCAGTTTCTATTTTACCTTATGTAGTTTTCCTTCAATTGCCAGCCTTGTTTCACTCAGAGCTGATATTTGTATATAATACTTGCTGAGTTCTCTCATAGTAAGAGCTATTTATCTTTTAGCTCTAGTAGACTTTATGTTGTCCATAAATGTGTGTACATTCAATGTACTGCTTTTGAGTGGAATAAACTTTTCAGAATATTTTTGTTATTATTATTATTATTATTATTATTTACATATTTTGTGCTTTGACCTCAGGGTAGGACCCCTATTTGCCCCAGGCAGCATACCAGGGTTGGATGAATTAGCCAATTTTAGGGCACTTTTTCTAACACTTAATACCAGGAGATGAGCAATGTAGCCCTTAAAAGGGTTGCTCAGATATCCAGGAGGCTGCTGAATTCTACTGCTATTTCAGTCCACTGAGAAGACAACTGTTTTGGTCTAAGGCACCTGTTTGCATGTTTGTGGCTACAGATCTCAGTCTATACCTGCTATTTCTTCAGTTGCTTGTTGCCACGGGACTTTGAGATAAGTAAAAGCAGTAAAATAGTATGGTTGATATCTTGATATTTTTACATAAATTGGAATTATGTGAAGCAGAATTGTGTGAAATCATTGACCTCATTCTTTCAGTCATCAAAATCCTGTAGTAAAACAAAGTCAAGATGACTGGTAATGGCTGGCTGTATGGCCTTTAAATTCTTTGATGAATAAGCTGCCTTCAAGGCCACTGGAACAAATTGTTCTCATCTGTCATCTGTCATTCCTTTGGGGAATTCTTCTTGTTCTTGTGATAGACAACCCTTCACCCCATTTCACCAAAGTGCTTGATATCCCTTGGTTACCCTCAACCTGGTGTAACCTATCTGCCAAGCCAGTTTAGTGGGATGTGGCCAGTGGGCATGCTACAGCTTCTTAGAGCTACAGGTGAGAGTTGAGTGAATCAGATGGAAACAAAATGTAGGAAGCAAACATGAAAAGAACTCAGCAACCCTCACACCAATAGTGTTCCTTGAACAATACTCTGTACCTCACAAATGTAAATAGAAAAATGATTTCTACTTTCAAGGAGGTTACATTCTAATGGGGAAAGACAATATATAAAAACATTTTAAAAGGTGGGATTTTCTCTACAATGACAGTGCTTCTGTCTTTGTGTATGTGTGTGTGTGTGTGTGTGTGTGTGTGTGTGTGTGTGTGTGTGTGTGTGTGTGTGCCTGTCTGAGAGAGAGAGAGAGAGAGAGAGAGAGAGAGAGAGAGAGCTGGTTTGAGAAAGAATGCTCTGAATAATAAAAAAAAAAGAAGACTGGCTTTTAATAAGTCTCTATTTTCTTTAGAATGATATATTTCTAGTTTCTCAAATACCAGACAGTTTGAAAGTCAAAATGACTTTAGTGGGTAATGAATAGAACAACACTTCTAAGGTTTTATTCATTCATTGTCAAGATATTCATCTCCATTACACATCAGGGAAGCTACATATTTTGGGGAAAGGAATTTCATTTGTTAAATAAATGTTCCATATTATTAATCTTAAAATATAGCAAGCAATGAAATATATTTCTCAGAGAGAGAAAGGAAATGCAAAGTCAAATTTTTATTTATGTATGGCCTGCAAACCTCTTTCTCTGTTAAATTTAAAATGTGGAATTATCTTAAAGGATTAAAAATGTTAAATATTTCCAAATCCTAGTCTGAACAGTGAATTGGCTTTTCTGGAAAGTGAACTGGATATCTTTTTTTCCATACTTCTGCGGCCTCTTGTCGGTTTTTTATTCTTGTAATATGAACATTACAATGATTCTGGGCAGCATTTCCATATGCTGAGTGGGATGATTCTGTGAAATGCTTAAATTACAGTTTTCCCAGAAATGGAAAAATGGGGAATCCTGGCAAGATGGAGAAAAAGAAATGTAATCTAGGATATAAATCCCTAATTGTGACACAAATAAATTAGAAATATCTCTCAAAGGCAGAAAAATAAATAATTGCAGGAAACAGAAAATTTAAAGAACTTACAATAAGTGATTTTTATAGAAAAACACTCTGAAGAGCAAATCACCTGCCCATCTCTCATGGAAATTCTTCTGCCCTGAAAAGTTTGTGCAAGCTACAGCTTTTAAGAATTAATCCTTTCCATGCATGAAATGGAGGGGGGGGGGGAAGGAAACGTGGGAAGGAAAGACTACATTCTTTGGACCAGTTTCATAACAGCCGTAAAGCTGGAGGGGAAATAAAATAGACCAAATTACAAAGACTTCTCAATATACTCCATTAGTATCTCCCAAATTCTTTTAAATCTTTGATATGACTAACCTCTCAGGAGTCAGTAGGGAATGAAAGAAGTCACACACAAAGAAGAATGAAGATAAAAAAGCAGACTTGAGAAAGTTAAAGAAAAAATCTCAATTTGATTGATCTCTTGATAGTAGTCTCAAATGGCTACCTTTATCCAATGAGAGCCACAGATATTGTACAACTCCATTTTCCTGAGAGAGATGAGACAGCAAAGGTTGGGGGAAAGACACAATAGATACAAAAGAGGAAATGGTAGACAGTAAGAAGTTTATCATAGCAGCACATTACAAGAAGAATCCACAAGTAATTTATAGTTTAAAAAACTAGCTGGAGAGGAGAAATAAATATAAAATAAAGAATACTTTCAATGAGGAAGGACTTCACGACAAAGTTAATAATGCCAAAATCCTTTCAGGACTTTAATATTTTACAAAATATTTAGCAAACTCCTTTGAAATTTTAATAGAATTATTCTAGGAACCTCCAGAATAATTTAGAGGAGCAATCAAAGGATTAAGTTTAAATATCAAAAGAAAACTCTGGGGGGGGGGAACCTGGACATTTTGTTTGGAAAGAGGATGAATCAAAACTAGTTTTTAGAATTCTTATGGTGAAAGCAGAATCCATGCTTGAGTTAATTGTTACAGAAATAAAGACAGATATTGTAACTCATATCAGAGAATATCAATGAATCTAACAAAATGCTAAGATTTTATATCAAAAGTCAGAGATATTCTCCAAAATAGATGATGCTCTGAAAAAGAGAATGACAATTCAATTGCAGTAATGCACAGAACAGGAAAATTTAGGAAACCAAATCAAAGGTAAAGAGTAGCCATCAGGTAAAGGAAAGTGTGTGTTCCAATTAGAAGACATTGGTACCTCCTTAAAGGTGAATCCCTTTCAGTTTTGAGTAGATTTTTTTCCTTATAAAAGATATAGGGGAAGCTAGTGGATAGAGCACTGGCCCTGGAGTCAGGAGGACCTAAGTTCAAATCTAACCTCAGACATTTAATAATTACCTAACTGTATGACCTTGGGCAGGTCACTTAACCCACTAAAATAAAAGATATAAAAGTTTTTTTCTTGTTTGAATACTTATATGAGTAAAAAAAAGTTGCTAAGCATAGTTGTTTTTTTTTTTCTCAGAACATAAATTGCTTCTATCATGTCCCTACCCACTCTTTGCACTAATCAATTTAGGAGACTAGAGTTTGAAAACCTGGGGAAACTTGAATTACAGAGCAATGGCAAAGGAGTATTGCTTGGTTATGGCATAATTTACAGAAATGAAACTTTGAGATAAGATTGGATAGTCATCACAAAGTAAGGTCTTCCATTAAGGGACCCAGTTTCATAGCAAGAAAAGTTATCAAAAAGAGTAAGCACAAAGGGTACCAGATTGCTGTGATAATTTTGCTTTCTCATTTTGTTTTTAGAAGGTTTTAGACCTCAGAATACAAATTCTAAGGATGAAGTGGAAAGAATGGAAGATAATGTCAATCCTAAATTGGGTTGCTCTTTCTGAATGAATGTAATAATATTCTCAGCCTAAGATAGCTGCTGAGATTGGCTTCCCTGCAAAGAGCTTCATCAAAATGGTGCAAATATTTGTTTGTTACAAGTTCCTATGTGAACATGAAAAGTCCCTGTGATTTTTATCCTCCTTTGGAACAAGGGAAGATGGTTCTTAACAACCAAGCAGCTCTAAAGACTCCAGGGAATATGGACAGTGAAGACAAGAACCTAAAATAACTATGAGGCTGCTTGCATCTCACTCTGCCTGGTTTACCTGCAGACAAATGGCTTAGCAAGTGCTGATCATCAGGGGAAAATAACTTGGGTTATTTATAATCCATTGTGACTTTCAAGTGTATTTCAGTCATTTCTGCATATGAGTTCCTCATGGTTGAGGATTAGTCTCTATCCAGATGGATCAAATCCAGAATGAAGAAAAGAAATATAGAGCACTTTATTTCAATTTATTCTGTTTTTTTTTTAAGATTTTCAGATACAATGTTCTTTTCCCACAGCATAACCAATACTTAACATTCTGGATCTCTCACTGAGGGCTACTTTTATAGACAGTTTCATCATTCTTGGAAAAGTCTTTGAAAATACTTCCCTTAATGTGAACACAGTAGGGCAGAGGCTTCTACTAAAATTGTTTTAATTGAGAATATTTTTTCATTGTGAGGAATAATTATTGAAATGGGTTATTGCTAATGCTTTCTCATAATGGCAATAGAAGGACTTAATTCAATCTCTCATTTAAAAATCATTATTAATTAATAAAAATTTATAAAGGAGACTTAGCCTCATGATTTGCATTAAGTGATACGGAACCTAAAAGTAAGCAGTAGACACAAAGGAATTTTTAATAAAAATGAAAAATATGGCCTATAGATTTTGACTTCATCAGATCAATCCTTCTTTTTGCCCGTGTATAACTTATGGTTCATGACTAAGGTTAGGCGCTGAATTTGAATTTCCCTGGTATTTTGTATTCCCAGAGAGAAAACATTTGGAAAGTTACCTAGGACACAGGAGTTTAAAGTGACTTGCCTTAAAACTCAAATGTCAGAGAGGCAGAAATTGAACCCAGATATATCTGGTTTCCTGATTTCAGAATCAATTCACCATCCACTTTGACATGCTATCATGGAAAGACTAAAATTGAGAAAAAACAATTTTCCCTTTCATCAAAAGTTGTCAAATGCTTAAACTTTCCCCAGATCTCCCTTTAAGTTCTATCACCAAAAACCATTAATTATTTTATATTATAATTTTCTTCCAAGGTCCCTGAAATAGTTTTCTAAACAACCTCTCAATATTTATACAATTATGCAAAAGTCATTTGTTGAAATAAAAATATCTTTAGTTTCAACAAGTATATTGAATCAGAAGAGTATATTAAATCAGAACTTTGTTCTGACATGTTCTCATTTGATACATCATGTCATGAATAATGGCAGTTAATATGATTCTTTTTTTTCAGATTGCATATTTTCAATATGACAGAAAAGTCAACTGGAGATTTTTCCTTTCTTTTACAAGGTATTTAATGATATGGGTCTTCATTTCACTAGGAAATGGGATAAGAGGGGATAGGATTTGGAAGCAAAAATCCTTTCACCGTTTATTTATTGTACATTAGCAAAGGTCATGATAGAGATTTATGAGATATTTATACTTATAAATAGTCTAGACCAACTAATTAAAGGAAAGTGATTTTATCTTTTAGAGATGAGAGAAAACACTCAGGGAGGTCCAGGTTGCTATGGCAAAAATCTGTTTCAATTACTCCTGGTTTATATGTGTAGCTATAAGAATACAGACCTGACCTTTACTTAAATATTTTTAATAGCATAAATAAATTGTGCTAAAGCAGGGGCTGACCCATCCAAGTTAAACATGTAGTGATTGTTTTAAACCCGATGCTGGGTTCTGAAATGGCAGTGTTGTTTATACGTGGTATAAAATTCACTTTTCTTTTTGCTGCTCATGAAATTATAGCTTGTAGGTAGCTCTGTACTACTGATCTTAGAATTTTTGAGCTATTGAGGAGAAATTAAGATCAGCAAATTAGAGACAGGAAATTGACCTATGATTTCATTTGGTACAAAGAATTCCTAGGTAATAAAATTCTCTCTACTAGTAGGGGTTAGCATTTTCTCCTCAATTTATTGTCTTAGAAGATTGCTGAAGAATTAAGCAACTTGACCAATGTCATCTACTCAATATGTGTGTTAGAAGTTGAACTTGGATCTTCCTGATTTCAAGGCCAGTTCTGTCTCCACTGTGCTATTGAAAATTTTCTTTAGTTTTTTTTCCTTAACTGAAATTACATCTAGGTCATAGGGGATGACATATTTCCTTTCTTTTTTTTAACTTAAGGCAATGGGGTTAATTGACTTGCCCAAGGTAACACAGCTAGGCAATTATTAAGTATCTGAATCCAGGTTTCAACTCAGGTCTTCCTAACTCTAGAGCTGGTGCTCAATCCACTGCATTAGCTACCCTGGGGTGACACATTTCTGATCAGGATGGGAATAACTTGTTTTGCTGCCTTGGGTAAATGGGATTGATATGCTTCTCCAGGATAAGTTTTAAGATCTGCCCTTCCCCCTGACTAACTAAAAATCACAAGAATTCATATTTATATCTCAATTTAAAATTTACAAGAAACCTTTTCTTTATACTCTATCTGTGATATAGGTAGTATGTGTTGTTGTCCCTACTTTGCAAATCAAGAAACAATCAGAGACTATGATACTCAGAAAGCTAATTTCTATCCTCAGAAGTATGTATTCAAACTGTATTGGAGAATTTTTAGAAGTAGGAAAAAGCTTAGTGATCACCTAACCAAAACTCTTTATTTCATAGATGAAGAAATGAGGTCCACATGGGTTTACTGATTCATCTAAAGTTAGACAGGTAAGAAGCAGAATTTGAACTTGAATGTAGATTGCCTAATTCCAGATCTAGTACTGTTTATATTATGTATAGTACTGTTAAATTGCTAAAATGATGTTTATCCTTTTAGTCTCTCGATCATTTACTAAGAAATAAACCTATGTGATGACAGAACAGGTGAGGATGCCTAGGGGAATTTGTTAAATTACTCTAACCCCAATCTTTTGCAAGGGATAGGGTACTCTTTTGGAAGGATAAAGAAGCCAATTGTGTTCTATTTAAACTTGGATGGAGACTGCATGTTAAACAAAGATTTGATTACTATTTGAAAAATCACCTACTGTTTTGAAAAATCTATAAACTGAGCCCTCTATCATGATGGTGTTTGGTCTAAGAAAGATGACCAAAAGAACATACTTTTTATTAATAACCTGATGTTCTTATTGGTAAAATGATTAAATTGCTTAGAAACTATGTCTCTTGAATCTTTGTCAGAGATGAGTTTTGCATATTTATTTTATTGTGTTTCACACAATAAACAACATCAGTGAATATACAAATAATGAATATGTTAACTGTAAACATTCATTAATTAAGTACTATCTATGGGGACCTCTACTTGGCAACACATCAATTCAAGTCATATGAATTAAAACTTATCACAGTTTGTCCCTCAAACAAATCTATGATTTACTGTCTTTCTGGCAATTAATCTTAATTAATTATACATTGCCATATTTATCATATAAATATAGTCTTAATTATAGTCTATTTAGTTGAAATCAGAAATCTTTCTGTTTTTTTCTATTCTTATATTCCTTCTATTCACAATTTCTAATAGAAGTTACTGTAGCTAAGACTTTGTTTTGAATTGTGGGGGGTGGCAAGGTGAATGCTCATTTTTGTATAAAATAAAAAGCTCAGGAGAAAATGAAAAGAAATGGAAACATCGATAATCTTTTGATCACTGAGCTGTTGATACTTTACAGAACAGATATGTCTCAGATTGACCAATTGTCCTAGTTAGACCACAGTGAACTGTCAGTATTTGTCATCAGAGAAATTATAGCTACCTGATGTAATATGAATATTCATTCACAATTCATCAGAGATGGACTTGAACCTGATTTGAAGTTCAAAGGTTTATTCAAAGCATATCCTCGGTTATCATCCTTTCTTTCTCATTTAGCTTCACTGTCTCCTTGCCTCCTGGTTGCTTTCCTACAAACAAGATTATATCTCTCCACTCTCCAAAAACTCCTCAGTTAATGCATGAATCCCTGCAACTAACACTCCATATCTCTCTTCCCTCTCTTGACTAAACTTCTTGAGAGAACTCATCTAGAATAAGTACTTTCACTGTCTTTTCTCTCTTGTGTTTTTAGTCTGACTTATGATCTCATCATTTAATCAAAACTAATCTTTCCAAGGTTACTAATTATTCTTCTAATTACCAAATCTGTGGCTTTTTTCTTGGTCCTTATTCTTTTTTATCTTCTTTTAAGCCTTTGATTCAGCATCCTATTCTGAATACTTTAGGTTTTCAGGCAGCTAACTGGTGCGGTGGATAGAGAACCAACTCTGGAGTCAAGAGGGTCTGAATTTAAATCCAGCCTCAGACATTTGCTAACTGTGTGACCCTGGGCAAGTCACTTAACCATTATTGCCTCAGCTGCTCAGCTGCAAAATGAGCTGGAGAAGGAAATGACAAACCACTTCAGGATCTTTGTCAAGAAACTCCAAATGGGGACTCAGAGAGTGAACAGCACTGAAATGACTCAACAACAACAATATTTTCATGACTTTGCTCTCATCTGGTTCTTCCATTGATATGACTATTCCTTCTCAGTCTCCATTTCTGAATCTTTGTGCAGATCATTCAAGCTAACCATTGTTGTCACACAAGTCTTTTTGTCCTGGATCTCATCTTTTCACTCCTAAATTTCACTTGGTGATCTGATCAATTGCCAAAGATTCATCTATCAACTTTATACAGATGATTCTGAAATCTAATTATCTAGCCCAATCCCTCTGCTGAATTCCAGTCTTACATTTCTATTGAGCCTATTCTGTCTACCAAATGAATATCTCAAACTGGATGTCTTATAGTCCTCTTAAACTCAATAAATTCAAAATTGAATTTTTCTCCCTTCCTCCCATGCAAACCCTGTTTTCCTAATTTTCCTTTTTATTGTCCAAAGGTACTAAATCTAGGTGTCATCTTTGAGTCTGCAAATTTTATTTTTATTCTCCAATATTTCTCTGACACCATCACCAAGGTGCAGATTCTCATCACTTCAAATTTGAACTATTGCAATAACCTTCTGGTTTATCTCCCTACCACAACTATACGCCAATCCATACTCCACTAAACTGTCAAAATGATCTTCCTAAATTGTAGGTCTAATCATGTCATTTCCCTCAATAAATTATAATTATTCCTTATAACCTCCAGTTTGAAATATAATATCATCTGGCATTAAAGTTCTAGTTCCCCTTCCCCATTTCCACCCTTATATTTCTTAGTTTGACTTACTTTATATGCTAACCATATTTTATTGTGATCTGGTGAAACTTAACTATTCTTTCTGTTCCTTACAAAAGACATTATATCTCCCTGTTCTGTGCATATTAACTCCATGCCAGGAATTCTTCTCCTCCTAGCTTCTTTCAATTTCCAGTGAATTATTAAACCTTTTCTCATTCTCCTTAATTCTAATGCTTTCTCTCTATTGATTATCTTCATTTCATTCTGTCTATATCTTCTTTTTATACAGCTATTTGCATATTCCTCCCCCTATTAGAATGTGAGCTTCTTGCAGCATGGGCTGTTTTCATCTTTCTTTGTTTTCCCAGTGCTTACTTAACACAGTGTCTGATAAATAATAAGTAATTTGTAAATGTTTATCATTGATAGACTGAATGAAACACAATAAACAAATTTAAATATTACAGATATTTTCTTCCTTAAAATTTTATCAGATGTTTCAGGTCTTTAAGGAAAAGCAGGGGGGCAGGGTAGGCATGATAGCTCATGTTTGTAATCTCAAATATGTGGGAAGCTGAGACATAAAGATTGATTGAGCTCAGGACTTCTTTGCTACAGGTCTAAAGTCTCTGAGTTATCTCCACTAAGTCTGGCACTAATATTGTTAACCTTCAAAGGCCATTAACTGTCCAAGGATGGGTGAATCACCCCAGGTTGAAAATGAAATAGTTCAAGGGGTGAGTGACCACTGGTTCAGATAGGTAAACATAGTAAAAAAAAAAAGTAGGGAAGTAGAACAGGAAAGGGAAGAGAAAATGGAAGTGGAATATATGGTCAATGACTTGAAGGAAATAGGACACATAATTTTAGATAAGTACATCTTCAAACTTGGGGAGAAATTTATGATTTACATAAGAAGTAATGAATACTTTTGCTAATCATGTCACTGAAGAGTCCATTTCCTTTTTTTAACCCCCTTGTAATTTAACCTTTAGACTTCTCTTTGTACTAAAGTTTGTGTTAGCATTAATAAAAGTCTATTCTGAGTATTAAGGCCAAATTAGCCCAAGACAAAGAATAAATTAAGAGTTTTCCAAGCTGTCTGTGATCTTCTTCAAGATAGTATATTATCCATTAAGTATGGTCCTTCAGGCTCCTGCTTGAAACTACTTCATAGTTACTAATGCAGCTACTGGATTTGATGACTCCCACAATTTAAATATATGTCTATTTAGAAAGTAGTGTTTAAAAGGAACAGGAAGATGAAATAGAATATTTTATGCCAAGCCTGTCAGGTGCTGTAGTTTTAAACATCAAATATTTATATAATGTTATCCAAGAGAACATTTGCCTTGAAAAGTAACCATGATCTAGAGATTTAGGGGCTCTATTTACAATAAGTAGTTACATGGTGGGTCTTCTAGTAAGGAAAATATACATAGGCAATAAACTGATATGATCATTAGAGAAACTGCTCTTATAGTCTTATTATACATATGACTTGGGTACACATACATACATACATACATACATACATACATATGCCATAATGAGGACCAAAACCATCTGTAAGACTTGGCAGCTTTGAATATCTATTTTAAATTGTAAGTCTAGTTTTTGCCTTATAAATGAATTTAAAGATTTTGGAAGTCCACCAACTGAATAAAAGTCATGGAGAAGACGATTTTCTTCCAAAGGACTTCCAAGCTTGCCTCCTAGAATTTATAACATCTTAAGTAAAATATAGCAAAAATTCTCTCACCACACTTTTTATGTAGACAAGTTGACAGCATAGCTTCAAGTTTTTAGGTTATGTCATTATCTGTGAATGTGAGCCAACATATTAAATCCCTATCTGTGTAACAAACAAAGTGATCATGAAATGCTTTTGGATACTTATATAGGCATGTATTAGTGCTTATCATTTCTAAAACGAAAGTTAAAAGAGAAGCTTAAGAGATAAAATGTAGCTTTTTTCCCTAAACCATTATGAATTACTTAAACTATCGCAAATGTTTCATTTAAAAAACCAAATCTTCCACCAGAAGAATACAAGAATGGTGGTTTTCAAGTCAGAAGATTTATATTAGAATCTCAATCCTGAAATGTACCACTGCTTTACTTTTGGTAAGTCATTTGACCTCAATTTCTTCATTTTTGAAATGAGGGAATTCAATAAATTCTAATGTCCATTATAGCTTTAAAAATATTAGCTTTAAAAATATTATCCTAAAAATACCAAATGTAATAAGAATATATATATATATATATATATATATATATGCCCGTATATGTGTATTCATTTGATTGATAATTGAACCAGGATCTTGAAATCAATTCACCATTTATTAAGTATTTATTTGCCTCTCTTTGTAGCTCCAGCACTTAGAGCAGTGCCTGTAACATACAAGGCACGCAATAAATGCTACTATATGTAACGAAATACTAATAGTATTTCTAGAGACCACATCTCAGATCCTCAAAGCAATCTTTTGAGGTAAATATCATTCCCATTTTATAAATGTGGAAATTAAGATTTAGAGAGTTTAGGTGATTTGCTCATTGTCACACAGCTAGAAAGTGTGAGAGACTGATTTTGAACCGAGGTGGGTTGGCCATGCTCTTTGAATGCCAAATGTTCACTTGACTAAAAGATTATTATTCTATGTAGAACTCATGTAAGACAGGTGCTTACATAGTGATTATAAGAAATGATAACAACACTCTCAAGGTTTTTCTGATGAAGTTTGGAATTGATTACATGACATGGGAGACAATAGCAAAGGTCCTCTCAGCATTCTATGCCTGCATCAAAAAAGGTGCTGTGCTCTATGAGCGAAACAAAATTTCAGTATCTCGAAAGAATTGAGAGATGCACAAATTTAGAGACTCTCCACTCCAAATGTTCCCATGGCTGTTTGTGCTTGATCTAAAATATGTGGGTAATCAGATTTTGAGTTTCATAATTATTTTCTCCTTGTTTTCATCCTCTTTAGACATTTAAATGGAAGGAAACTGCTCTATAAAGGCGTTCTCCAAATTCTAATTTCCAGTATTTTTTTTTAGGGTTTCTAACATAGTACACTTAGATATAAAAAGTTTCATCCCGATGCTATCTGCTATCTGTACACTGATAAGAATCATACTTCCTCCAACCTCTCTTTCTGAGTAGGCTGTAAACCTTAGGTAGCTGATATTACAGATAAAAAGGTGTGAATTTTTCATTATTTATGTGATGACTACCAGATGATCATTTAAAGCAGCCCAAATCCAACACAGTTTGAAATAAATGACTAAGGCTGAAGAGAATCAGGTGATTCACTTATTTCATGTTTAATTAAATATTAAAAATGATGACCTAGCAATGACAAAATATGAATATTTTTGGTGCAGGTATAAGTTAGAAGTGATCTGAGATCAAAATTTTAGAAAAATAGTAATTTACATAAAGATTAACAAATATAAACATTAGATGCCAGCAAAGATCAAAAGAAAATGTAGAAAGATATAATTTCTGAATGTTTATTGGTTTTTAATAGAGTTACTAAGGCCTCATTTTAAAAAGTCATTAAAAGTTTTGAGGAAAGATATACATAAAAGAGATGGCTTTACAATTTATAAATAATGTAAATTTGAAATATGGATGCTTCATGGGGCTATCAGATATGATGGGGATGACTTTATTACATGCTAGTTTTAAAAAGTATATATAGATATATAGATATACGTATGCATATACATATATAGATTCCATTAACATATTGACTTGTTGAATATCTTAATTTGTAATAAGTTGATTTTACAAATGAACAAGATTTGCAGTTATTGATGTGATTATAAATGCAACAAAAAAGAAATAGTTCTACCACTTCTCCATGGTCAGGCTGATGATTTCCTTTGTGAGTCTGAAAACTTTCCATATCATTATGTGATCTAAAATTTTAATATCAGTATACTGGAATGAATGATATGGCACTAAATGGTACTAAATAACTCTTATAAAGCATCAATTTACCTAATATAAAATATCTATTAGCCACAATAAGATTATATGGTCACAAATAATAGGTGTTAGTACTATTTTATTAGTAGTGGGATCAAGTACTGAACTTAGAATCAGGAGGCCTAGTTACAAATCCTGCTTGAATACATTGGATTATTTATGGGCAAGTTGCTTAATTTTTCAAAGTTTCTATTTTCCCATTTGCAAAATTATATAATATTTCTGTACTACTTACCTCACAGAGTTAAGGAAAAAATATTGAAAAGATTGAAAATCTACATAAGTTTAAATAGCTGTTATTGCTAAGAAGTCTCAACAGCTATGGTATAGGAGAAAAGAAAGTTAACATGCTTTCTTTGAAGCAAAATCCATTGATGGCTTCAGAGGCCAAGTTCAGAGAGTAAAGTTCAGGTAGTAAAAATTCAGATATTGAGAGATCACTATCTCATTATATCACAGTGGAAATGCAACAAAATTCTTAATTAAAAACAATTCAGTTTATGCTACAGAAATCATGAATTATCTATTAGAAATCTGAGAATTAGCTAGCCTGCTAATGAGGAACAAAATAAAGATATGGAAACCTGTAAATCCAGTGCCCCCAGGGCAAAATCCACAATCTAGGAAGAGAGAGATGTGGAAGATGACTATGGCCAGAGATTTGGCATATGAGATGTCACCATAAATAAACTTAGCTTTTACCACACTGTTTTCCATTTTTCAAGTTTTTGTCAAATAGTCAAAACAGAAACAAAATTATTAAAGATAAATATAAAGAATAAATTTAGGTCAGAAACTAGAGTTCTTAACATAACATTGAAAAAATACAAGTAAAGTTGAATTGAATTTAGAAAATATAATAGGCATTTAGACCAAAGTTACAGAGGCTCTAAAAAAAAATAAATCTTTACAATATAAATATATAGAAGTAGAACAAAATTAGACAAAAGAGAAACAAAAAGCAACAGTATCAAAATAGCTCCTGAACTTTATAGGAATATTTTGAAGACAAGATGAAAAGAGACTTTTAAAGATGAGATATTTTTTCATGAAAATATAACAAATATACAACCAAAAAACAAAAAATAAAGATTAAAAACTCCTAATCAATGAAATCAATAGACAAACACTAGGAGAAAATAAAATGACTATACTTGAAACTCCAAGGTACTTAGCAGCTAAATTTCTAAATTTCAATGATACATAATTTTTTTTCAAGCTGTCAATTTGAATGATCCAAGATTATTCTGAAATTTTGTGAAATTAGAAAAAAGAAATTAAATAGGACATTTCCAAAACAAAAGAGCTCACAGGATTCCAAATATGATACACATACCTTTGAGCTGTTTTCAATTATACTTGGTTTATCATGGACCTTTTTGGGGGGTTTCTTGGCAAAAATACTGGAGTGGTTTGCTTCCCCCCCCCCCAATTCTCCAACTCATTTAAAAGATGACAAACTGAGGCAAGCAGGATTAAGTGTTTTACCCAGAGTTATATAGTTAGTTAAGAGTTCAGATTTGGACATAAGAAAGATGAATCTTGTCAAGCTTTCTCTCTTGTACCATTAACTTGCCTCTACATCCTACCTAAATAAACAATAATTATGGTGTCTCACTATACTCTGTCTTGGCCTTTCTTCTCTTTTCCTTCTAAATTATCTCACTTTGTGATATTATCAACTCTACTTATCACATATATGTTCAGATGAGTCCCACATTTATAAGTACAGCTTTAATTGTACACAAATTGCCTTTTGAAATTCACAGACTTGCTTATTCCATTAACTTTTCAAATTCAGCCTTTTCAGTATAAAACACATTATCTTTAGCCCCAAAATTTCTCTCTTGAGAATTTTTCTATTACTGTACCATGATTTACAACCTTGGCATTGTTGCTAAACCCTCTCTCTTTGCTATACAAACTCTTTTGCTTTTCAGTATACCATATTCCAAACCATCTAACTCTTTTATGTGGAATGGTCAAATCCTGGATAATGCTTATTGAAGTTCCATGATATTTTAAGTGTTTATTTTTGGCTGCTTACAATATTTTTCTTCTGATCTATGAGCCTTAGAATTTGGCTATGATGCTCCTGGGAATTTTCATTTTGTGATCTCTTTTAGGTGGTGATGGGTGGATTCTTTTTATTTTAATTTTTCCTTTTGGTCTGAAGTTATTTTCTTAAAGTACAGTTCAAAAGATGTTAATGCTTCCTGTCTACACTTAAACTGCAGATATATCCAGCATCAATTATAAATTCTAATATATAAGGTCTTTCTCAATATGATTAATTTTCCATTCATGTAATTAACTTATTGATGCTAAAAAACAAAAACAAATTGAGACTCCATAAAAACATAAACTCAGAAGGTCTATTTTAAAATATGAAAACAAGCTCATATCCAAAATCAAAATCTACCATTAATAGTGATTTGGCAAACAATAAAAAATTTCCTAATTAATTCAACAAGATAGAAACTGTGTTCTTCTCCATTCATATTTGCTGTAGTACTGCTATGGCTGATAATAGCCATAAGGCAAGAGAAAGAAATTAAAGTCATAAGCTTTAAGAAAAAGAGATTAAAAAGGCTCATGACATTATGATTTTGTCTAGAAAATTATAAGAAATCAGGGCAAAAACCTAGCTAGGATAATTAATAGTTGTAGTAAAGTATTAGTATATGAAATACATACATAAAAGTGATCAGTGCTTCCTTATAGAAAAAAAAATCAAGGAGGAAATTATATCAAGGGAAGTCTCATTCAAAGTGACTATATAACATGTAAAACATCTGAGTTTATCCAGACTAAATTAAAACTTAGAGAATATACACAACCCTCCAAATCCCAAGCTCTTTAAAGAAATAGTGAAAAATAATAGAAGGAATATTCCCTGTGCATGGTTGAACCACACCAATACAATAAAAATGACTATATTGCCTTAATCAATTTATAGACTTAATGTTATTCCAATCAATCTCAAAGGATTAATTTCATAAAGCTGGAAAAATAATAACATAATCAGGAAAAAGAAAAAAATCTAGAATGTCAAAGGAAACAATGGAGAGAAATAAAAATGAAGCAAAATATAGTACTTCCAGACCTTGAATTACATTACAAAATACTAATCATAAAGACTAGTGTATAGTAGTTAAAAAATAAAAAAGGTTACCAGTGAAATACATTACATAAGTAAGATTTAGAAAATAATTAACCTAATCAAAGTGTTTACTAAATTTCATTTGAGATATAAATGACATGATGAAGACTCCACTCTTTGACAAGAACTTCTGGAGAAGCGAAGTTTTGTCTGGAAAATATAGTTTTAGTGCAATACTTCACATTATATGCAAATATTTCAAGGTAAATACTGAACCAGTATATAAGATGTCTAAACATGAAAAATTAAAAGACAATGAAATGAGACACTTTTTCACAGTATAGAGCTAACATGAAAATTCTTAAACAAGAGATCAAGGAGATCATAAAAAATTCAAAGTAAATCATTTAAATTTTTAAATTTGCAAACATTTTGTGCAAATAAAACCAAAGCATCTTTGGTAATGAATGAGGAATGAACAATAAAGCATTTATTAAGTACTTAGTATAGGGCAGAACATTTTGTTCTGAGTTCTAAGGATGCAAATAGAAGCAAATAAGAATCTTTGCTCTTAAGTGGCTTGCATACTAATGAGGAATACAATAAATAAGGGACACTATAGAAATATCAACATGTAAGCAGTAGAAAATTTTGAAAATACCTGAGAAATAGTAAAAATATCTGGAAAGATAACCTATCAATCCAGCTTTCCCAGGGAGAAGTGGAGAATGACTGTGGCCAGAGTACAAATTGGTAAGTGTGATAAAAGGTATAAATAATGTTAGAAGGACTTAGGGAAGATGAATATACTGATATTCAGATGGTAGACATGTGACTTAGTGTAAGGGACTGTTGTGTGTGGGAATACTGATCTGAGGAAGTGAACCTTTATGACCTGGTGTCCTCTCAAGCACCAGAGCATTGTTTTACTGGTTGATTGGAGAGTGCCATGGGAGTGAGAGTAGACCAGGGACTGGGGAGGATATTTATGCACTTGTATTTGGTTTAATAAAGGGACAACCTGTCACCTTTGTCTCCCACATTTGCCTGAGAACTTGACTACAGCTGGACTGAGTCAAGTCATAGTTTATGAATAAAGGATAAGCTAGCTGGCTGGAACACAACAACTTAGTCTATCCATTCTGGAAATAGATCTAGAAACATGTGAACAAAATGAATAAAATAATCTTAATATCTTTTGACCTAGAGATTCTATTGCTTTGTATGGCAAGAAAATCAAAGACAGAAGTTTCTTTTATATCAAAATGAGGATAGCAGCACTTTTTCTGTGAAACACTACTTGGGATACCTCCCTGATGGAGTGTTTCTTTCTGGGAAAGTAGCTCTACTACTAGATGCTAGGGGCATTTTCTTTGGGACTGGATTCCTCCTCTATTTTTAATGATAGCCAGAGGCATGGCAGATCTTTTGCTTATCCAATGACCAATTTCCTGTCATTCAAGGAATGCTATTTTTATTTTGTAAAGAGATTGTCAGATATTATCAATTTGTTAGCAATATATATCACTGAGTAAATACAGTTTTTCACATTTCTTTGCCTAACATATAATTGAGGGGCTTGATTAACAAATTTAATACTTGTATTTAAAGACATGTTCCTATATTATTAGGAATTAAAGATACAAAAAACTCAGAGAATGATGGGAAGAAATGTGAACTTATACAGTGTAAGTAGAAAAAGGGAAACAATATACACAAATGACTACAGCAATGTAAGTGGATAGAACAGCAAAACAAAATGAATCAAAATAAACTGAACAATACTTTAGGTAATTACATGATCCAGGCTGTACCCAGAGAAGTGGTAAGGAAATATAGTTTTCTCTCTTCATTGCACAATTAGCAGACTATGGATGTAAACTGTTATATACTGTCAAATTCTATTGATATATTCATTAATTTTATTGAATTAGTCTTCTTTTTCAAAATTTTGTTATAAGGGTTAGCTAGATGAATAAGGAAGATGGGTAAATGAACATATAAAAATAAGGCTTTGAAAAATGTAGTAAAATTGTTTTAAAAAATATTCCTCCCAATGGAAGATAGAATCATATAGGTAGAAGTTTTTAGAAATCAGATAATGCTTTCCCATGGTAGGATTCTTTATCTTCTTTTTCGAGCTTTCTCCTCCCCTGTTCATTTTTTTTCCTTTAATTTAAAGCAATGGGGTTAGGCAACTTGTCCAAGGTCATACAGCTAGGCAATTATTAAATGTTTGAGGACAAATTTGAACTCAGGTCCTCCTGACTCCAGGGCCAGTGCTTTACCCAGTGCACCACTTAGCTGCCCCCAGTTAATCCTTTTCATTAAGCAATTGCAATCTATCATCTAATATCCCTTTTTTCTTATCCTGAATGAGAAATGCTTTCCCTGACTTCCAAATATTCTTCTCTGGGCTTCATGTTTCTATTGATTTTTTGTTCTCTTAGATTTCTTGATATCCATGTATCTGAGTTTGAATTTGTTGGTGATTCATCCTCTGTCGTTTTTTTTTTCCTTGAATGAAATTCTTAGAGTCAATTATTAAAATATCTACTATGTTCAGAATATTTTCCAGATGCTAGGGACACAATAAAGGCAAAAGAAAATACTTGTTTTTAATAGTTCACAGTCAGGACGTCTGGCCATGATGGCAGAGAGAAGACAGGCATAGTGCTAGTCTCCTGATCTCCCCCATATATAATTTGAAACAAACCTCTGAATAGAAATCTGATCTACAAAACCCAGAAAGAAAAGCCAGGAGAAGGACATCTACCTCAGGATTGGCTTCCAAGATCATGGGTGAGTCTGGGCTCAGAGGATGGATTCTGCCACAAGCAAATACTGAGTGAGAGCCTGAGAGCCTGAGGGCTTGAGAACTGGACTGGTTTGATCAGCAGGGGGCCTAGAGCCTAAGGGGGAATGGGTAACTAGGGAGCAGAGCCAATGGTTGTGTCACTGACCCTCTGGAGCTTACAGGAAGGGCTGGAGGGTGAGTTACTTTTTGGGAGAGCTGCAGACATCCAATTCATGGGCCCCTCTGGTCAGGAGGAACTCATTTCAGCTGAAGCCTCTTCCCAGAACAAACACAATTACAGACCACATTACACCCCAGGCTAAGGCAGAGCAGCAGAACCAATTCAGCTGTGAATAGGGAGAGTGATTACCTCACCCCACTGTATATAGTCCACCACTGATCAAAGATAAATGTATTCAACAGTTTCAATTACTCCCTTTAAGCCAAGGGAGAGGGCCTCAATCAAGGTCACATACAAACCAGAGAAAGCAACCAGCACTCCCCTACTGGCCAGCTGAAGATATTACACTCAGTGAGTAAAGACTCTAGGGATCCCAACACCAAACCTCTGTATACCAGCCCCTTCCCTCCACAAGGTTTTAGGACAATGAAGAAAGGCCAGCACAAAGAAGGGTCCATAGAAAAATTCTTGGATGGAAAAGACACCAACTCAGAGAAACTTAGAACCTATGAGAAGAATATGACCTGTCACAGACTTCCTTGAAGAATTAAGAAAGTTTAAAAATCAATTGCAAAATTTGGGAGAGAAAATTAACACCTTGCAACAAGAAAAAAATTCTCTCAAAGTCTCAATTGGTTAAATGGAAAATTCTTTCCAAAATAGAATTAACTGATTGGAAAAAGAATTGCAAAAGGTAAATGAAGAAAATTCTTCTTTAAGAAAAAGGATGGAGGGGCGGCTAGGTGGTGCAGTGGATAAAGCACCGGCCCTGGAGTAAAATCCAGTCTCAGCTACTTAATAATTACCTAGCTGTGTGGCCTTGGGCAAGCCACTTAACCCCATTTGCCTTGCCAAAAAAACCCCTAAAAAACAAAGCAAAAAAAAAAAAGAAAGAAAAAAGGATGGAGTCTGTGGAAACTAATGACTTAATGAGACAACCAGAGTCTGTTAAATAAAACCAAAAAATAAAAAAAATAGAAGAAAATGTAAAATACTTCATGAGCAAAACCACTAACCTCAAGAATAGATTGAGAAGGGACTACCTAAGAATTATAGGCCTTCCTGAAAACATGGAAAAGAAAAAACCTAGACTTAATATTACAGGATTTAGCAATGGAAAATTTCCCTGATATTGAAATAATACATCAGGGCGGCTGGGTGGTGCAGTGGATAGAGCACTGGGCCGGGAGTCAGGAGGACCTGAGTTCAAATTCAGCCTCAGACACTTAATAATTACCTAGCTGTGTGGCCTTGGGCAAGCCACTTAACCCCATTTGCCTTGCAAAAGCTTTAAAAAGAAAGAAAGAAAGAAAGGAAGGAAGGAAGGAAGGAAGGAAGGAAGGAAGGAAGGAAGGAAGAGAGAGAGAGAGAGAGAGAGAGAGAGAGAGAGAGAAAATACATCGATCCCCTCCAGAAAGAGATCCTAAAATGAAAACACCAAGGAATGTTGTGGCCAAATTCCAGAACTACCAGATAAAAGAGAAAATCCTGCAAGCATCCAGAAAGAAACAATTTAAATAACAAGGAGCCACAGGAAGGATTACACAGGACCTGGATGCATCAAGATTAAAGAATCAAAGGGCTTGGAATGAGATATTCCAATGAGCAAGGGAACTTAGAATTTATTTTGAGTTTTACAATTTCCCCCCCCCCATTCTTGCTTCCCTCCCCTCCACCCCCCACAGAAGGCAGTCTATTAGTCTTTACATTGGCTCCATGTTATACATTGATCTCAGTTGAATATGATGACAGAGAAATCATATACTTTTTTAAAATTAATTTTATTAAAGATATTATTTGAGTTTTACAGTTTCCCCCCCATCTTGCTTCCCTCCCCCCCCCACAGAAAGCACTCTGTCAGTCTTTACTTTGCTTCCATGTTGTACCTTGATCCAAATTGGGTGTGATGAGAGAGAAATCATATCCTTAAAGTAGAGAAGAGAAGTCTAAGAGGTATCAAGTATCAAGATCAGACAATAAGATATCTGTTTTTTTTCTAAATTAAAGGAAATAGTCCTTGAACTTTGTTCAAACTCCACAGCTCCTTATCTGGAAACAGCTGGCACTCTCCTTTGCAGACAGCCCAAAATTGTTCCTGATTGTTGCACTGATGGTATGAGTGAGTCCTTCAAGGTTGAACATCACTCCAATGTTGCTGGTAGGGTGTACAGTGTTTTTCTGGTTCTGCTCATCTCACTCAGCATCAATTCATACAAATCCCTCCAGGCTTCCCTGAAATCCCATCCCTCCTGGTTTCTAATAGAAGAATAGTGTTCCATGACATACATATACCACAGTTTGCTAAGCCATTCCAAAATTGAAGGACATTTACTTGATTTCCAATTCTTTGCCACCACAAACAGGACTGCTATAAATATTATTGTACAAGTAATGTTTTTACCCTTTTTCATCATCTCTTCAGGGTATGGACCCAATAGTGGTATTGCTCGGTCAAAGTGTATGCACAATTTTGTTGCCCTTTGGGCGTTGTTCTAAATTTCTCTCCAGAAAGGCTGGATGAGTTCACAGCTCCACCTTCAGTGAAATAGTGTCCCAGATTACCCACAACCCTTCCAACAATGATCATTATCCTTCCTGGTCATATTGGCCAATCTGAGAGGTGTGAGGTGGTACCTCGGAGAAGCTTTAATTTGCATTTCTCTAATAATTAATGATTTAGAGCATTTTTTCATATGGCTATGGATTGCTTTGATCTCCTCATCTGTAAATTGCCTTTGCAAATCCTTTGACCATTTGTCAATTGGGAAATGGCTTTTTTTTTTTAGCAAGGCAAACGGGGTTAAGTGGTTTGCCCAAGGCCACAGGGCTAGGTAATTATTAACTGTCTGAGACCTGATACCGGATTTGAACCCAGGTACTCCTGAATCCAGGGCCGGCCGGTGATTTATTCACTACGCCACCTAGCCTCCCCTAGGGTAATGGCTTTTTGTTTTAAAAATGTGACTCAGTTCTCTGTATATTTTAGAAATGAGTCCTTTGTCAGAATCATTGGTTGTAAATATTGTTGCCCAATTTACTAAATTTCTTTTGATCTTGGTTACATTGGTTTTATTTGTGCAAAAACTTTTTAATTTAATGTAATCAAAATCATCTAAATGGTTTTTGGTGATGTTCTCCAACTCTTCCTTAATCATAACTGTTCCCCTTTCCATAGATCTGACAGGTAGACCAGTCCTTGATCTTCTAATTGGCTTATAGTATTGTTTTTTACATCTAAGTCCTGTAACCATTTAGATTTTATCTTGGTAAAAGGTGTGAAGTGTTGGTCTAATCTAAGTTTCTTCCATACTAACTTCCAATTATCCCAGCAGTTTTTCTCAAAGCGGGAGTTTTTATCCCAATGGCTGGATTCTTTGCGTTTATCAAACAGCAGATTACTGTAATCATTTCCTGCTTTTATACCTAGTCTATTCCAATGGTCCAACACTTTATTTCTTAGCCAAACAATTTTGATGACTGATGCTTTATAATATAATTTTAGATCATGTAGGGCTAAGCCACCTTCTTTTAACCTTTTTTTCATTAAGCTCCTGGCAATTCTTGACTTTTTATTCCTCCATATGAATTTACTTACAATTTTTTCTAACTCATTAAAGTAATTTTTTAGAATTTTGATTGGTAGGGCACTAAACAGATAGTTTAGTTTTGGTAGAATTGTCATTTTTATTATATTAGCTCTACCTATCCATGAGCAGTTGATATTTGCCCAGTTATTTAAATCTAATTTAATTTGTGTGAGAAGTGTTTTATAATTGTTTTCAAAAAGATTCTGAGTCTATCTTGGCAAATAGACTCCCAAGTATTTTATATTGT
This sequence comes from Macrotis lagotis, assembly GCF_037893015.1. NCBI lineage: Eukaryota > Metazoa > Chordata > Mammalia > Peramelemorphia > Peramelidae > Macrotis > Macrotis lagotis. The sequence continues at coordinate 265,795,062 of NC_133661.1, read as the reverse complement.
CTGAGGTTACTTTGAATGGGATTTCTCTTTCTAGCTCTTCCTGCTATATCTTGCTAGACATATATAGAAAAGTTGAGGATTTATGAGGGTTTATTTTATTACCTGCAACTTTGCTAAAATTGCTAATTGTTTCCAGTAGTTTTTTGGATGATTTCTTGGGATTATCTAGGTAGACTATCATGTCATCTGCAAAGAGTTAGAGTTTTGTCTCTTCCTTTCCCAATTCTAATTCCTTCACTTTCTTTTTCTTCTCTAATTGCTGATGCTACCATTTCTAATACAATATTGTATAGTAGTGGTGATAATGGGCACCCTTGTTTCACCTCTGAGAGAAATCATATCCTTAAGAAAGAAAAATAAAATCTGAGATAGTAAAATTAAATAATAAGGTAATTTTTTCCTAATTTGAAGGTAATAGTCTTTTATCTTTGGTCTTTGTTCAAAGTCCATAATTCTTTCTTTGGATGCACATGGTATTCTCCATTGCAGATAGCCCAAATTTCTCCCTGTTTGTTGCACTGATGGAATGTACAATGGTAAAAAGTTATCATATACAAATGAGGGTGAGAGGAAGAATTGATACAATGGAATTAGAGAAGTTAAATTGTTGTTTCTGGAAACCTATTCTCATTGGAAATGGATTAAAGCATGAACAATACATATATTCATATAAAACATATATATATATATATATATATATATATACACACACACATGTGGGTTTAAAAGTATTTTACATTCAAATAGAAATAGGAAGAGATAGGAGGTAAAAGAATAAGAGGGGGTATATAAGAATGTAGATCAAGAGGGAGGGATGTCTAGAAGGGTATGCAAGTAAGGGATTCTTGGAAGGGTGGTAGGTTAAGAAAAAGGATAGCAAGATAGTGAGTAGAAATAAAGTAAAGGAGTGAGAAGGGGTTGTTGCTTTCAGAAAATATTATAAAAATGATAGATACATACAAACTAAATATATGGATATCTATGAATATGCATATATTTATACATCTTTTAGTATGTATGTATATTTATGAATATGTATAAATATATATAAATTTTTATATATAGGCATGTATGTACATGTTTGTATACAAGGGTATGTGTATATATAGAGACATTTATATATTTATATATATATATATGTGTGTGTGCGCGCGTGTGTGTGTGTGTGTGTGTGTGTGTATAAGTTTATGTCCATGCTTTATTTTAGCTATCCTGGAATAGAGGGGAGAGGAAAAAAATAAACAGTACAAAACAGAGAACAGAAGAAAATCTACAAGAAAACAACAAAAAGATGGACACTTGAACGCAATTTGCAGCATTTATTATTTAGATGTTCTTTAAATGGAAATTTATTGCTTTATATTATGAATCTTCTCATTTTTACTATGCACATGACATTATTTTATTATTTTGTATTTAAGTTTAAAATAAAAATAGATAAAAAATTAAAAGATAACAAAATATAAAAAGACACATATTAGAAGACTGTTATTGAATTGTTTTAGTCATATCCTTTTCTTCATGACCCTGTTTGGTATTTTTTTTTGGCAAAGATACTGGAATAGCTTTCTGTTTATTTCTTCAGCTCACTTTAGACAAAGACTTGAGGCAGAGTTAAGAAACTTGTCCAGAGTTGAAAAACCAGTAAATGTCTAAAGCCAGATTTGAAATCAGCAAGATGAGTCTTCCTGATTTTAGTGCCACTTAGTTGTCTATGAGAAGACAGGCATATATGTGTGTTGTTAGTAGAGCTGTGTTGTGGCAACAATTCTGGAAAATAATTTGATATAATGAAAAGTCAACAAACTATGTTTGACTTATGATATTATATTTTGATAATTTTTTGACATTGCTATTGTGCTGAGGGGCAGCTAGTTGGATGATGGATAGAACTGGAATCAGAATGACTCATCTTCCTGAATTCAAGTCTAGCCTCAGCACTTAATAGTTATAAACTGCTTTATTTTCCTCATTTGTAAAATTATCTGGAGAAATAAACAGCAAATCACTACAGTATTTTTGTCAAGAAAATATTAAATGAGATCACTAAAACAACTGAACAACCCTGACTCAATATTGCAACTCTAAATTGTGTAGTCTAAGTAGGTCAAAGAAAGAAGAAAAATCACCATTTTTACAGAAATAATTATAACAAAACTTTAATAGCAGCAAAGAACCAGAAACAAAGTATCCACTAATCATTTAGGAACTAAATGAATTAAGAGTGTCATGATAAATAATATAACGGAATTTGAATTTACTGTAATAAACAGCAGATATGCAGAATTCATGGAGTTGTGATGAGACTTGTCTGAAGTGAGGCAGAGAAGTAAGCAGAATCAGGAAACCAATTTATATTGCAGACCCAAAATACAGGCAGAGAATATTGGCAGATTCAGTATTCTGATCTAGGTGGTGAATAATTTTTGTTCCTTAAGAAAACTAATAGTAAATACCATGTCTCCCTCCTCTCAGCAGAGAAATTATAAGATACAGAATGAAACCTATGTTGTCAGATATAACTAATGAGTTGATTTATTTTGCATAATTATATTTCTTTGTTACAAGTGAGAATTCTAGTGTGGACTAGTATGAGTATGTATGCCATGGGTGTTGTGGGGGTGAGATAATAAGAAGTTATACTAATGTAATAAAAACATCAATAAAATAGATTTCAATATAATATAGAATATTTGGCTAGCTAGCTTTCATTCCAACATATCTAAATATATTTCCAGTTTAACCTGGGAGGTGATGAATTCTTTTTATGTTTTTAAACCACATAGCATGAATTATCACAAAAAACTTTTCCAAAAGTCTATTAATAGTATTTCAATATTAAGGTGCAGACCCATCTATAGACACAATGTTTAATTTCCAAATATCACATTCTCCAAAGAAGCAGTATTTCTATGCTAACTTAGAACATGATGACCAGTTTTTAAACCATCCTGAGTTGAAGTTCAGATAGCTCTTCTTATGTCTTTTTTACTTAGAGCAACTTAGAAAGAAATAGGAAGATGGCTTTGCCATTCTCAATGGCTCAATAGCCATCTAAAAGAATCCTAAATACAGTAATCTGTTTCAGTGTTTAAGCTGTTATCTGTAATCAACAGGTACTCTGATAGTTCTGTGATGTAATTGTTAGAGATTCTACCACTAACAATGTAGATTCTGTGTACTAAAGCTTTTCTATCTCATGTGACTCTTGTCCATGTTCTCCTATAAATCTTCCACAGGATGTACCTGTGATCACAGCTCATTTCTTCTAAATTTCTGGGCAATATATGAATACCAGTAGAGTATAGAGAAAATGTTCTGGGTTTTTGTCCCTTGTTTTCAGACATCTTACATAATGGCAAAGCTATCCAGTTGCTCTTAGTTTTTTTGACTCTCTGGTCAGTCTTTTTCCCACTATAACACACTATAATTAGAGTGCTAAGAGATTTAAAAATTGTTATTTGTTGCCAAAATGAATATAAACAATAATGCTCTAGCATTAATGTATCAAAATATATTAGGTATCATCAGACATTAGTTATGCTTTTAAAATAGGCTTATTTAATCTATTCTTGCTTTAGCAATAGCACTACAAAAGGGAAAAAAGCTAACAATAAACATTAAAAAAGAGATCTTTGATTCAAGAGCATATGTAATAATCTTACAGTTTTAAAATAACATATGTTCTTTCCCTAATGCAATCTGCTAGTGAGTGGGTGGAGCTGATGTAACAATTTGAGCTAAAAATTAAGGAAAACAGGAACTCTCAAACTTTTTTCCCAAAAAGATCACTGAAGAAACTGGTGCAAACTGGTTAAAATTCAAGCATACATAAAGAGAGTTCAATGTTGGGGACAATGGTTATTAATGAACTGCTTTGATAACTAAAAAAGGCACTGAGTCTTGTAGTTAGCAGTGAATTAAGAATAATAATATCTTTTGAATATGTAATGATGTACTCTTCCAGGTGAAATCTACTAAGTTTTCCAAGAATAAAGAGCTATGCTTCAAATACTAGGTAAGAAAATATAGCTATTATCTTTACCTTAATTGACTTTGTTACCTGCACATTTGGCAATATATAGAAAAATATAATTACTAAAATCAAAAAAAGCTATTAATTTCCATTCACTGTGTTTTTAAGGAGAGGGAAAAAACTGTGATTCTGGTTTTTGAATGAGGTGAAGGAAGAAATTAAAGCAAGTATACATCATTTTTCTTCTTTGTGAACATCTGATAGATTCTCTTATGAATATATATATACATATATATATATATGGTTTCTTAATGTAGATACAAAATAGGCACTCTTTATTTCTATTTTGTATTGTTATATGAAAGAGCATTAGTATCAGATATTGACCTCCTGAGTGTCACTAGAATAGTAAGCCTAATTTGTAGTTATCTACTGCTATAAGTTAGGTAACATAAATATGGTTTTGCCACAACATGATGAATTTAGAAGGCACCAGATAGAGAGGATGGGCAAGTGGGTGGTGAAGTGGACAGAATCCTGAGCCTAAAGTTAGGAAGACTGAATTTATGACCCAAATAGAGTCATGAAGAATCAGACATGATTGAAATGAAATAACTGAACAATATTTAAAGGGAAATGATGACATAACACTTAAGAGTCCTTTGTTCTTATTTGTTATTGAGTTGTTTCAGTGATGTATTGTGAGCTCATTTAGGATTTTCTTGGCAAAGATACTGGCATAGTTAGCCAATTCTCTAGCTCATTTTACAGTTGTGAAAACTGAGGCAAACAAGTATAAGTGATTTGTCCAGCATTGCACAGTTAATGTCTGAAGCCTGATATGAAGTCAGGTCTTTGTTGACACTAGTCCTAGCTCTCTAGCCATTGAACTACCTAGCTTCCCTAGATGTTCTTAAGCAATGTAGAAAGAATAGAGGGGAAATAGCTGCTTAAATTAAGAAACTATTATTTGGTACATGGATATGAGTTATTCCCCTGCCCTAATCTTGTCTCCCTCCTGCTTACCTCTATCCATTAAGTGACTTCTTTAGCACCAACCTCATAGTAATATCCAGGGGGTCTTTATCTCCCTCTTCCCACAGAATGACATCCTTCCCTAATTTCGATAGATATATACTTCATAATGTTTTCTCAGACACTAGAAATCTCTAGGTATGCTTCAGTTGGCATAGTGTACCTTTATCTTGAAGTACTTGTCTCTTAGAGATGAATAGAAACTTAATGATGATATATTTTTAAATTCATAACTGTAAACATTTAATTTTATAGATGAGAAAATTGGAGCCCAAAGAGATGAGACAGTTTTCTCAAGTGACATAATTAGTTAGTGGCAGAAATGAGACAAAATTACATAGGACAGTATAACCATTTAAATGTGATAGATACAAAGTTTTTGTATTGATGCTATGGGTATCTGTCCAGTACAAAGATCATGTGCAGTTAGAATCTTTAAGCAATCAGGGAATAGACATTGCTAGTATTGATTAATGGATTATCTTTTAATATACCAAAGATACAAAGTAAAAGAGATAATGAATGGACTAGGTCTTGAAGATATTCTCAGTAACAAAGTAGTATCCTGATAGTGTTCCAGGGTGCCATGGCTGGTGCAACAAAGTAGGTGACACCATGGAGTAGCTTAAACTCTTGATCCAGAGTCAGGAAGACCTGAGTTCAAATGTGATCTCAGATCCTACTTTTATGATTCTTGGCCAAGTCCTTTAACCTTTGCCTCAGTTTTCTTATGTATAAATGAGACTTATAATAACATCCACTTCCCAGAGTTGCTGGGACCCTCAAATAAGATAAACATTGCATTAAGTAGTTACTTAACAAATACTTATTCACTTTCTCTTCGCTATTCTGTGAATGAAATTTATGTTTTCTTGGAAATCCTCTCCTCTAGGAATTGAAAAAGAAGGGTGTGTTCTATCTGTTCCTCTCATTAATTTATGGGGTTCACAGGCCCCAGGTATGGCTAAAACCAACAGAATATTCTGTGATGAATATGTGTATTTAAAATCAGAGGAAGCCAAGTATCATCTTTTGAGGTCATCGTATTTCTTAGAATTATATCAATAGAAGTTAATTTATGATGCTCAGATTTCCAGGGATTTTTCTCCTTCCAAACACTGTGTTCTAGTATGTATGTGCCAGACATAAACAAAACTGTATAGTAGATAATATGTCTTTACCACTATTTCTTATATGTATCATTTTGCTCTTTTACTATTCTCATGGTATTTGCAAAGTACTCATAACAATTTCTTATTTCATAAATATTTCATAATTACTTATTAATTCTTTTATCTACTACCTGGAACCATAATTTATTATTTTATAATTATTTATTATTTATTTCATCTGGAATATTTCTATGGTTTTTTCATATTAAGATGATTCTATGTTTTTTGTGGATATATACTTTTAAACATGTATATTATCCTTAAACATTGTTCATCCTACTCCAAAAATCATCCTGGTGATAGAAACAAGACTTCCAATCAAGATGGCAGAGAGAAGATAGGCACTGTGGTAAGTGCTCCTCTTTCTCCTCGGAAAAAACTGAAAGGAACCTCTTAACAGAAATTCAATCAACAAAACCCAGAAAGAGAAGCTAGGAGAAGAACAGCTACCAAGGTCTGCCTCAGGGGACTTTGGTGTATGGCACATATGAGAACCAACTTTAGTGGAGGAGTCTTTGGTCAGGTGGAGAGGAGCTATAGAAGGGTGAGTTCCAGCAAAGAGTTTCAGGCTGGAAAACAGCCAGCTGGTCTAGGGATCTGAGCTCCATACATTCAGTGGAGCCCTTTGCACAGAACAAACAACAAACACCCCACCACCCCCTCAGGTTAAGATGTGGTCAAGAGAGTTCCTTCAACAGAAAGAGATTAATTCCCTTCCCCAGGGCCCAGTTCAGTGTTCAAGGTCAACACAGACCCTGCTGCTATGGACCCCAAACACTCCAGAGAAAGCCTCCTACTGGATGGCCCTTGGAATTACTAAGCCAAGTAAACAAAGCCTCTAGATCTTCACAAGCAAATCTCTGAGAGCCAGTCCCTGGTCCCAGAAAGATCCTAGAAAGATGAAGAAAGGCCATAGGAAAGGGAGCCAATGGAGAAATACTTAGAAGAGACAGATTCTAACCCAGAGAGATCTAGGACTTCTGAGAAGAATATGAAGTGGACTCCAGCCCAGAATGACTTCCTTGAAGAAATCAAGAAGGACTTTAAAAATCTATTGGAAAGATGGGGAAAAGAAACTCAAGAGAAAATCAACACCTTGCAAGAGAAAATTAACATCTCGCAACAAGAAAACAAATCCTTGCAAAATACAATTGAACAAATACAAAATGAGAATAACTCTCAGATCTTCAATTGGGCAAATGCAAAAAAAAAATGACTCTCAAAACTACACATGGGCAAATGGAAAACTCCTTCAAAAATAGAATTGACCAACTTGAAAAGGAATTGCAAAAGCTAAATTAAGAAAAATCTTCTCTAAAAAAATGAATGGACTTCTGGCCAAGATGGCAGAGAGAAGACAGGCACAGTTCTAAAGTCTCCTGATCTTTCCCCATTTATCACATGAACAAACATCTTAAAAGAAACCCAACCCACAAAACCCAGAAAGAACAGCCAGGAGAAAGCACATCTACCTCAGGATTTGTCTATGGCAGCAGCATGGGCCGAATTCAGGTGGGTGTGTCTGGACCCAGGGGGAGGATTAGCCCCGGATCAGCCATATTAGTAGCCGAATTGGAGCCAGGAGTCTGAGGGCCCAAGAGCTGGACCTGCTGGATCAGGAGTGGGGCTAGACCGCAGGAACTTGAGTCAACTAGGGAGTAGAGTCACTGGTGTTGGTGCTGTCCCCCAGGAGATTGCAGACAGGGCTGGGGGGAGAATTCCAGGGCAGGAGAGCTGTGGACACCATCCCTGAGTTCCTCTGGTCTGAGGAAAGCAGAGTCCTGCCTCCATTAGAGCTCAGATGTCTTCCTGGACAAAATACAAATTACTTCTGCCTCAGGCCCAGGTGTGTGAGCAGAAGAACTAGCCCAGCTAAGGAATGGCCTCAGGCCAGGGTAAAGCCCACCATTGATTGAAGGCAAAAGAATTTAATAGCTGCAACCCCTCCCTTCAAGCAAAGGGAGAAGGCCTCAATCAAGGTCACAGACACTCCAGAGAAAACAGCCAACACCTCCTAATGGCCAGCCAGAAAATTGCACTCAGTAAAGCCTTTAGAAATCCCAAAGCCCTGTGAAACAGCCCCTCCCCAACTCAAAGTCTTAGCAAATGAAGAAGGGTAAGTGGAAAGATGGATCCATAGAAAAATTCTTGGAAGGGAAAGGCCCTAACTCAGAACGACCTAGAACCTCTGAGGAGAATACAATCTGGTCTTCAACACAGAAAGACTTCCTTGAAGAAATAAGGAAGAAACTTAAAAATTTGGCAGAGACAATTAATACCTTGTAAGAAGAAAACAAAACCTTAGAAAGTACGATTGGACAAATATTAAATGAGAATAATTCTCTTAGATACTAAATTGGGCAAATGCAAAAAAGAAAATAATTCTCTCAAAACCTCAATTGGTCAAATGGAAAGCACTTTCAAAAGTAGAATTGACCAATTGTAAAAGGAGTTTCAAAAGATTAATGAAGAAAACTCCTCCCCCCCCCAAAAAAAGAATGGAGTCTACAGAAACTAATAACTCCATGAGAAAGCAAGTGTCAGTTAAACAAAATCAAAAAAATAGAAAAAATAGAAGAAAATGTAAAATACCTCATCAACAAAAGCACTGATATTGAGAATAGATCGAGGAGGGGCAACCTGAAAATTATAGTACTTCCTGAGAACATTAAAGAGAAAAAAAAGCCTGGACTTGATATTTCAGGATCTAGTGATGGGAAACTGCCCTGATATCATGGAATTGGAGGGCAAAGTAGTTATTGAAAGAGTACATCGATCACCACCAGAATAAGATCCTAAAATGAAAACACCAAGGAATGTTGTGGCCAAACTCCAGAACTATCAGATAAAAGAGAAAATCCTGCAAGCAGCCAGAAAGAAACAATTTAAATATCAAGGAGCCACAGTAAGGATCACGCAGGACCTGACTGCATCAATATTAAGGGATCGAACGGCCTGGAATGAGATATTTCAAAGACCAAGGAATGCAGCCAAGAATCTACTTTCCTGCAAAGCTGAGCCTTCTCTTCCAGGGAAAAAGATGGACATTTTAAGAAATGGAAGAACTCCAAAAAGTTTCTGATGGAAAGACCAGTGCTAAAGACAAAATTTGGACATCAAACAGGAGGTTCAAGAGACACATGAAAAGGCAAAAACAAAAAAAGGGGGCAGGGAGGTAAAAGGGAAAAAATGCTATCCAGTAAGTTGAAACTGAATATATCCCAGCATGGGGAAAAGATTGTCATACATCTTGAGAACTGTAACTCTGACAGAGAGAATATACCTAGCCAGAAATGATGGACACTCATTACCTATCCATGAGACTCCTATCTAATGGGATGTAACTGGCTTTTACCCCACTTGGAAGAAAAACTCTAATAACTCTCAGAAATTTTGACTCTATTCTATACAATATACCGAACTAGAAGGGACAGACACTCAGAATTTTCTATGACTTAGATAGAATGATCTAAAAAGACACCACCTCCTTAAAAAGTGGGACAGGAAAGAGACAGGAGGGAGGGGATTGAATGGGGTAAATCTATGGTAACAGAGGGGAAGAAGGGAGCAGATGAGAAACACCTGAATCTTCTTCTCGTCAGACTTGGCTTAAAGTCAACCTACACATACTCAGTTAACTTATAAAACATCTGACCTTTCAAGTATTAAAAGGGGAAAAGGGGAGTGGAGTTGGGGGGAAGGGGAAATAACAAAAGGAAGGGAAGGAAAAAGGGAAAAGGGAAAGAAAGGGGAGAGTGTGATATAGGAGGGCAAACACACCGAAGAGGGTGGTATTCAGAAACAAAATACTCAGGAATATGGATAAAGGGGGGGAAGGGGAAAAATAAAAACAGAGGGAAGATAGAATGGAGGGCAATAAAGAATTAGTAATCATAACTTTGAATGTTAATGGGATAAACTCCCCCTTAAAAGGTAAGCAAATAGCAGAGTGGATTAAAAACCAGAATCCTACAATAAGCTGCTTACAGGAAACTCATTTGAAGCAGACAGATACATATAGATTAAAGGTAAAAGGCTGGAGCAAAATATATTTTGCTTCAGCTGAAGTGAAAAAGCAGGGGTAGCAATCCTTATCTCAGACAAAGCAGCAGCAAAAAGCGATAGTGTTAAAAGAGATCAGGAAGGAAACTTTATCCTCCTAAAAGGTACCATAGATAATAAAGTCATTTCAATACTGAATATGTATGCACCCAGTAGGACAGCAAGCAAATTCTTAGAGGAGAAGCTGAAAGAACTACAGGAAGACATAGACAGCAAAACCCTACTAGTGGGAGACCTCAACAACCCACCCTCAGATCTAGATAAATCGAATCATAAAATAAACAAGAAAGAACTTAAGCAGGTAAATAGATTGTTAGAAAAATTAGACATGGTAGATTTATGGAGGAAACTGAACAGGGATAGAAAGAAATATACCTTTTTTCTCTGCAGTACATGGAACTTATACAAAAATTGACCATGTACTAGGACATAAAAATCTAATGATCAACTACAGAAAGGCAGAAATAGTGAATAGATCTTTCTCAGATCACAATGCAATAAAAGTCATATGCAATACTGGGCCAAGGAGATATAGACCCAGAACAAATTGGAAACTGAATAACCACATTTTAAAACATGAGTGGACCAAAAAAATTAAAGAAAGAATTAACCGTTTTATCCTAGATAATGATAATAATGAAACAACATACCAAAACCTATGGGCTTCATTCAAAGTGACTCTCAGGGGATACATTATAGCTTTAAATGCTTACATGAATAAATTGGAGAAAGAGGAAATCAATGAACTAAATATGCAACTAAAAAAATTAGAGAAAGAACAAATCAACAATCCCCAATTAAATATCAAGTTAGAAACTCTAAAAATTAAATGAGAAATTAATAAAATCAAAAGCAAATAATCTATGGAATTAATAAGTAAAATGAAAACTTAGTATTATGAAAAAACAAAAAAATTAATAAACCTCTGGTCAATTTGATTAAAAAACCAAATTGCTAGTATCATAAATGAGAAAGGTGAACTCACCACCAATGAGGAGGAAATTAAAGTAATAATTTGAAATTATATTACCCAACTCTATGCCAATAAATTTAATAATCTAAGTGAAATGGATGAATATTTACAAAAATATAAATTGCCCAGGTTAAATGAAGAAGAGATTAAATACCTAAACAACCTATCTCAGAAAAAAGAAATTCAACAAGCAAACATTGAACTCCCTAAAAAAAATCTCCAGGGCCTGATAGATTCACAAGTGAATTCTACCAAACATTTAATGAACAATTGGTTCCGATGCTATATAAACTCTTTGGAAAAATAGGGAAAGATGGAACTCTGCTGAACTCTTTCTATGAAAGCAATATGGTGCTGTTACCTAAAGCAGGAAGACTTAAAACAGAGAAAGAAAATTATAGACCTATTTACCTAATGAATATGGATGCAAAAATCTTAAATAAAATCTTAGCAAAACCATTACAAGATGTTATCACTAAGATAATACATTATGATCAAGTTGGATTTATTCCAAAAATGCAGGCTTGGTTCAATATTAGGAAAACTTTTAGTATACTCAATTATATCAACAACATAGATATCAGAAATCATATGATCATATCAATAGATGCTGAAAAAGCTTTTCACAAAATACAGCACCCATTCCTATTAAAAACACTAGAGAGTGTAGGAATAAATGGACTGCTCCTTAAAATAATTAGCGGTATCTATCTGAAACCATCAATAAGCATTATATTTGATGTGGAGAAGCTAAAGGCATTTGCAGTAAGATCAGGGGTGAAAACCATTATAACCACTACTATTCAATATTGTATTAGAAATGTTAGCATCAGCAATTAGAGAAGAAAAAGAAATTGAAGGAATTAGAATTGGGAAGGAAGAGACAAAATTCTCACTCCTTGCAGATGACATGATGGTCTACCTAGAGAATCCCAAGAAATCATCCAAAAAACTACTGGAAACAATTAGCAATTTTAGCAAAGTTACATGTTATAAAATAAACCCTCATAAATCCTCAGCTTTTCTGTATATGTCTAGCAAGATACAGCAGGAAGAGCTAGAAAGAGAAATCCCATTCAAAGTAGCCTCAGACAACATAAAATATTTGGGAGTCTATTTGTCAAGACAGACTCAGAATCTTTTTGAATACAATTATAAAACACTTCTAACACAAATTAAATCAGATTTAAATAACTGGGCAAATATCAACTGCTCATGGATAGGTAGAGCTAATATAATAAAAATGACAGTTCTACCAAAACTAAACTCTCTGTTTAGTGCCCTACCAATCAAAATTCCAAATAATTACTTTAATGAGTTAGAAAAAATTGTAAGTAAATTCATATGGAGGAATAAAAAGTCAAGAATTGCCAGGAATTTAATGGAAAAAAAGTGCAAAAGAAGGGGGCTTAGCCCTACCTGATATAAAATTATATTATAAAGCATCAGTCATCAAAATTGTTTGGTATTGGCTAAGAAACAGAGTGGTGGACCAGTGGAACCGACTAGGTGTAAAAGCAGGATATGATTATAGTAATCTCCTGTTTGATAAACCCAAAGAGTCCAGCCATTGGGATAAAAACTCCCTTTTTGATAAAAAACTGCTGGAATAATTGGAAGTTAGTATGGTAGAAGCTTCAATTAGACCAACACCTCACACCCTTTACCAAGATAAGATCCGAATGGTTATAGGACTTAGACATAAAAAACAATACTATAAGCCAATTAGAAGATCAAGGACGGGTCTACCTGTCAGATCTATGGAAAGGGGAAAAGTTTATGACTAAGGAAGAGTCGGAGAACATCACCAAAAACCAATTAGATGATTTCGATTACATTAAATTAAAAAGCTTGCACAGATAAAACCAATGTAACCAAGATCAAAAGAAATGTAGCTAATTGGGAAACAATATTTACAACTAATGATTCTGACAAAGGACTCATTTCTAAAATATACAGAGAACTGAGTCATATTTTTAAAACAAAAAGCCACTCCCCAATTGACAAAAGGTCAAAGGATATGCAAAGGCAATTTACAGGTGAGGAGATCAAAGCAATTCATAGACATATGAAAAATGCTCTAAATCATTAATTATTAGAGAAATGCAAATTAAAGCTTCTCTGAGGTACCACCTTATACCTCTAAGATTGGTCAATATGACCAGAAAGAATAATGATCATTGGTGTGATGGTTGTGGGAAATCTGGGACACTATTTTGCTGTTAGTGGAGCTACGAATTCATCCAACCTTTCTGGAGAGCTATTTGGAACTTTGCCCATAGGGCAACACAAATGTGCATACCTTTTGACCTAGAAATACCACTACTGGGTATATATATCCTGAAGAGATGATGAAAAAGTGTAAAAACATTACTTGTACAAAAATATTTATAGCAGCCCTTTTTTTGTGGTGGCAAAGAATTGGAATTCAAGTAAACGTCCTTCAATTGGGGAATGGCTTAGCAAACTGTGGTATATGTATGTCATGGAACACTATTGTTCTATTAGAAACCAGGAGGGATGGGATTTCAGGGAAACCTGGAGGGATTTGCATGGACTGATGCTGAGTGAGATGAGCAGAACCAGAAAACCCCTGTATACCCTAACAGCAACATGGGAGTGTTGATCAACCTTGATGGACTTGCTCATTCCATCAGTGCAACAATCGGGAACAATTTTGGGCTGTCTGCAAAGGAGAGTGCCATCTGTATCCAGATAAGCAACTGTGGAGTTTGAACAAAGTGCAAGGACTATTCCCTTTAATTTAGAAAAACACAGATATCTTATTGTCTGATCTTGTTTCCTCTTAGACTTCTTGTCTCTTCTCTAAGGATATGATTTCTCTCTCGTCACACCCAATTTGGATCAAGGTACAACATGGAAACAAAGTAAAGACTGACAGATTGCTTTCTGTGGGGGGGAAGTAAGATTGGGAGAAAATTGTAAAACTCAAATAATATCTTTAATAAAAATTAATTTAAAAAAATGAATGGAATCAGTGGAAACTAATGACTTCATAAGACAACAAGATTGTGTTAAACAAAGCCAAAAAATAACAAAAAAAAAAAAGAAAATGTAAAATATCTTATCAACAAAACCAGTGACCTCAGGAACAGATCAAGAAGGGAGAATGTCAGAATTATAGGCCTTCCTGAAACCATTGAGCTTCTGCCCTTCATCTACATGTCTTTGATTCCCTTATTTCCTCATGTATAAGACACACCCTTTTTAGAACAATTTAGCATCTAAAAACTGGGAGCATCTTATAAGGTAGTTGTAGTTTTTTTTTACTTGCATTTCCCTCTTTTTCACACTTGTTTTCTGCACTCAATGTTTTGTATTTGTTTCCAACATATCTGTTAGTTTACATTTTGCTAGTTCTGCCCAGAAATGGCTCAGAAAATAGTTTCGTACAGTGCTAAATTGAAGTGAAAAATATTCCAGTTTGCAAAAGTGAATGGAAATCATACTGCTGAATGTCAGTTTTGTCCTCTTCCAACTGAGAAAATAATTTGAGACAGGCTACAGGAAGAAGAAACCATACTGAAAACACCATGGCAGAAGACAACCATGAGGGGCAAGTCAGCCGAATGCCAGATTTCAAGAGGGAATTGAAGATATGGATTGAAGAGCCACGGGCAATTGGAAATCCTGTGTCCACAAAGATGGTTCAGTTTGAGGCAAGAAAAACTGCTGGTGAAAAAAAGATTTCAAAGAAGACACAATCGGTTTTTCAGGTTCATGAAACGAAATGGACTGAGCAAGCGTCCATGCACCAAAATTGCCCAAAAAATTGCCTGAAAGCTATGAGCAGAAGGTTCTTGAATTTCATGTGAGGTGATACCTCAGAGATCCTTTAATTTGAATTTCTCTAGTAAATAGTGTTTTAGAGCAATTTTTCATATGACAATAGGTCACTTTGATTTCCTCATCTGTAAATTGTCTTTGCACATCCATTGACCATTTGTCAATTGGGGAATGGCGTTTTAGCTTAGAAAAATGATGATTAAATGGTTACTATGATGCCTAAGCATAACTGAGATAACCTTTTTGGTCCAAAGTGACTCAAATCCTGACTTGTCATTAGCATTGAAAAGGGAATGCTCATTCTATATGTGGGTCACACATCATTAAATTTACTGCATCTATATGTGGGCACAGACAAAAAATAGCACAAAAGCTATAAGTTAGAACCAATTAAATTCTAATATACCTTTTGGTTGTTAAATTGCTACATGTCTTAGAAGTTGGGATGACATCTAGTAAAACCTCCTGCTAGTAAACCTATTCTCACTGGTCATCCTTTTAAATTTTCCCATTGTAAATTAATAATAATCAGTAAACACAAGCATTTAACTTTTTTCTGTGTATTTTTTACAATTTATTCATATTTTTCTATCACCTTCAATAGCTCTGGTGTGGGTCTGGATATGAATTTCCAAGAGTCAGGTCGGGTAGACAAACATACCCAAACACAAAAGGTTGGGAAGTGAAAATCTATCAACTTTATTTTTGGAAGCTCAGACTTTTTATAGCAAAAATTTATCTCAGGAATGACTGGTTAAAGGAGACCCAATTTCACAATTTCCTGGGTAAATTTACCATATTTGTTCTTAGAAACCTGCATACTTCTCTATCAAAGAAACCTTTCACAGCCACCTCCAGAGCCACATATTATCCTAGGTCAGGGTTCACTGGTGAGCCAATGGATCCATACAATGAGCAAAAACCCATGCATATCTTTGATGAAGATCACCAAGGATATGTGAACATCACTCTTAGGTTCTGGCCCTCTACACTTTTCTCTGTATCTCTATTACTTCCCTGTACTGTTACTCCCTCTGCCCCCCATAATAGAAAAAGAGAGTAAAGTAACAAAAATCAATATATTGATTATGTCGAATAGTGCATGTCTTATTTTACACTTTTAGTCCATCATCTTAATGCCAAGAATAAAGTACACTTCACCATTAATATTCTAAACTCATGATTGGTCATTGTTTATCATCTGTATTTTTCACCATTTTCCTATATATTATTGTTTCCTTCAGATTCTTCTCCTTATTCTGCTAATTTCACTGTGTATCAATTCCTATGAAGTCATTACTGTTTATGTGCTCATCTACTTTGCTACCACATATTTAAACAACCAAAGAGAGAGTTTTAAAAATGGATGACAACAATATATAGGAATAGGTGTGCTAAATAACAGTTTAACAACTAAAAATTAAACTTCAAAGATGGCAAAGCAAATCTTCAGCTAGCAACCAACGCTGATCCTGAAGGTAATTAGAAAAAGAACAATCAAGTTTCTTTGAGATGAGGGATGCAATTGAAAGCAGGTCTTTACCTACTCTATTTTTGGTGGATGATGTTGAAAACACGAGGGGGAGGATAAACTGATGCCACAGATGGCTTTAAATCATAGTTATTTACTTCTTTTATCGGTCTAAGATTTAAAATATGAAGAAAAATAGGAAAATCACCTAGAGAAGCAATTTAACCCTTTTGTAATGGAAATTTAGAAGCATTCCCACTTGCATTTATTCCATATGATAACTGAGCTCTAATACTTTATCTATAGATGTAAGTTAATGAACTAATAATATTAAAATGATTAACTATTTTATATTTTTACATTTTGCTTATGTCTTATGTTATATATTTCACATAATAGTATATATTGCATTATCTTAAACATTTCATAAATATTTTATATTGACATTTTTATAATAGAAAATACACATCATTAGCAAGTATTATAGGGTACATAAGATAAGTGATGATGATATATGTACACCAAAATACCTGGATTTTCATTCCACACTAATCTCTGACTTCTTTGATCTCATATCTTCGCCCTTATAATTTAACTTTCCTGGAATAATTCTCTCTTTGACACTTTATCTCTCTGTAGGCTCTTTCTTCTCTTACATGATGCCTTCCCTGATCCCCACTCTAATCCATTCTTTATTCAAAAATGATCTCTCTATTCCAAGTTTCCCTCATTTTTCTACATTTTTTTATTTATCAATCTCCCTTAAATAAATATTTGTGTATTTATTTCTACTTTTATAATGTTATTTATATACATATATGTATATTTTATAGGTTATATATGTATATTTTCAATGTAAATACCTTGAGAATAGGATCTAGGTCCTGCTCCAGTTGTATCCTCAAACTTTTCACATGGCAATTGCTGAAGTGAATTTGTTCAAACGGCTCTTGTGGTTGTTTCAGTTTCAGTTTCTCCAAAGCAAAATAAACCTTTGAAGAGGCACTTTAACTGTCATACAGTGTAGGAAGAAAGCCCTTAACGGCTTTGGTGAAAGACTCATGAGTGTAGCTGGCAAGCAGAATTGAGATCTAAGGCATTATGCTAGTATCTAAGAGCAGAATTATATCTATCTGTAACCCTGAAAGTTGAGGTTAATTAAGGTAGGACAATATTGAAAATATTTTTCATTGCATTTTTTTCAAGCTCTGTCATAGAAAAATAACAATGCTTTATGCTACATATTGATTGAAAGGAATTTTTTTGCAAATGCATGGTAATTAGAATAATAGTAGTCAGCTCATTTTTGAAAACAAATTTTCTAGGCTGCCTGAAGAACATTTGAATTTACAGTTAGAAATGTTAAATGAGTCCTGCAGCTTGATAACAATTCGATAGATAGAAAAGCCATATAAATATAAATCAAATAAATCAGCTAGACTTTCTTCCCATTGACTTTAATAAAGAATTTTTGCTTCATGTTCTTTCTACCCTCAGCTCTATCCCTACCCTTAATGCAAAACAAAATCACATGTGGGGTAAGGGTAGAAGTAGAGAGCGGAGATTAGAGATTACTTAGACCACCAATCTACAAACCCTTTTTTGTCATGAAAAGTTGCAGTATCCTTCCCCAATTTAATAGTGCTGTGGGAGTTGGAAGATGTGTGTGTGTGTATGTGTGTGTGTGTGTGTGTGTGTGTGTGTGTGTGCGTGTGTATGTGTGTTATTGCAAGATTAAGGTCCATATGATATATGTCATACACAGAAAAATTCATGGCCCCTCTAATGTATCACAGCGCATCCTTTAAGAGACACTAGCCCTGACAGCTTTGTAACTACCAAGTGAAAATCATAGGTACTGTCCTAATCTGGCTGAGAAAAAAAAAGAAGAATCAGGCATTGAGGAGTTCCCTATGTGTCCTTAGACAAGTTAGTTGGCTTTCTTGAACTGGTTTTTCTTCATTTATAAAATGAGAGAATTGCGTTAGATAGTCTCTTAACTTCCTTCTAGTCCTATATTTTTATTTCCTAATTATGCCATGAATAGAACAACTTTCAACATCTACTTACTAGCCAAACTTCACCTTATTTCTGAAATCTTATTGAATATTTTCAGTGAGTCCTGGTTCAGTGACTTTGGCATAATGGAGTTAATTTCCAAATATAGTAGACATACTGTTTTTATATTTGGCATGTAATCAATAAACAAACAAATAAGGGAGAAATGTATAAGAAAATATTCAACAAAAAAACAACATTCCAATTATGTTCATTAGATCCTGGAAGTCTCCAGAAAGTCTAAACATTTCTTTGAACTCAAAACTTCTAGGAAATGAATAGTTTAGTCCTTAATTTAAAGGAATTTAATCAATATAACAATATTCAATATTCTTGTTCAATTCACATGAACAGTAGGTGCAGCTACCAAATGAAGACACAGAAATGCTAGAGGCAATTTTTTAAAATTTTATTTATTTAAAGCAATGGGGTTAAGTGACTTGCCCAAAGTCAAACAACTAGGTAATTATTAAATATCTGAATCCTGATTTGAACTCCAGTCCTCCTGACTCTAGGGCTGATGCTCTATCCACTGCACCACCTAGATGCCCCCAACTGCTCTACCTAGATGCCCTTTCTAGAGGACATTGAAGGAAGAACCAAGATTACAGAGTAAAGGCAGGGACTTGTCTGGGTTCTCCCCCAAATCCCTATAAATACCTTTAAAAAATGACTCCAAACAAATTCTAGATCAACAAAACCCACAAGATGGCAGAGTGAAGCAATTTTCCAGTTGAAGCCAAATTAAAAAGTTGGTAGGGAAGGTCTGTTGCACCAGGGTGAGAAAGGAGCAGAGTCTAGTACAGGTCATATCAATGGACCCAGGAAACCAGGAGCAAGTTTTGGGAACCACTGAATTAGTACCAATAGCAGCTGCTTCTGGACCTCTCAGCTCATGGATGATAACAGGGTCAAATAATTAGTCAGAAGGAGATTACTAGGGTCACTTTGCTAGCATTGAAGTAGGACTCTATTGTTCACCTCTCCAGATCCAGGTTCAGTCCTGCATGGCAGCCCCAGTTTAGTACACCACAGCTTGCAACCACAGGAGAGCAGGGACCCTGGATATAGTTCCAGGGCAGAAAAGAGTGGTTGTGATCACTAATAAATGAAAGCACAAGCTAGAAGCATAGCAAACATTTCTTCCTAGATCATACCACCTTGGGAGAACTGAAAACTTATAGGTCTCTAAAAGTATCTCTGAAAATAGGTTCACAGAATCCCTCAAGCTTTGGACAATGTGCCCTCTACCATGGAAGCAGAGGCCTACTTTAACAAAAATGCAAGTAATATGTTGAGAAAATGAGCAAACAACCCCAAAAAATTGACAATAGAAAGTTACTATGGTGGCAAGGAAAATCAAAACACATCCAGAAGATGATAACAAAGTCAAAGTTCCTACATCCAAACCTCCCAGAAAAATATGAATTGCTTGCAGGTCATGGAGAAATTCAGAAAGGATTTTGAAAATCAAGAAAGAGAGGTAAAGGAAAAATAGAAAAAAAGAAATGAGTGATGCAAGAAAATCATGAAAAATGCATCAAAAATTTGGTAAAGGAGATACAAAAATACTGAAGAATATAACACCTTAAAAACAGACTAGGACAACAATACAAGAGGTACAAATGGTACAAGAGATACAAATGGTACAAGAGGTACAAATGGTACAAGAGGTACAAAAAGCCAATGAAAAGAAGAATGTCTTGAAAAAACAATGAAAAACAAAAAGCCAAATGAAAAGAGGTACACAAATTCACTGCAGGAAAAAACTCCTTAAAAAGGAGAATTGCTCAAATGAAAAAAAAAAAAAAAGAATTACAAAAGTTCACTGAAATGGCCAGCTAGGTAGCAAAGTGGATAAAACACCAGCCCTGGAGTCAGGAGTGCCTGGGTTCAAATCCTGTCTCAGACACTTAATAATTACCTAGCTGTGTGGCCTTGGGAAAGCCACTGAATCCTATTTGCCTTGCAAAAGCCTAAAAAAAAGTTCACTGAAGAAAATAATCCCTTACAAACTAAAATTGAACAAATGGAAACTAATGTCTTTATGCGAAATCTAGAAATAATCAAATAAAACCAAACTAATGAAAAAATAGATAATGTGAAATATCCCATTGGAAAAACAACTGATAGAGAAAATAAATACAAGTGAGATAAACTAAAATTATTGAGCTACATGAAAGTCATGATAATAGGGAGCCTAAATATCATTTTTCAAAAACTTTTCAAAGGAAACTGCCATGATATTCTAGAACCAGAAGGTAAAATAGAAATCCACCTATCACCTCCTGAAAGTGATCACAAAATGAAAATTCTCAAGAATGAGTTAGCCAAATTCTAGAACTCTCAGATTATAGAGAAAATATTGCAAGCAGCCAGAAAGAAACAATTCAAGTATCATGGAGCCACAGTTAGGATAACACAAGATTTAACAGCTTCTACATTAAAGGATTGAAGAGTTTAGAATATGATATTCTGGAGGGCAAAGGAGTTAGGTTCACATCCAAGAATCACTAACCCATGAAAACTGAGTATAATTTTTCAGTGAAAAAAAAAATGGCATTCAACGGACTTCCAATTATTTTTGATGAAAATACTAGAGTCAAATAGAAAATTTAACTTTCAAATAAATGCAAGACTCAAGAGAAGCAAATAGGTAACTAGAAAATGATCATAAAGAACTTAAGGTTTAACTGGGAAAAAGACCCACATGTACTAGAATTGAATAAAGGGAAGCTAATGCCTTAATGAGAAATCAGACCAAAATATTTATAACAGCTCTCATTGTAAAGTCAAAGAAATGGAACTTGAAAGGATGCCCACTAACTAGGGAAGAACAAATTATGGCATATGAATATACTGGAGGAATACTATTCAGTAAGAATTTCAGAAAAAATCCTAGAAAGACTTATATAAACTAATGTTTAATAAAGTGAGCACAACCAGGAGAACATTGCATACATTAGCAATAGCATTGAGTGATGTTCACACAAATATGAACTTAGCTCTCCTTAGCAATCCAATAATCAAAAACAGTTCTAAAGACTTTCAATGTAGCATACCATCCACATTCAGAAAAACAATTATGGAACCTGAATAAAGACCAAAGCATACTATTTTATATTTCAAAATTTTGCTTTATGGATTTTTATAAGTCTCTCATGGGTTTTTGTTCCCTTTTGATCTGATTCATTTTTCACATCATGACAAAAATGGAAATATATTTAACATAGTTATATATGTTTAACCTGTATAGGAAGGAGGTAGAAAAATGTTGAACCCAAAATCTTACAAAAAGGTAAATGATGAAAACTATCTTTGCATGTAGTTGGAATAATAAATAAATATTTTTTTTAAAAAATAAGCTTAAACTATTTACATTCCCACATGGGAAAATGATACTGGTAATTCATAAGAACTTTCTCATTATTAAAGAAATTAGAAAGATGTATAGGCAGAGGGCAGAGGTGTAAGTTGGAACTGAAAAAAAAAAGATATCTAAAAATATTAAGGAAGTAATGGAGGCATGAACTGGAATAAAGGGAAAGGGAAAATAGAGTGGAGTCAATTATCTTTTATAAAAGAGGCAAGAAAATGTTTTTACAGTGGAGGGGAAGAAACCATTGTGAGGGAGAATAAGTGAACCTTACTTTCATCAAAATTGGTTCAAAGAGGATATAACATACATACATACCCAATTGGGTATAGAAATCCATCTTTTTCTACAGGAAAGCAGGAAGGAAAGGAGATAAGAGGTTGATTGATAGGAAAGAAGGGAGATTTGGGGAGTGGCCAGTGAGAAACAAAACACTTTTGAAGAGGAATAGGGTGAAAGGAAAGACAGAATAGAAGAAACAAGGGGAAATAGAATGGAGGAAAATCTAGTTAGTAGTAGAAACTGGAAAAAAAATTAAGCAAGTTTCTCTGATGAAGGCATCATGTTTCAAATATATAGAGAACTCAATCAAATTTATAAAAATAAGAGCCATTTCTCAACTGTTCAAAAGAACAAAAGCTATCTATTGCCATATGCAAAAATGCTCTAACTTAATGTTCATTGGAAAAATGCAAAGTAAAATAATTCTGAGGTACTACCTCATAACTATTAAAATGGCTAATAGGAGAGAAAAAGAAAATGACAGATATTGAGAGAGGATGTGGGAAAAAATGACACATTAATATATTATTGGTAGAGTTGTGAACTAATTCAAATATTCTATGGATAAACTTAGAACTATGCCCAAAGGACTATTGGCCTAGCAATATCATTACTGGGTCCATAGCCTAAAAGAGATTTTAAAATATATTTATAGTACCTTGTATTTGGGTGGCAAGGAATTGGATATTGATAGATACTCATCAATTTGGGAATGGTTGAACAAATTGTAGTATGTGATTGTTATGGAATGCTATTATATTATAAGAAATGATGAGCAGGATGCTCTCAGAAAAACCTGGAAGGATTTACACTGGAAAAAACCTGGAAAAATTTTGTACTGTGTACAAAGTAACTGTAATATTGTAAAATGATCCACTTTGAATGATTTGGCTATTTTCAGCAATACAATGAATCAGGACAACTCTGAAGAATTTATGATAAAAAAGGCTATTTATCTCAGAGAGGGAGTTGATGGGATCTGAATACAGTTTGAAGCATTCTTTTTTACTGTATTTTTCTTGAGGCTTTTTTGGGTCTATATTTTCTTTCACAATTTGACTATTATAGAAATGTTTTGCATCACTACACATGTACAATCTATATTGAATTGCTTTCCTTCTCATGAGGGTGTGTGAAGAGGGTGGAAAGGAAAGACTTTGGAACTCAAAAGTTTTGGAAATGAATGTTGAAAATTTTGTCAGTGAAAATGTAACTGTGAAAAAATAAAATACTAAATATTTGTTTTAAAAAGTAACTGGAGGAACTTTCGCCATCAGTCTTATGACAGAAGACATGTCTCTCAGCATCTAGGTAGTCAGAACCATATATGGTTAAAGTTACTCTTCATCCTGGTTGTCTTGTATTGATATTGGGTGGGTCTCTAACTTCTTATCATAGTTTATTGATTTTCAAGCAGGAGCAACATAACCAAGAACTTTGCCTCTGTCTTGCTACATGGCTTCTCTATTTCTGTCTATCTGTATCTCTCCATATCTCTTTCTGTATCTCCTTTTATCTCTCTCTGTTAGTCTCTCTGTCTCTATATCTTTTGGCTCTCTCAATTTCCCTCTGTCAATATGTTATCTTTGGTACAGGTTAGTTTTAAAGCTTTTTGGTTTATTTCAAGATTACTTCACAGCCTTAAAAATTGAGCACCCACCCCAAATGAATTTTTGGTTACAAGAGTTATGTCTATCAACATGTACTGAATTAGAAATTAAGATTTCTTAGTATGGTTTGATCTCATGGATTCCTTGAAAGGATATCAGGAACTCTTGAGAATCTCTGAATCAAATTTTGAGAACCACTAGATTAAGAAACAACTAGTGAGGAAACTTTTTCCACTGTAGAATTCCACTTCTGGACTCCCTTATCTTTCCCAGGCAACTGTTGGAGGGGTGAGAGACAAGGATGACAAAGGAGACAAGTACTCCATCAAGATCTCTAAGTGCTCCGTTTATTCACCAGAATAAAAGTGCTTAAATATCCTTCCCAAATTAGTCTCCAAATCAGTAAAAAATAATAGTGGATCTACTAGAAAATAAAGTAATCTGAGTAAGTGGTTTCTAGGGACACTTTTAGTGCTAAGTCCCATGAATAGGAACTTTCTTTCACATTGTACCTTCCTGCCACTAGCCCCCCACCAATATGCATTCTTAATTTCAATCTCTATTCTGAATGACCTTACTTTATGATCTGATTGAATGTACATGAGATTTTGGGTCTTATTTTAACATCAGTTTTTAGAGCAACCTTCTTCCCATATACCTTCCCTACAAATATCCCTGTCCTGCTCTCTAGTATAGCAGTTTGCCTTCTGCTAGAGAGGTAGGGGCAGTATTGTCTAACTTCAAGTTATCCATTTTTTTCTGATAATGAGTAAGTCCATAGCAGATAATCTGTCAACTCTAAAATTATTTTCTTTCATATTTACCCATTTAATTAAATGGAGATGAAAAATTAATCCCCAACATTAGAGGAGTCTGAGAATGAAAAGTATCAAGAGTTTTATAATCATATCTCCCACCAGGCAAGTTGACCCTTTGCTTTATTCTCCCACAGCAGATTATTGTAGCTGGCCTGACAAATGTGATTAATATTACTCAGCCAGAGTCTTTGTACTCAATGTCTCATGCCAAAAATGGCAGAAATCAAAGGAGAAGGGGCATTTCAGTGACAGTTATTTCCCTATCACATGAGTGGTTCTGTGTAATTAAAAAACAAGCTCAATTACATGGAGAAAATTCAATGACATAAGGTTTTTCATTTTCTCCCTTTTTATCCTTCATTGCTAGTCATGAGACTAAATAGTTTTTAAAGTGAATGCCCCACATCCTGAAAGAAAATATGTAATTCCACTAAGTGCATATTTCAGTATTTACATTCTTGTAATCCACAGTCCTTTCTTATTGATTTCTTTTTGCTATGCATAAAAAAAATCCCAACCTCCTAAATGCCTCCAGTAGTTGGCAAGGAAATAATAAATAAACTCATAGTCCAAAGTCACCAGGACATCAATGCAAATGAAAAAGAAAAGTTGAAAGATTATTCATTCATTTGAACATGAGAAGAACAAAAGGTATATTTTTTTAAATGTAAGAGTGAAAATGAATGATCATGTGTAAATTAAGGATAATCAATGAAGTACCCATTTACTCTAATGATAGCCTCATGATGACAAGAGAAAGAGAGCAAAGGCTTTAGAACAATTATTGTACTCCCTTGGTAAATGCATGTTAGGACATGGATAAGAACAACTAAAATTTGACTGGAATTGATCAGTTTTGATTTGCATCATTAATAGGAAAATATTTGCATCACTGCACTAATATCATAGATCCACTTTGGGTTTTTGGAAGAGAGAGACTGAGAGAAAGAGAAATAGATGAAAATAGAGGAAGAGAGAAAGGAAGAGATACAGAAAGAGATGAGGCTGAGACAGAAGACTGATAAACAGAACCAGAGACACAGAGGGACAAAAAGACAAAGACAGAATGACTAGAGACACAGTGAAACACAAAGGAAAAAAGAGCAGAGTCTCGAAGAAAAAGACATAGATAAATGTATAGAAACAGAGAAACAGAAAGAGAGAGAGACAAAGACAGAGAGAGACAAAGACAGAGAGACAGACATAGACAGAGAGACAGGGGAGAGACAGAAGATAGGGAGAGAGAGAGAGAGAGAGAGAGAGAGAGAGAGAGAGCTATGAGGTGAATTTTCTTAACAAGGCAAGAGCCAACCTTATTGGGGGTACAATAGTAACCTTCTCGACCAGGTTCAATACTTCAGATTCCTGAGAGTAGCTATAGACTTTAAGTATATCTTCCCTTCTGGTACAGTTTGTACCCTACGCAGGCAACATCCACAAAGCAGCTGTGGTTCCACCCACCAACATCCCAATACTGTCAGCTAGTTAAGTAAACAGGTTGCATACAATTTGACCCCCCCACTCCTACACATAAGTGGAGGAAAGTGCTACCCAAAACAGATTTTAGAAACTGTGATTGAGGATGCCTCTTAGGAAGCAGCATATTTACAGAAGGAAGGAAGGTTAAATGCAACCCACACAGATTTTAAGGGAATAATTGGTCTACTTATAAAACTCCCTTCTTCCCATGGCCCTAGAAAGCAGTCACAATACTGACTGGATAAAAATGCTAATTAAGATATCATAAACTACCCCAGAGGGGTTAGATTAAAAATAACGAAGGAATTCTATAAAAGGGACCCTTTTAAAATATTGCCTAAATCGAGTAGGGTAGAAGCAGGAAAATATGTGAAAGAGAAAAGGTTACATTGAAGAAAAGTCCACAGCTTCAACTCAGTATCCTCAATTCCACACAAATGATATTATTTAACCCCTAATATGTGCAAAATGCCATGTAAGGCACTAGGGATAAAAAAAAAAGATATTGCTATACCTGGAGTCAAGAAGACGAGGTCAAATCAAGTCTCAGACATTACTAGCTGTATAACCTTAGACAAATCATTTAATGTCTAACTGCCTCATTTTCTTAAATAACAAAATGTAGATATTAATAGGACTTTCTCCTTGAGTTTTTACAGGGATGAAGTGAGAGATCATTTGCAAAGTGCTTGACATATATCAAGAGCTTAATAAATACATGGAGTTTTTTGTTGTTGTTTTGTTTTGCTTTTCTTTTTTTACAAATGAAAACTGGCACAATCTCTGTCCTCCAGGAGTTTGAAATCAAGAAGGAATGACAAAAACACATAATCAATTTATTCAGGAAATGCATTCATTCATTCAACAAATATTTAGTGATCATACTTATTGTTTATATTTATTGGTATAGTACTTTCCTTTTGAGATGCATGATGGAGTTCCCACCTATACATGCGTGCGCACACACACACACACACACACACACACACACACAAAATCACATTTTAAAATAGTGGCAGATATCTTCTATTTTCAATCAGGAGAACTTTTTTAATATGTTGCTGAAACAGAATGATTACCTCCAATTTACTGTATAGATATTAATAGAGATAGAGATAGAGACAGACAGAGACAGAGACAGAGAGACAGAGACAGAGACAGAGACAAAGATAGAGATGATATAGACACAGACACAGACACACAGACAGACACAGATACAGATACAGATACAGATACAGATACAGATACAGATACAGATACAGATACAGATATAGATATAGATATAGATATAGATATAGATTATAGATATAGAGTGTGCTTAGGATGACATACATGTTGTTCCCCCCACACACACACGAAAATATGAGCTACTTTAGGTCAGGGGAATTTTTTGCCTTTCTGTGTAGCCCCAGTGCTTAACTTAATAGGGCACCTAGGAGAAAGTAAGTGCTTAATAAATGTTGATTTGAATTGCTTGTTGCTTCTACCCTCTCAGGCCTCTCTTGCTAGGGTAGGTGAGTGAAATTTTGAATTCTGGAGGGATAATTAAGTTAAGAAGGTGCAGGCCCTAACCAATGTTTGTTCCAGTCTCAAAAACAATTACCTCTTAAGCAAGCCTGTTTCTGGGATGTCTCTGCGTCCTATTTGTGTCTTCTTGTCTTCTGTATTAGTCCTCATAGTATCTTGAAATGTAGGTGACATCCTTCATCCTGCTTCCTGGACATCCAAGTAATAGTGGATTGGCTACCAGAAGATTTGCTGAGGTAGTAGGAGTATATGCAGCAGCAGACTGGTCAGGATTTTTAAAGTAAGAAACTACTAACTTATGTCACCATTATAACATATTTAACGGTGTTTTTGAAGACCTTCAAAGAGTAGAAATGCACCTTCTTTTGAGATAGCCCATTCTACTTTTGGATAGTTCTAATGTGTAGATATCAAACCTCAGTTTGCTTTATTGCAATTTCCACCTGTTTCTCTTCATTTTTTCCTGTAGTATCAAATAAGTATAAGTTTAGTACCTCTACCACAGAACCTCTCAAATCTTCATATTCTACCTGAGTCTTGCCCAGGTTAAAAGTCTCTTTGTTATCTTGATTGCCTTCCTCTAGATGATCTCCAATTTATAATAATCATCTTAACCTGTTTTGTCTAGTTGTACCTGGATAGGTATGAATTTCTAATGTGACCAGTCAGCAAAATTATGTGGTTTCTTCTAGAACTGTCTAAAACTCCTCAATTAGGGTGATTGAGTTTAGCTCATGATAACAAAGGACAGGAGATGCAAGGGCAGAGGTTAGTG
Source organism: Macrotis lagotis (assembly GCF_037893015.1). NCBI lineage: Eukaryota > Metazoa > Chordata > Mammalia > Peramelemorphia > Peramelidae > Macrotis > Macrotis lagotis. Next base: position 265,766,641 of record NC_133661.1, on the reverse strand, counting down.
TGACATTCAATAAGTTAATGATAGTTTCAATGTGACCTTTTTGTATAATCAGAGAAAAAATATCAATAAAAGCAAATTGTTGCATCTTTGGCATTCAGCCACCTGAGTTTTTCATGTTAATTAAACTAAAAATTTTGTTCTCTGTTTTACTTCTAGGAAATATATTTCATTTAAGCTGATAAGGAACTTTAAATTATCATGGTGTTCTAATTTCTCTTTTTTGGAATATCATAAGCCAAATCATCAAACAGTATGCTTGATGACTTCAAATAGTTATTATAGTGATCTTAACTAAGACACAATTTGTTTTGCTCATTGTCAGTTTATTTAACACAATGAAAATGGTTGAAGAATTATCTTCTTCTAAGATGTTAACCAAGGAGTCCAAGGAATTTCAGTTCTCTTAGCACATTCATCATAATTCAGTTAGTTTTCCCTTTTTCTTATCATAGCCATGAATTGATGTATATTTCAAAATTAATGGAGGTATAATATGATTAAGCCATAGACTTATCATGCTATTTAGCACTGAAGTTTTTGTTTCTTTTGTAAAGTATATGCATCTGAGATTGCAAATGTTGTACTGCTCTGGGCATGTCTGAAATAGCCACTAACATAACCCAAGGAATTTTTAAAGTGTCAGGTTGTGGAGGAAGAGTTACTGTTTATGTGAGGCCACAGTATTGGAAATAAATATTGTACATGAATGTAGACTATCTATACATAATTTGGCATTTATTGAATAACAACAAAACAAAATTTAAATTTAAAGTATATATAATGCAATTAAATTATAATTCAAGTCTCTTTTTCTCCTTTAAAACACCAGGATATATCTAAGCTTTCCCATCTATTTGAGACCAATTTGAGAAATGAGTATGACATCAATGTTTGATTAAAAGTAAGGTGATATGGAGCCAGAGGAGGAAGGGGCGGAGGAGGCGGCAGCGGCCATGGGCGCCCGGCTCTGGCCCGGGGGGAGGAGCCCAGCGGGGGCGGCCCCAGAGGCGCGAGCCCCGCACCGGCCAGTCTGAGGCAGTGGAGTGGCCAGGCCGGGACGAGACGCCGGGCCTGGCCTCGCCCTTGAGCGCATGCCGGCCCCGCCGCGCCAGGTTATTGCCAATAGAAAGAAAAACATTGACACTTGCATCCTGGAAGTCTACCATTTAAGAATCTGAAATTAGGGACTATATTCTAATTTGGACATGGCTAATCGAGGAGCAACGAGACCCAATGGGCCAAATACTGGGAATAAAATTTGCCAGTTCAAACTAGTACTTCTTGGCGAATCTGCTGTCGGAAAATCAAGTCTTGTGCTTCGATTTGTGAAGGGTCCATTTCATGAATTTCAAGAGAGTACCATCGGAGCTGCTTTTCTAACCCAGACTGTATGTCTGGATGATACAACAGTAAAATTTGAGATATGGAATACTGCTGGACAAGAAAGATATCATAGCTTAGCACCAATGTACTACAGAGGCGCCCAAGCAGCAATAGTTGTGTATGATATCACAAATGAGGAATCCTTTGCAAGAGCAAAAAACTGGGTTAAAGAACTTCAGAGGCAAGCAAGTCCTAACATTGTAATAGCTTTAGCAGGGAACAAGGCTGATCTAGCAAATAAAAGAGCTGTAGATTTCCAGGAAGCACAGTCTTATGCAGATGACAACAGTTTATTATTCATGGGGACATCAGCTAAAACATCAATGAATGTAAATGAAATATTCATGGCAATAGCCAAAAAGTTGCTGAAGAATGAACCACAGAATCCAGGAGCCAATTCTGCCAGAGGAAGAGGTGTAGACCTTACCAAACCCACACAACCCACTAGGAGTCAGTGTTGTAGTAACTAAACTCTATATGGAATATTCTTCTGCTTCCTAATTATTAATAACAGTGGAATTGGAGCATTTAACCTGGCCCAGTACAACTTCTAAAAAGGAGAAGAGACTTATAATATAGTCAAGTTTCTAATACAGAATTATTTTATGTGTTTTGAACTTAATTTTTAATAACATGCATGTGTCACTATTTGACTAATGTCTCAGCAATGGAAGGAACAAGTGGAAGCTCTTAATATTTGCTTCGTTGGAAGGTTGGGGTGGGGAATCATTTCTTGCCATTAGAAATATAGAATTATTGTATGGACCCACAATTAACCAGCTAGTTCCTCTAAATCCCCATGTTGATGCAGATATAATCTATGACACAGAATTGGGACCCCTTAAATTGTTGGGGGTTTTTTTAATTCTTTCTAGAAGCAGGTCCTAAAGATACTTCTGCTTATCTGCAGTATTCTTAAAAATGATAGTTTCTGCTGGTATCTATTTTAAGCATACATTCCACATTTTAATAATTTAACCATTAAAAAAAAAGACTTTAAACCATCCATGTCTTCAGAAAAAGTGAACTTTAGTTCATGGTATCTAAATTATAGCCTATCCTGTTTTTAAATGGTGATAAAAATCAAGTTTATCCCCATTTTCTCTTATAAAGACAAAACTAATAAATGCAACTTGACAGAGAAGTGTTTTCAAACATAAGAACTCTTCAACTCAAATGAAACAAACCAAGTGTCTGTGATTTCTCTTTAATCACTGCTAGCCATTTACATGGGGTGGTTCTGTTTTGTTTTGTGGTGGGGTTTTTTGATCCCTTTGGACATGATCTAGTCAATGCACTAACAATTATGTACATTCAATTTGATTATTTTAAACTTGGATCTTCAAATGTACTGTAAATAGAGTACTGCATTGTAGTCTCCATTTATGTTTAATACGTTCTGTAATATTTAAGAGTTGCTTCAAAGTATGCAAAATGTACAGTTATTAGAACAGCTAATTATTTCCTCTTTATCACTTCCCTTCCCTTCTCCCTTGGATTTGAAGGGGATTTGAGTTATTCTTCCATGACTAGAGTAATAAAATGAAGACTACTGTGTCTGTAAAAAAAAAAAAGTAAGGTGATATATTCAACAAAAATTGATAAATTAGAAAAGGTGGGGTTTAGAGGAAAAATGGATGTCAAAATTCTGTTTTAGACATTTAATTTGAGATGTCTATGAAACACATTTGTCCAGCAGTCAGTTAGTGTTGCAAGACTGGTACTGAGAAAAAGATGAGGATATTATATGTAGACTTGGGATCCAATGGAAGATAAATGAAAACTATGGACATTGAAAAAAATCATAGAATTATTATATTAGAAGAAGAGAGGGGATCCAAAAATATAGCCCTGTGGTACACTCATGCAGAGGAAATGGAACATTGATGAAGATCCAGTAAAGGTGACTAGGAATGGTGAAACAGGGAGGATAATACCAGGAGGCAGCATTGTCTTGAAAACCCAGGGAGGAGTGAGGATCCAGGTGAAATGATTAGTTTGCAATAGAAAAATCTGCAGAAAGGTCAAGAAAAATATGACTTAGAGAAAGAAGTGATGATAAGCAATTAAGAGATCATCAGAGCCTTGAAGAGTGCAGTTGCAATGAGCAGGAAAATAAAATAAATTGTATCTCAGAAGTGTTGAATGTAGTAGAGGAGTAAGTCTCTGTATGAAAAAACTGGAAAGGAAAGAAACATCACATGGTAGGAAGCATTACATGCAAGACAAAGGACCTTGAACTTTACTCAGTAGGCAAATAGCACTGAACATAGAAATAACAATATGAAGGGTGAATTTAAAGGATGAGAGGGAGCAGAGAAAACAATTCGAAGTTTATTACAACAGTTCAAGCAGACTATTAAAAAGAAAGTGCCTTCACAAAGGCAATGGGGCAGGAAAACAGAAGGGAGCATATATGCACATTATAGTTTAACTAAGAATGTAAAAAATAGTTAATATGGGAAGAAAGAGAAAGAAAATAATATAGATAACTTCTAGATTTCTCAGATGAAAGTCTGAAGGAATAGTGATGTCACTGACAGAAATAGTAAGAAGAGAAACAGGGGTACAGACAAGATAACTATAAACTTTGTCCAACCCTTCATTTTGCCAGAAGACTTCTGATTCAAATTATATTTTCTTCTAACCTGTGAAAGCCCCAAAGTTTTAAAAAAGGAAAAAATGTTGGAATGCAAGGGAATTTCCTCCACCATTAAAAGTCCAATCCCAGGAACAGCTAAGTGGTGTAGCAGATAGAGCACCAGCCCTGGGAGTCAAAGAGCTGAGTTCCAATTTGATTTCAGACACTTATTGATTGCATGATCCTGGACAAGTCATTTAATCTTGATTGCCTCTAAAAATATTCATCCCTTTTGTACTTCAATCAATTGTGCTCACCACTTGGAATCTGTCTCTCTATTTTGCTATATCTGTTTATTTTCCCCACTCCAAGGCTATTCCTCCATCCACTTTAATTCCTCTATAACTGATGATGATGATTTAAAAAAAGAAATGGTATTAATTCCAAAGTCATAGTAAAAATGTTAATCTTGTGATTCTATAGAAATATTTAATAATATACTCTGGGTTTCTTGGTTTAGTATACAAAAATGAGGATTAATAGTAATAATAGCACTGATAAAATAATAAGTTGTTGATCCAAGGTCTGGAAATCAATAGTTTCTCTATTTGTTAATATCATTTTGCTATCTGGAGAGTCTGGTCTTTGTTCTGTCATCCATGATGCATCCTGTGCACAGGTGTAGGGAGACCTGAAATTCAGTCCACTAGTTGGAAGAGTCTGCTTTATTCCATCTGATAGCTGATTAGCAAGCAAACCCAAAAGGAATATTTTTTATCCTTGGTTGTTAGTTCTTATTAGAAATACATTATGTTGGGAAAACAATAAGTGGTAAACTATTATTTTGTAGATTTTGCCCAAAAGTAAGACAAAAATTGATAATAAAGACTCTAGCTTAATTTACTTATTTGACTAGTTAAGATGGTGGTTGAGAAAAAGTAGGAAAAACAAACCAAATAGTGTGATCTTGGAATGGTCTCTGAATTCAGGTTAAAAGCACAATGAGGCTGACTTCTGGCCAAGATGGTGGAGAGAAAACAGGCACAGTTTTAAAGCCTCCTGAATTCTTCCCTATCTATCACATGAAACAAACCTCTTAAAAGAAATCTGACCCAAAAAACCAAGAAAGAAAAGCCAAGAGAAAGAACATCTACTTCAGGATTTGTCTCCCGCAGCAGCTTTGGTCAAATACGGCTGTGAGTCTGGGCTCAGAGGGAGGATCAGCCCAGGATCAGCCAGATTAACAGATGAATTGGAACTGGGAGTCTGAGGGCCCTGGAGCCGGACCTGATGGATCAGCAGCGGGGCTGGATGAAAGGGGTTTGTATCCGCAGGGAAGCAAAGGCACTGGTGTTGGTGCTGCCCCCTGGAACATGGGAAGCGGGCAGGGGGGAGACTTCTGGTGCTGGAGAGCTGTGGACACCATCCCTGGGCTCCTCCTGCCTGAGAAACTCTGAGTCCACACCTCCATTGCACTGAGGCTTCTTCCTAAACAAACAAAGGCAAACAACTTCTGCCTCAGGCCCAGGTGTGTGAGCAAAAGAACCAGCCTAGCTGAGGAATGACCTCAGGCCAGGGTAAAGCCCACCATTGATTGAAGGCAAAAGAATTCAATAGCTCCAACTCCTCCCTTCAAGCAAAGGGAGAGGCCTCTCAAGCAAGGCCACAGACACGCCAGAGAAAGCAAAAAGCACCTCCTACTGGCCAACAAGAGAAATTGCACTCAGTGAGTAAAGCCTTTAGCGATCCCAAGCCCAGGTGAACCAGCCCCCCCCCCCCCAACTCAAGGTCTTAGCATAATAAAGAAGGGTCAGCGGAAAATTGGATCCATAGAAAAATTCCTGGAAGGGAAAGACCCCAACTCAGAGAGACCTGGAACCTCTGAGGAGAATACAATCTGGTCTCCAGCACAGAAAGACTTCCTTGAATAAATAAGGAAGGAGCTTAAAAATTTGGGAGAGACAATTAATAACTTGCAACAAGAAAACAAAACCTTAGAAAGTACAATTGTACAAGCACAAAAGGAGAATAACTCTCAGATCATCAATTGGACAATTACAAAATGAGAATAATTCTCTCAGATCCTCAAATGAGCAAATTCAAAAAGAAATTAATTCTCTCAAAACCTCAATTGGTCAAATGGAAAGCTCTTTCAAAACTAGAATTGACCAATTGGAAAAGGAGTTGCAAAAGGTTAATGAAGAAAACTCCTCCCCCCCCAAAAAAAGAATGGAGTCTACAGAAACTAATGATTCCATGAGACAGCAAGAGTCAGTTAAACAAAATCAAAAAATAGAAAAAATAGAAGAAAATATAAAATACCTCATCAACAAAACCACTTATCTCAAGAATAGATTGAGGAGGGGCAACCTGAAAATTATAGGACTTCCTGAAAACATTGAATAGAAATAAAGCCTGGACTTAATATTACAGGATCTAGTGATTGAAAACTGCCCTGATATCATGGAATTGGAGGGCAAAGTAGTTATTGAAAGAGTACATTGATCACCACCAGAAAAAGATCCTAAAATGAAAATACCAAGGAATGTTGCGGCCAAACTGCAGAACTATCAGATAAAAGAGAAAATGCTGCAAGCAGCCAGAAAGAAGCAATTTAAATATCAAGGATCCACAGTAAGGATCATGCAGGACCTGGCTCCATCAACTTTAAGGGATCAAAGGACCTGGAACGAGATATTTCGAAGAGCACAGGAGCTTGGAAGGCAGCCAAGAATCTACTTTCCTGCAAAGCTGAGCCTTCTCTTCCAGGGAAATAGATGAACATTTAATGAAATGGAAGAATTCCAAAAATTTCTGATGAAAAGACCAGAGCTAAACAGAAAATTTGGACATCAAACAGGAGGTTCAAGAGACACATAAAAAGGTAAAAGAAGGGTGGGGGGGGTGGTAAAAGGAAAAAAAATGCAATCCAGTATGTTAATACTAGCTATATCCCAGCATGGGGCAAAAAAGATTCTCATAAATCTTGAGAAATGTAACTCTAACAGAGAGAATACACCTAGCCAGAAATGATGGACATTCATGATCTATCCATGAAACTGATATCTACTGGGTTGTAACTGGTTTAAACCCACCTTGGGAGAAAGACTCTAATAACTCTCAGGAATTTTGACTCTATTCTATACAATATACTGAACTAGAAGGGACAGACACTCAGAATTTTCTATGACTTAGATAGAATGATCTAAAAAAAAAACCACTACCTCCCTAAAAAGGGTGACAGGAAAGAGATGGGAGGAGAGAAGGGATTGAATGGGGCAAATCTCATTACACTAAGAGGTACAAAAAACCTATGGGCAATAGATGGGAGGAAGGGAGCAGAGGAGAAAAACCTGAATATTCTTCTCATCAGACTTGGCTTAAAGTCGACCTACACATATTCAGTTAACTTACAAAACATCTAACCTTTCAAGTATTAAAAGGGGAAAAGGGGAGGGGGGAATGGAGAAAAGGAAGGGGAGTGGGGGAAATAAGGGGAAATAACAAAAGGAAGGGAAGGGAAAAGGGAAAAAGGGAAAGGGGAAAGAAAGAGGAGGGTGTGATAAAGCAGGGCAAACACACTGAAGGGGGTGGTATTCAGAAACAAAATACTGAGGAATATGGATAAAAGGGGGGAAAGGGGGAAAAATACAAACAGAGGGAAGAAAGCATGGAGGGCAATAAAGAATTAGTAATCATAACCTTGAATGTGAATTGGATGAACTCTCCCTTAAAATGTAAGCAAATAGCAGAGTGGATTAAAAACCAGAATCCTACAATATGCTGCTTACAAGAAACTCACTTTAAGCAGAGAGATACATATAGAGTAAAGGTAAAAGGTTGGAGCAAAATATATTTTGCTTCAGCTGAAGTAAAAAAAGCAAGAGTAGCAATCCATATCTCAGACAAAGCAGCAAAAATGCATAGCATTAAAAGAGATAAGGAAGGAAACTTTTTCCTCCTAAAAGGTACCATAGAAAATGAAGTCATTTCAATATTTAATATATTTGTGGCCAGTGGGAGAGCACCCAAATTTTTAGAGGAGAACCTGAAAGAACTACAGGAAGACACAGACAGCAAAACTCTACTAGTGGGAGACCTCAAACTCCCACTCTCAGATCTAGATAAACTGAATCATAAAACAAACAAGAAAGAAATTAGGGAGGTAAATAGATTGTTAGAAAAGTTAGATATGGTAGACTTATGGAGGAAACTGAATGGGGATAGAAAGAAATATACCTTTTTTCTCTGCAGTACATGGAACTTATACAGAAATTGACCATGTACTAGGACATAAATAACTAATGATCAACAGCAGAAAGGCAGAAATAGTGAATACATCTTTCTCAGATCACAATGCAATAAAAGTCATATGCAATACTGGGCCAAGGAGATATAGACCCAGAGCAAATTGGAAACTGAATAACCTCATTTTAAAAAATGAGTGGACCAAAAAACAAATTATAGAAAGAATTAACCATTTTATCATAGATAATGATAATAATGAAACAACATATGAAAACCTATGGGATTCATTCAAAGCAACTCTCAGGGGATATATTATAGCTATAAATGCTTATATGAATAAATTGGAGAAAGAGGAAATCAATGAATTAAACATGCAACTAAAAAAATTAGAGAAAGAACAAATCAAAAATCCCCAATTAAGTAGCAAATCAGAAATTCTAAAAATTAAAGAAATTAATAAAATTGAATTAATAAATAAAAGCAAAAGATGGTATTATGAAAAAACCAATAAAATTGATACACCTCTGATCAATTTGATTAAAAAAAAGAAGAAAACCAAATTGCCTAGTATCATAAATGAAAAAGGTGGACACACCACCAATGAGGAGGAAATTAAAGTAATAATTCAAAAAAATTTTCCCCAACTCTATGCCAATAAATTTGATAATCTAAGTGAAATGGACGACTATTAACAAATATTACAATATAAGTTGCCCAGGTTAAATGAAGAAGAGATTAAATACCTAAACAACCCTATCTCAGAAAAAGAAATTCAATAAGCCATTACTGAACTCCCTAAAAAAAAAATCTCCAAGGCCTGATGGATTCACAAGTGAATTCTACCAAACATTTAAGGAACAATTGGTTCCAATCCCATATAAACTGTTTGGAAAAATAGGGAAAAATGGAACTCTGCCTAACTCTTTCTAGGAAACCAATATGGTACTGTTATCTAAACCAGGAAAAGTTAAAACAGAGAAAGAAAATTATAGACCTATCTCCCTGATTAATATAGGTCCAAAAATCCTAAATAAAATCTGAGCAAAATGATTACAACAAGTCATCACTAGGATAATACATTATGATCAAGTAGGATTTATTCCAGGAATGCAGGGTTGGTTCAATGTTAGGAAAACTGTTAGTATACTCAATTATATCAACAACAAACCTATCAGAAATCATATGATCATATCAATAGATGCTGAAAAAGCTTTTGACAAAATACAGCATCTATTCCTATTAAAAACACTAGAGAGCGTAGGAATAAATGGACTGTTCCTTAAAATAATTAGCAGTATCTATCTAAAACCATCAACAAACATTATATTCAATGGGGAGATGCTAGAGGCATTCCCAATAAGATCAGGGGTGAAACAAGGGTGCCCATTATCACCAATACTATTAAATATTGTATTAGAAATGTTAGCATCAGCAATTAGAGAAGATAAAGAAATTAAAGGAATTAGAATTGGGAAGGAAGAGACTAAACTCTCACTCTTTGCAGATGACATGATGGTCTACCTAGAGAATCCCAAGAAATCATCCAAAAAACTACTGGAAACAATTAGCAATTTTAGCAAAAGTTGCAGGTTATAAAATAAACCCTCATAAATCCTCAACTTTTCTATAGTCTTGCAAGAAACAGCAGGAAGAGCTAGAAAGAGAAATCCCATTCAAAGTAACCTCAGACAATATAAAATATTTGGGAGTCTATTTGCCAAGACAGACTCAGAATCTTTTTGAAAACAATTATAAAACACTTCTCATACAAATTAAATTAGATTTAAATAACTGGGCAAATATCAACTGCTCATGGATAGGTAGAGCTAATATAATAAAAATGACAATTCTACCAAAACTAAACTATCTGTTTAGTGCCCTAGCAATCAAAATTCCAAAAAATTACTTTAACGAGTTAGAAAAAATTGTAAGTAAATTCATATGGAGAAATAAAAAGTCAAGAATTGCCAGGAGCTTAATGAAAAAATGTGCAAAAGAAGTTGGCTTAGCCCTACCTGATCTAAAATTATATTATAAAGCATCAGTCATCAAAACTGTTTGGTATTGGCTAAGAAACAGAGTGGTGGACCAGTGGAATAGACTAGGTGTAAAAGCAGGAGGTGATTATAGTAATCTGCTGTTTGATAAACCCAAAGAGTCTGGCCATTGGGATAAAAACTCCCTCTTTGAGAAAAACTGATGGTAAAATTGGAAGTTAGTATGGAAGTAACTTAGATTAGACCAACGCTTCACACCCTTTACCAAGATAAGATCCAAATGGTTACAGGACATAGACATAAAAAACAATACTATAAGCAAATTAGAAGATCAAGGACTAGTCTACCTGTCAGATCTATGGAAAGGGGAACAGTTTATGACTAAGGAAGAGTGGGAGAACATCACCAAAAACCAATTAGATGATTTCGATTACATTAAATTAAAAAGCTTTTGCACAGATAAAACCAATGTAACCAAGATCAAAAGAAATGTAGTAAATTGGGAAAAGATCTTTACAAGTAATGATTCTGACAAAGGACTCATTTCTAAAATATACAGAGAATTGAGTCATATTTTTAAAGCAAAAAGTCATTCCCCAATTGACAAATGTTCAAAGGATATGCAAAGGCAATTTACAGATGAGGAGATCAAAGCAATCCATAGCTATATGAAAAAATGCTCTAAATCATTAATTACTAGAGAAATACAAATTATAGCTTCCCTGAGGTAACACCTCACACCTCTCAGATTGGCCAGTGTGACCAGGAAGGATAATGATCATTGTTGGAAGGGATGTGTGAAATCTGGGACACTATTACACTGTTGGTGGAGCTGTGAACTCATCCAACTCTTCTGGAGAGCTATTTGGAACTATGCCCAAAGGGCAACAAAAATGTACATACCCTTTGACCCAGCAATACCACTACTGGGTCTATACCCTGAAGAGATGAGGAAAAAGGGTAAAAACATTACTTGTGCAAAAATATTTATAGCAGCCCTGTTTTTTGTGGCAAAGAATTGGAAATCCAGTAAATGTCCTTCAATTGGGGAATGGCTTAGCAAACTGTGGTATATGGATGTCATGGAACTCTACTGTTCTATTAGAAACCAGGAGGGAAGGGGAGGCTTGGTGGCATAGTGGATAAAGCACCAGCCCTAGAGTCAGGAGTACCTGGGTTCAAATCCAGTCTCAGACACTTAATAATTACCTAGCTGTGTGGCCTTGGGCAAGCCACTTAACCCCATTTGCCTTGCAAAAACCTAAAACAAAAAAGAAACCAGGAGGGATGGGATTGCAGGGAAACCTGGAGGGATTTGCATGAACTGATGCTGAGTGAGATGAGCAGAACCAGAAAAATACTGTACACCCTAACAGGAACATAGGAGTGATGTTCAACCTTGAAGGACTTGCTCATTCCATCATTGCAACAATCGGGAACAATTTTGGGCTGTCTGCAAAGGAGAGTACCATCTGTATCCAGATAAGGAGTTGTGGAGTTTGAACAAAGTGCAAGGACTATTCCCTTTAATTTAGAATAAAGTAGATATCTTATTGTCTGATCGTGTTACCTCTTAGAATTCTCTTCTCTTTAAGGATATGATTTCTCTCTCATCACACCCAATTTGGACCAAGGTACAACATGGAAACAAAGTGAAGACTGAAAGAGTGCTGTCTGTGGGGGTGGGGAGGGAAGCAAGATTGGGGGAAAATTGTAAAACTCAAATAATATCTTTAATAAAAATAACTAAAATAAGCACATTGATATATTCCCATCTCTCTACCAATTAGAAAACACAGGGATGGACTACCTAAATCATGTTGAAGATACTTCAAAATATTAACACAGAAAGAAGATGCCAAAAATCAATTCTAATGATAACAGTTTACCTCAGAACTTAGGAAAGTGCCTTTAAAACTCATGATGTCCAAAAGTCAGAGTCCTATAGGTACTGGTCCCAAATTTAAGCACAAAGATTAAAATCAAAATGAACCTGATCAAAAATGTCTACCATGGTGCAGCTAGGTGGTGCAGTGGAGGCAAGGTAGGTGCCACAGTGGATAGAGCATTGGAAAGAGTCAGAAGAACCTAAGTTCAAATGTGACCCCAGGCATTTAATAATTACCTAACTGCATGGCCTTGGGCAAGCCACTTAACCCCATTTGCCTTGCAAAAAAAAAAAAAACTGAAGGCAAAAATTCCCAGAAGCTCTTCCCCAGCTCATTCCAAATGCCTTTAAATTATGACACAAACCAAATTCTAGAGTGGTGGAACACACAGAAAGGCTGAGTGAAACAATTTTCTGGCCCAAGACAACTTGGAAGATCCACAGGAAAGGTCTTTTCCACCAGGGTTGGAAAGGGCCATAGCCTAACATGGGCAGCCCTGGAGCAAACCAATTCTAGCCATCCAGGTACAGCCCACAGGCTGTCTGGGTTCCTGGGGTGCCTGGTTCTATGACAGAGCATGGGGGATTAGGGGGTTAGGGGGAGGAGCTTCCAGATCTCTCAGCCCACAAATTGCCAAAGACAATTTGAAAAGTCAGTGGGAAAACTGTCACCAAGTAAGCACAGAGTCCAAGCCAGCGCAGGCCTCAGCACAGCCCTAAAACCAGGAACCAGAAACAAGCCTGTAGAGTCACCCAGCAGCTGTTTCCAGAGCACTCAGTTCAGAGATGGTAAGGGGATCAGGGGGGACTACAGAGGTCTCTCTGCTATCCCTGGGGCAGGACTCTGATGCTTTGCCCATTCTCAGATTCAGGTCACAATCTGGGGCCTCACACAGCCATAGCAATGTAGGGACCTAGTCACAATTTCAGGGCAGCAGGGAGTGCTTGTGGTCAACCACTGACCAGAACACAGGCTAGAAAAACAGTCAGAGGTCAGAGCCTCTCATAATACCTTAAAGGAACTGACGTCCTTGGAGGAGGTGGGTATCCCTGAAAACAGCTGTAAAAAACTGTCAAAAGCTTGGGAAAGTGCATCTTCTATGCTGTAAGCAAAGCTCTGCCTTAACAAAGTGTTAAAATCAAGTCATAGACTGGGTAAATGGGCAAAAAACTGAAGAAAAAGAATCTTGCCATAGACAATTATTTGGTCCCATGAAGGATCAAAATGCATACTCAGAAGATGACAAAGTCAAAGCTTCTGTATTCAAAGCCTCCAAGAAAAATAGGAATTGGTCTCAGGCTATGGAAGAACTCAAAACAGATTTTGAAAATCAAGTAAGGGAGGTAGAGAAAATTGGGAAGAGAAATGAGAGTGGTGTAGGAAAATCATGAAAACCAAGTCAGCAGTTTTATGAAGAAGATCCAAAAAAGTACTGATGAAAATAAGATCTTACAAACTAGGTTAGGTCAAAGAAAAAAGCTGTCCAAAAGGTCAAAAAGGAGAAGAATGCCTTAAAAAGCAGAACTGGTCTTATAGAAAAGGATATTTTTAAAAAACTGCCTGATAAAAATAATTACTTAAAACATAGAATGGAACTAAGGGAAGCTGGTGATATTGTGAGAAATCAAGAAACAATAAAACAAAACCCAAAGAATGAAAAACTAGAGGTAAATAAGAAATATCTCATTGGAGAAATAATTGATCTGGAAAACAAATCCAGGAGAGATCATTTAAAAATTATTGGGCAACCTGAAAATCTTGACCAGGAAAACAGCCTACACTTCAATTTTTAAGAAATTCTCCAAGAAGATCGCCCTGATATCCTAGAAGCAGATGTTAAAATAGAAATTGAGGGGGATCCACTGATCACCTCCAGAAAAATAAAAACTCCCAGAAATATGATAGCCAAATTCCAGAACTCCCATGTCAAGGAGAAAATATTACAAGCAACCAGAAAGAAAGAATCCAAGTATCATGAAGTTACAATCAAGATTATACAGGATTTAGCATGATCTACATTAAGGTCTCAAAGGGCTTGAAATATGCTATCCCAGAAGCAAAAGAATTTGGATTACAACTGGAAATCAACTACCCAACAAAACTGAACATACTTTTCAAGGGAAAAGATGGACATTCAATGAAATAGGGAATTTTCAGACTTTTCTGTTGAAACAACCAGAGATGAACAGAAGATTTGATCTTCAAGTACAGGACTCAGGTGAAACTTAGAGAGGATGGATGGAAAAGGCAATAATGAGGGATTTAGTGTTGTTGAACTGCTTGTATTCCTGCAATGGAAGAAGATTCTGACAACTCATATGAACCTTCTCATTTCTTAGGACAATTAGGAGTGTATACAGACATGGCATAGCAGAAAGCCGAATATGAAGGTATAATACAGGCATGTCCAAAATACAGCCACGGGCTGCATGAGGTCCACAGTGCAATTTTATGCTGCCTGCCTATGGCTTTTAATTTTCACAAGTGAAAAAGTAAAATAATAATTTGCATGGATTGTTTATTAGATTTTTTAATTCCATCACTAACAAATAATCTCATTGATGTTAATTTTCTTTGATGTTTTAAACAGTACTATTGACAGAACATATCACACAGAATTTTCAATTGATCTCTGGGATGAGTTCTATCTGTACAATGCAGACTAGTCAGTATGCACCTATATACTGTTGTGTTGTTGCTTTGTTGTTTTGAATTTGCTTTCATGATTCACACCTTCCCCTGTCATATTGATGCACGTTCCTCCAGTTTCTAAGAAGTTAAAAGCACAATGACTTTTCATAGCACTTGCTAAAGCTAAGGTAAGACTAAAAATTAGCTATTATATTAGTGTACTATACATTGTATTCTGGATGTGACCCTTGAATAGTTATTTTATTTTAATGCAGCCCTAAGATAACCTAAGGTTAGACAACTCTTGTATAAAATATTATATAGAGTTAATGGGCAAGAAAGGAATGTACTGGGAGAGAAGAAAAAGAGAGGTAGAATGGCCTAAGATATTTCACATAAAAGAGGCAAGAAAAATCTTTTGCAATGGAGTAGAAGATAAGAAGGTTAGGGGAAATGAATGAGCCTGCATTCTCATTAGAAGCAACTCAGAGAGGAAATAGCATACACACTCAATATGATATAGAAATCTATCTTACCCTAGAGGAAAAAAAAGGAGAGGAAGGGGATGGAAGAAAGAAGACAGGGGAAGGGGAGGGGATATGTAGGTGATAGAAGAGAGGGAAGAATGTAGGAGAGGATAGCAGGATAAAACACACATTTGAGTAGGGTCAGGGTGACAGGAAAGAAAAAATAGAATAAATGAGGGTGGGGAGGAATAGGATAGAGAGAAAAACAACTATCAATAGTAACTGTGGGAAAAAATAATTGAAGCAACTTCTCTGATGGAGTGCAATCTATCCCCAAAACAAAGCTGATGGCATCTAAATACAGACTGAAACACATTTTTCCCCTCTCACTTAATTTTTCTTGAGGTTTTTCTATCTTTGTGGGAGGTAAGGGGGGTTATTTTAAGAATGTGAAAGAGAGAGAGAGAGAGAGAGAGAGAGAGAGAGAGAGAGAAAGGAGGGAGGAGAAAGCAAAGAACGAAGGAAGGAAGGAAGGAAGGAAGGAAGGAAGGAAGGAAGGAAAAGAAAGAAATACACTTGAAACACAAACACAAAGAGTTTTTTAAAGTGGGGAAGAGGTAGGCTAAAGCATATTCTATTAAAGCAGAGGTATGGAAATCATAATCTTAGATCTCAAAATTAAAAATATTCCTAATTTAAAAGGATAAGCACGGAAACTACATCTTTTGAAAAGCATCAGAGGCAACAAAGTAATATCAATACTAAATATATGTACACCAAATAGCATAGCATCTAAATTATTTAAAAAATTAAATGAATTACAGGAGGCAGACAATAAAACTATTCTACTGTACAAATTTGACTTTCTCTCTCAGAATTAGATAAATCTAACCATAAGATAAATAAGAAAGACATTAAGGAGATGAATACAATCTTAGAAAAGTAGATAAAAATAGACGTTTGTAGAAAGCTGAATGAGTTTAGAAAGATAAAACCAAATGCAGAAAAGTAGAACTATTAAATGTTCCATAATGCGACAAAAATTACATTCACTAAAAGGCCATGGAAGCATTGATTAAAATTTATTGGAAAATATGTGATCTAATCCTAGAGAATGAATGGTTTAAAATATAAAAACATAGAAACAATCATTAGTTTCATTGTAGAGAATGAAAATAATAAAACAACATGCCAAAAATTTTAGGCTGCTGCCAAAGCACTATTTAATGGAAAATTTATATCTATAAAGCATACATCAACAAAAGAGAATAATATTAGATTGATGAACTTTTCACACAAATAAAGACAGATCTTCATAACTGGAGAAATAATAGGCTGAACCAATATAATAACAAATGATGACTGTACATAAAGTTTCTTTATAACTTTACCTATAAAAATTACAATTCCACCTGTTAATTTACTTATTCAATGCCACACCAATGAAATTAACAAAGAATTATTTTACAGAACTAAAAACCAATAATGACAATTCATCTGATAGAACAAAATATCAAGAATATTAAGAGAATCGATGGGGAAGAAGTAAAGGAAAAGAGCTGTAGATATATCTGATTTCAAATTTTATTACAATGCTATAATCATTCCCCACCAAAATCTAATATTAACTAAATGATCATTTTAATTTGGTGCTTGATAATCTCAAAGACCAAAGATTTGGGGAAAAGAACTCACCATTTGTCAAAACATGTATAGGAAAATTGGAATGCAGTTTGAAGGAAACTAGGTATAAACCAGCATCTCACATCATATACCAAAATAAGATGAAAATGGATAAATAATTTAAATATTAAGGATGATATCATAAGTAAATTATGGAAGTATGGGAAAATGTGCCTAAAAAATCTTTGAACAAGGAAAGAGTTCATGGCCAAACAAAATATAAAGAGTACCAAAGGAAGTAAAAAGGATAATTTTGATTACATGTAAAAAAAAGATATTTTGGGCAAATAATGCTGTCAAAATTAGAAATAAAACAGTAAATCAGAGAAAATATTTAAAGTAAGTTTCTCTGATAAAGGCATCATTTTAATATATAAATAAATAAGTAAAATTGATAAAAAAAATAAGAACTATTCCCTAATTGACAAAGGTCAAAGGATATGAATAGGCAGTTCACAGAAGAAGAAATCAAATATTACATGAAAAAAATTTCAAAATCATCACTAAGTTGAAAAAACACATATTAAAGCTACTCTGAAGTATCACCTTACACATATCAAATGGCTAATTTTACAGAAAAGGAATATGACAACTATTACAATTGAATGTAAGAAATGGGACATTAACATGGTAGATGGAGTTGTGAACTAGTCCATACAATCTGGAATCAACTTGGAACCATGTCAAAAAGCTGTAATACAGTACATACCCTTTGACTTAGCAATGTCAATGATAGATCGGCATTCCAAAGATATCAAAGAAAAGAATAACAGACCTATTTTACAAAAAAATATTTATACCAACACTTATTGGTTGGCAAAGAATTGGAAATAGAGGGAAACCCATCAATTGAGGAATTACTGAATAACTTGCAATATATATTTGAAATGGAATAATATTTTGCTAAAAGAAATGTTGTGCAGGATATTTCAGAAAAAGTTGGTGCAGAGAATATGACAGAGAGAAGCTAGGTACTGTTTTAAGCTCTCCTGGCTTTCCCTCAGAACCTACATGAGTCAAGTCTCGTAACAGATTTTGGATCCACAGAACCCATAGAAGAATGTCTTACAAGGCAATATCTTACAAGGTTTCTCATGGGGAAGTGTGGGCATACACAGAGCAGAGAGTAGAGACCCAGTGCACAGGTGGAAAGGTAAGGCAGGGGTCTAATCTGAGACCTGCAGCAATGGGAGTGGAAGCCTTTGTTGTGTGCATGGTGGGTGAACTGTGAGAGCTCCAGCTCATAGATTAGGAGCTTCAACAGAGCTACCCAGGATACCCATTCTGCCACCTTGGCTGGTCTGGAATGCCCCAGTCTTGAGCCCCCATTGTTTCCTATGGAATCCTAGCATTCCCAGTACAAACCCAGAAACAAAGCCAGGTATTTGTACCTTGCCACAAGGTCCAGTGTGAGTAGCAGGGCTTCCCCAGTACTGACTACCCAGAGAGAACCTCTGGTGTTTCCAGCCCTCATGGCCTAGCCCACTGATTGGGTTGTCCGAGGATAGTGGAGATCCAGCCCTAGGCCTAGGGTGTGGGCCACTGACACCTCCTAATACAAACAATCCAGAGAAAATGGGCTTTCCTTACTGGTTGGTCCACTGAGTAATTCCTTGGGGTTCCTAATTCCAGTAAACAAGGCCTCTAGGGTTATCAACACCTATAAACCAGCCCCTTCCCCAACACAAGACCCAAGGGAAAGCTAATATACCAAAATGAAAAAAGGCCAACACAAAGCAGGAACTGTTGAATATTACAATGGAGATAAGGATACTACCTCAGAAAAGTAGGAAAGAAGGAGAGTTTTATGTGAAGTTTCAGAGGGGAATAAGAATTGATCTCTATGGGGTGGCTAGGCATCACAGGGCATAGAGCACCAGCCCTGAATTCAAATCCAGCCTCAGACACTTAATAATTACCTAGCTGTGTGGTGTTGGGCAAGCCACCTAACCCCATTTGCCTTACAAAAACAAAAACAAAAAAAAGAATTGATCTCTAGCCCAGAAAGACTTCTTAGAAGAGATCAGAAAGGAGTGTAAAAATAAATTGGAAAAAAATGTGGTTAAAAATGCAGGAGAAAACATTTTACAACAAAAATGAAAGAAAAAACAACAAATCAGTTAAAAATACAATTGGACAAATACAGAAAGAAAATAATTCCCTCAAAAAAAATAACTGAACAAATGAAAAAGGATAATAACTCCGTCAAAAATAGAATTGACCAAATGTAAAAGGAGATGCATAAAGTAAATGAAGAAAATTCTTCTCTGAATAAAATAATGAAATCTGTGTAAGATAATGACTTCATAAGACACTAAGAATCTTAAACAAAATCTTAAAAAATAAAAAATAGAAGAAAATATAAAATACCTCACTGATAAAAACAACTGGCCTGGAAAATAGATCCAGGGGAGACCAAAAAACCTGGACTCCATACTTGAGATATAGTTAGGGAGAACTGTCCTGATAGCTTGGAGCCAGAAGGAAAATAGTCATTGAAAGTATACATCAATCCCCTCCTAAAAGGAATCCCAAAATGAAAAGCCCAGGAGTTCCAGAATTACCAGACCAAGGAGAAAATCCTGAAAAGTGGACAGAAAAGGAGCATTTCAGATACAGTCGGGATTACAAAAGACCTAGTTGCATCAACATTAAGGGATTGAAGAGCCTAGAATATGATATTCCCAAGAGCAAGGGAGCTTGAATTACAACCAAGAATCTACTATCCAGCAAAACTAAGTCTTCTCTTTCGGGAAAAGATGGACAATTAAGAAAATAGGTGATTTTCAATCTTCTCTGATGATAAAAATAGAGTTAGACAGAAAATTGGATTTTGAAACAGGAGACTCAAGAGATACATGAAAAGGTAGACAGTGGAAAAGAGAAAAAATTATTATCTAATACAATTAGACTGGTTACATTCCAACTTAGGAGGAAGATTCTCATAAATTTGGAGATGGTAGCTTTTTCAGAGGGAATATACTTAGGCTAAAGATATGGACATTCATGATATGCCCATGACTTTGATGGAATGATTTGAAAAAAATAATTATTTCATTAAAGAGAGAGTATAGTAAAGAGACAGGTGTAAAGGAGAGATTGAATTGAGGTAAATTATATCACATGAAGAGATGCTAAGAATCTATTGCGATAGAGAGAAAAAAGGGAGGAGATGAGAAATGCCTGAATCACAGTCTCATCAGATTTGGATAAAAGAGAGATTAGCACAAACACACTCACTTGAGTTGAGAAATTTATCTTATCTTTCACGTATTAGGAGAGAAAAGGAAAAGGATGGAAGGAGGGACAGATAGAAGGGAGGAAAAGAAGAAGGGGAAAGGGAAAAGAGAAAGAAAAGGGAGGATGATGAATGGAAAAGAGGAACACATTAAGGGAGATAGTTTTCAGAAGCAAAACACTGGGGAGATGGGATGAAGTGAAAGAATGGGAAAAAACAAATGGAGAGGAAATAGCATGGAGGACAATAAAAAGTTAGTAATTATAATTGTGAATGTGAATGGTATAAACTCTCCCATAAAAGAGAAGCAGACAGCAGAGTGAATTAAAACCAGAATCCTATAATATGCTGCTTACAAAAACACATTTGAAAGTGGAGATATACACACAGAGTAAAGGTAAAAGACTGAAGCAGAATAGATTATGCTTCAGTTGAAGTCAAAAGGCAGGGGTAGAAAGCCTTATCTCAGACAAAGCAGTTTCAGAAATAGATTTCATTAAAAGAGATAAGTCAGGAAGCTATATCCTCCTGAAAGGAACCACAGACCTGTAATTTCAATACTAAACATTCATGCAGCAAGTGTTATTGCCACCATGTTCTTAGTGAAGAAGCTATATGAGCTACAGGAAAACATAGACAGCAAAACTCTACTGGTGGAGAAAGTTAACTTCCCTTTCTCAGAATTGGATAAATCTAACAATAAAATAAACAAGAAGGAAGTTGAAGAGGTGAAGTTAAAAATGTTAGAAAACTTAGATATGACAGACTTCAGGAAAAAAATTGAACAGGGAGAGAAAGGAATATACATTTTTTCTGTGGTACATGGCACCAATACAAAAATTGACCATGTAGTAAGGCATACAAACCTCATAATCAAATACAGAAAGGCAGAAATATTGAATGCATGCATCCTTTTCCAATGGTGATGCAATAAATATCACATGCAATAAAAGACCATAGAGAGACAGATCTAAAACTAATTGGAAACTAAATAATGTGATTTTAAAGAATGAGTGAATCAAACAAATCATGGAAAGAATTAATGATTTCATCCAAGACAATGACAATAACAAGACAACATATAAACTTATGGGACCAAAACAATTATTAGGAGATATAATTCTAAATACTTACATGAATAAAATGGAGAAAGAGAAAATGAATAAATTGAGCATGCAATTTAAAAAGTTAGAGAAAGAAGAAATTAAAAAATCTCCACTTATATATAAAATTAGAAATTCTGAAAATTAGTGGAGAAATTTATAAAATCAAAAGCAAGAAAACTATTGAAGTAATAAATAAAACAAGAGTTGGTTTTATGAAAAACAATAAAATAGATAAACCATTGTTTAATTTGATTTTAAAAAAGAAAGAAGAAACCAAATTACTAGCATCAAAAATGGAAAAAAAGTGAATTGAATTCACCACCAATTAGGAGGAAATTCAAAAAATAATTCAAATTAATTTGCCCAACTGTATGCCAGTAAATTTGATATCTAAATGAATAATTATTAAAATATTTATTAAAACACAAATAGCCCAGGTTAAAAAAGAGGAAATTAAATTCTTAAATAGCCCTATCTCAGCAAAAGAAATTCAACAAACCATCAATGAACTCCCTATGAAAAAATCTCCAGGACCAGATTAATTTAAAAGTGAGTTCTATCAAATATTCAAGGAACAATTGGCTCCAATTCTAAATAAACTATTTGAAAAAATAGCTGAAGGCCTGGGGGCAGAGCCAAGATGGTGACAGCAGAAGAGTCTTAGGGGCTCTCTCTCTCTCTCTCTCTCTCTCTCTCTCTCTCTCTCTCTCTCTCTCATATTTCAAAACTTATAAAATAAGGACTCTAATTAAATTTTCAAGAGACATAACCCACAGAGGGATCCAGTGAGACAATTCTCCAGCCCAAGGTAACCTGGAAAATAGCAGAAAGGCTCTGCTTCATAGGTTTAGAGGGGCATCCCACCAGAGTGAAGGAACTTCAGGCTCCAGGAGGCAGCCTCAGGGAGCCTCAGAGTCAAAGCCCATGGTAGTGGGGAAAGTTCCCTGACCTACACCTCAGGGAGTACCAGACACGACTTGGAAGATCAGCACGGGGGCAGGGAAGGAACCTCTGCCAGATCCAGCACATGAAGCCCAATCCTCAGGGGCAGCTTGGTAGGCAGCGCAGACACAGGAATTGAAAGTAAGCTGAGCCAGTAAGAAGGAGCCCCCAGGAAACAGAGACTTGAGTACACATCATAGGTAAAGGAATGGAGAGAAACTGTCAAGGTCTGTCCTCTGTACCTGGAAGAGGACTCTGAGACGCTGAACACATTCAAATACTAATAACAGTCAAGAGCATCCATAGAACAGCAGGCCCCCCTCCACCTCAGCCCCATGGCAGAGGGGTGCACATGTAGTCATACACAGACCAGGAGGGAAGACAGAGCTTCACACACTGAGATGCTTGTTGGATGTCCCAATAATACTCAAAAGCTCAGGAAGCACCCCAAGACAAGGCACAGACTGTGGAAATGAGTAAACAGAGAAAAAAGAGGAACACCATTGAAAAATACATTGCCTATGATCCCAAGAAGGATCAAAATACCCAGGCTGAAGATGAGAAAGTACAAGCTCCTGCGTCTAAAGACTGCAAGAAAAATGGAACTTGGGCTCAGGCTATGACAGAGCTCAAAAAAGATTTTGCAAATCAAGTGAGGGAGATAGAAGAAAAAATGGGAAAAGACATGAGAAAGATGCAGGAAAAATATGAAAAAGAAGTCAGCAGCTTAGTCAGGGAGATCCAAAAAATATGCTGAAGAAAATAACATGTTAAAACCAGCATAGGTCAAATGGATAAAACAGTTCAACGAGTTATTAAAGAGTAGAATGATTTAAAAAGCAGAATTTCCCAGATGGAAAAAAAAATAAGAAAGTTCTCTGAGGAAAACAAATGCTTCGGATGTAGAATGGAACTGAAGAAAGCTGCTGACTTTATGAGAAATCAACATATAATACTTCAACACCAAAAGAATGAAAAATTAGAAGAAAATATTAAACATCTCATTGAAAAAAAACAACTAATCTGGAAAACAGATTCAGGAAATATAATTTAAAAATTATTGGTATACATGAAAGTCATGATCAGGAAAAGAGCCTTGACATCATGTTCAAAGAATTACTACAGTAAAATTGCACTGATATACTAGAAGCAGAGGGGAAAATAGAAATTCAGAAAATCCACCAATCTCCCTGAGAAAGAGATCCAAAAAAACAACCCCAAGGAATATTATAGCCAAGTTCCAGAACTCCCAAGTCAAAGAGAAAAATATTACAAGCAGCCAGAAGGACACAATTCAAATATTGTGGAGCTGCAGTCAGGATCACACAGGACCTAGCAGCAACTACCTTAAAAGTTTTTAGGGATTGGAATATAATATTCCAGAAGGCAAAAGATCTCAGAATGCAACCGAGAATCGATTACCCAGCAAAACTGAACATCCTCTTTCAGGGAAAAGATGGACTTTTGATGAACCAGGGGAATTTCAAATGTTCATGTTGGAATGGTCAGAGCTAAACAGAAGGTTTGATCTTCAAATACAGGACTCAGGTGAAGCCTAGAGAGTGGAGAAGGGTAAAATATGAGGGACTTAATGATGATTAACTACATGTATTCCTGTATAGAAAAATGATACTGATAATACTCATATGGCCCTTCTTATTTAATAGAGCAGGTAGAAGGAGCTTTTATAGATGAAGCACAGGAGAGAGCTGAATTTAAAGATATAATATAGTGTAAAAATGGAGTCAGTGGCTAAAAGGGAAATGTAATGGGAGTAAAAGAAAGAAGAGGTGAGATAGGCTAAGATACTTCATATAATAAAATTTTTTATTACAGTGATATTGCAATGATATGGAAGGGGGTAAGGTGAGGGGGAATGAGGGAAACTTCACTCTCATTACAGGTGGTTATATATACTCATATATACAGCATATATACTCAATGGGTATAGGCATCTAGAGTAAAAAGGAGAAAAAGTGGATAGGAGGAAGGGGGGATGTGAGTGCTAGAGGAGAGTGGTCACATTTAACATATTTATTTTTTTACTTCTTGCAAGGGGCTGGAATTAGATGGCCTGTATGGGACCACAGGGCCAGGTGGTTGCTGGGCCTTAGGGGTGGTATGTGGACTCAGGGCCTCTTGGCCCCAGGGCCAGGAATCTGTCTGCTATGCCACTCAGCTACTCTATAGCACATTCAAGAAGAAGGACAGAGTGAAAGGAGAGAGAAAATATAATATATGGCAGTGGGGAAGTATGAATGGAGGGAGTTGTGATCAGCAATGGCAACAGTGGAAAAATATGGAAGTAGATTTTGTGATGGACTGATCATAAAGAGTGTGATCCACCCACAATAGAACTCAAGGTGTTGGAACACAGACTGAAGCACATTTTATAGTTATTATTATTATTATTATTATTATTACTATTATTATTATTATTATTATTATTATTATTTGGGGTGTTGCAGGGCAAGTGGGGTTGGGTGGCTTGCCCAGGGCTGCACAGCTGGGTGATTGTTGGGTGTCTGAGGCTGGACTTAGGCTCGGGTACTCCTGGCCCCAGGGCCAGTGTTCTGTCCACTGCACCACTTGGATGCCCCTATTATTATTTTTTTTATTTTTATTTTTTTCTTTATGGTTCATGAGGATCTATATTTTGGGAGGGAGGGGGTATTATGTTTACTCTTAAACAAGAATATTTTAGTAATATATAAAAAGAAATAAATATGAAACAAAAAAAGAAAGAAAAAATAGGTGAAGAAGGAGGTCTGTCAAATTTGTTCTATGACACTAATTAGGTGCTGATACCTGATACTGAACCAGGAAGAATCAAGAAAGAGAAAGAAAATTATAGATCAATTTCCCTAATGAATATGTTTGCAAAAATTACAATTAAAAAATTAGCAAAGTGATAACAGCAGCTAATACTAGGATAATATACTATATTCAAGCAGAATTTATACCAGGAATGCAGGGTTGGTTCAATATTAGGAAAACTATCAGTATAATTGATGATATTAATAATAAATCTTGCAGAAACCATTTGATTATCTCAATAGATGCTGAAAATGGTTTTGGCATAATATAGCACCCATTCCTTTTAAAAAATACTAGACAATGTGGGAATAAAGGGAATGTTCCCTAAAATGATAAGGATTATCACTCTGAAACCATCAACAGCATTATATACAAGGGGGACAAGCTAGAAGCATTCCCATTAAGATCAGAGGTGAAACAACGATGTCTGTTATCTCTATTATTATTCAATATTGTATTAGAAATGTTAGCTTTAGCAATAAGACAAGAAAAAGAAATTAAAGGAATCAGAATTGGTAATGAAGAAACAAAACTTTCACTCTTTGCAAATGATATGATGGTATACCTAGAGAATCCTAGAAAATCATCTAAAAAGTCCTGGAAGCAATTAGTAACTTTAGCAAAGTTACAGAATATAATATAAAGTCACATAAATTCTCATCATTTCTCTATATTACTAAAAAGATACAGCAGCAAAATATAGACAAATTACATTTAAAATTACCTCAGACAACATAAAATTCGTGGGAGTCTACCTGCCAAGGCAGTCTCAGAAACTTTATGAAAACAACTATAAAACACTTTTCACACAATAAAATCAGATCTAAATAACTGGGTAAATGTCAATTGCTCATGGCTAGGCTGAGCTAACCTAATAAAAATGATGATTCTATCTAAATAACATTATTTATTTACTGGAGTATTATCACACTCTGTATACATACATACATACTGTATAAATTGCTGAACTTGGAGTCAGAAAGACTTGGGTGTGAATCTTGGCTCAGACATTTATTGGTCTTAGAAAAAAAGGTGAGCCAGTTAACCTTTCAGAGCCTCAGTTTCCTTGTTTGCAAACAAGGATAATAATAACACCTACCTTACAGGACTGCTGTAAAGCTCAGCTTAGATATGTATATGTAAGAGGAAAGTGAACAAAATGCAAATAATCAATCAAAAACTTTAGAATAAAAGCAGAAAGGTTTTGCATCTGGAGGGATATTACATAAAATTACTTTAACTAACCTAAGGAATTATAGTAATACCTTGGAATAAGTGTGTTCCTGAAAAAAAATCTTTTGGGGGTTGGAAAGAGAAATTATTCTTTGACTTTGATATTTTCCATACATACACCTTTGGATGGAGGAGGACCTGGTGACCTTTTAAAAATTCAGGGAATTTTGGATTTTTCATCTTTCTACAGACATTCTAGTTATATCCTTGGTTCATCAGATGAAAATATCTGCACAGAGAGGCAAGCACAGATTGATCACAGATTCACAACTCCACAAGGATCCTGACAAAGAATCTACTCTAGGCTTAGGAGAAACTTCTTAAGTACCCCAAGAATAAAAGAAAGATTTCAGCAACTGAAATATACCCCTTTCCCAAATGTACTCTCTGACCTTGAGTGCATTTTCCCCTGGACTCTGCATGCATTTGTAAGAGACTTTGGGAAGTAATATTTTCTACCAACTGTTTTTACCATATCACCTAACGTATTTAAGACTGGCTAAAGGAAATTATTATTTATAACTGGGGTTGGGATATTAGGTAGGGAAGTATACCTCTTGGAAGCTTAAATATAATTATGCTAGGTATCAGATATTGACCAACTAGCATAACAATGTGGAAAGAATTTTCCAAATAACTAATAATAAGAGAAATTTTAGTTTGTTTTTTTGTTTTTGCAAGGCAATTGGGGTTAAGTGATTTGCAGAAAGTCACACAGCTAGATAATTATTTTGTGTCTGAGGCTGGATGTGAACTCAGTGCCTCCTTACTCCAGGGCCAGTACTCTATCCACTGTGGCACCTAGCTGCCCCTATCCACTGCACCACCTAGCTGCCCCAAAAAGAGATATTTAAATCAAAACAACCTTGAAGTTTTACCTCATACTCAGAAAACTGGTAAAGATGACATAAAAATGGAATGGTTATTTGAAAGGATTGTGGGGGGGAATAGGCATACTAAGGAATAACTGATGTAGTTGTGAATCAGTACAGCAATTTTTGAAGCAATTTTATACTAAAAAATGTCTTAAATATGTAAATATATAAATAAAATATTCCTACACTTTGACCCAGAGATTCCACTATTAATTATGTATCCCAAAGATATCATTAATAAATGGAAAGTTTCCATTACACTAAAATATTTATAGCAGCAGTCTTTGTCGTAACAAAGAATTGGAAACAAAGTGGATATTCATAGACTTGTAAAAGTTAAACAGACTGTGTTGTAATGTGGTGTAACATTATTGTTCTGCAAAAAAGTAATGTAATATGAAGAACAAAATCATATAAATTGATTCAAACAATGGAAATGGAAATAGCAACTATAAAACAATTAAAAGGGAATATTTTTTTAAATTACAATGAACAAACTTGACTCCAGAGAAGTGATATGAAATAGTACCTTCCTGAGTCTTTTCTTGTGGAATAGTGTTTTTATTTTTAAGGAACTTCGTATGTAAATTTCAAATTTCAATTTTCAGAAATTCTAAATTTGTATATTTTCTTCTCCCTTCTTGTTTTTTACAAATGTTCTTTGCTGTATTAGATGAATCTCTGGGAGGCAAAAAAGGGATGCTTGGAAAAATTTAAATAATGCAAAAACAATAGGCATTCTCAAAATTCCATAAAGCATGACTAGAGAGAACTAATTGATTTTACTATTAATACTAAAAGAAAAAAACTCTGCCTGGCTATGGTCAAAGTACTAACCTCTGTAAAGGTCATTCCAATTCTATTTGTAGTTTCCAGCCAAGACATTAGAGAGAAGACAGGCACAGTTCTAAAGTCTCCTGATTTTTCCCCATCTATCATATGAAACAAACCTCTTAACAAAAATCTGACCCACAAAACCCAGAAAGAAAAGCCAGGAGAAAGAACATCTACCTCAGGATTTGTCTCCTGCAGCAGCACTGGACGAATTCAGGTGGGTAAGTCTGGGCAGAGAGGGCAGGTCAACCCTGATCAGCCCAATTAGTGGCTGAATTGGAGCCGGGGAGTCTGAGGGCCCAAGAGCCAGACCTGCTGGATCAGCGGTGGGGCTAGATGGCAGTGGCTTCAGTCAACTAGGGAGCAGAGGCATTGGTGTTGGCGGTGACCCTTTGGAGTTTGCCTACAGGCTGGGGGGAGAGTTCCGGTACAGGAGATCTGCGGACCCCATCCCTGGGATCCTCTGGTCTGAAGAACTCTGAGTCCATGCCTCCATTGCAGCTGACACCTCTTCCTTGAACAAACAATTGCAGACCACTTCTGCCTCAGGCACAAGTGTGTGAGCAGAAGAAGCAGCCCAGCTGACAATAGGGAGGGGAATAACCTCACCCCAAGGCAAAGCCCACCATTGATTGAAGGCAAAATGATTCAATAGTTTCAATTGCTCCCTTCAAGCTCAGGGAGAAGGCCTCAATTAAGGTCACAGACACTCTAGAGAAAGCAACCAGCACTTCCTACTGGTCAGCCAGAGAAACTGAATTCAGTGAGTGAAGCCTCTAGTGATCCCAGGCCCCTGTGAACCAGGCCCTCCCCCAACTCAAGGTCTTAGCAAAATGAAGAAGGGCCAGCAGAAAGGTGGATCCATAGAAAAATTCTTGGAAGGAAAAGCCCCTAAATCAGAGAGAACTAGAGCCTCTGAGGAGAATAAGATCTGGTCTTCAGCACAGAAAGACTTCCTTGAAGAAATAAGGAGTTTAAAAATCAACTGGAAAATTTGGGAGAGACAATTAATACCTTGCAACAAGAAAGCACATCCTTAGAAAATACAATTGGACAAATACCAAATGAGAATAATTCTCTAAGAACCTTAATTGGGCAAATGCAAAAAGAAAATGGTTCTCTCAAAACCTGAATTGGTCAAATGGAAAGCTCTTTCAAAAGTAGAATTGACCAATTGGAAAAGAAGTTGCAAAAGGTTAATGAAGAAAACTCCTCCCCCAAAAAAATAATGGAGTCTGCAGAAACTAATGACTTCATGAGACAGCAAGAGCCAGTTAAACAAAATCAAAAAATAGAAAAAATAGAAGAAAATGTAAAATACCCCATCAGCAGAACCACTGACCTTGAGAATAGGTTAAGGAGGAGCAAACTGAATTAATAGACTTCCTAAAAACATTGAAGAGAAAAAACACCTGGAGTTAAAATTACAATATCTAGTGATGAAAAACTGCCCTGATATCATGGAACCAGAAGGCAAGGTACTTATTGAAAAAATACATCGATCCCCTCCAGAAAAAGATCCTAAAATGAAAACACCAAGGAATGTTGTGACCAAATTCCAGAACTATCAGATAAAAGAGAAAATCCTAAAGCAGCCTAAAAGAAACAATGTAAATATCAAGGAGCCACAGTAAGGCCAGCTGCATCAACATTAAGGGATCATAGGACCTGGAATGAGATATTTTAAAGAGCAAGGGAGCTTGGAATGCAGCCAAGAATCCACTATCTCATAAATGTGAGATTCCTCTTCCAAGGATGGACATTTCATGAAATGGAATAATTCCAAAATTTCCTGATGAAAAGACTAGAGCTAAAGAGAAAATTTGGACATCAAACAGGAGGCACAAGAGACAAATGAAAAGGTTAAAAGGGGGGGGGGGCAGTAAAAGAAAAAAAACTGCTATCCAATAAGTAGAAACTGGCTATATCCCAGCATGGGAGAAAGGATTCTCATAAATCTTGAGAATTATAACTCTAACAGAGAGAATATACCTATCCAGAAGTGATGAACATTCATGACCTATCCATGATACTGCTATCCAATGGGATGTAACTGACTTTAACACCACTTAGGTGACAGACTCTAATAATTCTCAAGAATTTGAACTCTGTAAGATAGAATGTACTTAGCTAGAAGTGACAGATACTCAGAATTTTCTGTGACTCAGATAGAATGATCTAAAAAACACTACCTCCTTAAAAAGGGGGACAGGAAGGAGACAGGAGGAGGGAGGGGATTGAATGGGTTACATCTTATTACACTAAGAGCTACAAAATACCTAGGGTAATAGAGGGGAAGAAGGGAGGAGATGAGAAACATCTGAATCTTCTTCTCATCAGACCTGGCTTGAAGTCAATTTACACAAAATTAGTTAACTTCAAAAACATCTAAACTTTCAAGTATTAAAAGGGGAAAAGAGGAGGGGGAATGCAGAAAGGGAGGGGGAATAGAGGAAAAGGGGAACTAACAAAAGGCAGGGAATGGTAAAGGGAAAAGGAAAAGGGGAATCAAAGGGGAGGGGGTGATATAGGAGGGAAGCAGGTAGTATTCAAAAACAAAATACTGGGGAATATGGATAAAGGGGGAATACAAACAGAGGGAAGAAAGCATGGAGTACAATAAAGAATTAGTAATCATAACTTTAAATGTAAATGGAATGAACTCTCCCTCAAAACATAAGTGAATAGCAGAGTGAATTAAAAACCAGAATCTTACCATATGCTGCTTACAAGAAACTCATTTGAATCAGAAAGATACATATAGAGTAAAGGTAAAAGGTTGGAGCAAAATATATTTTGCTTCAGCTGAAGTAAAAAAAGCAGGGGTAGCAATACTTATCTCAGAAAAAGCAGCAGCAAAATAGGTAGTATTAAAAAAGATAAGAAAGGAAACTTTAGCCTCCTAAAAGGTACCACAGAAAATAAAGTTATTTCAATGCTGAATATATATGTACCCAATGGGATAGCATCCAAATTCTTAGAGGAGAAGCTAAAAGAACTACAGAAAGACATAGACAGCAAAACTCTACTATTAGGAGAACTCAACATCCCACTCTCAGATCTAGATAAATCGAATCATAAAATAAACAAGAAAGAAGTTAAGGAAGAAAATAGATTGTTAGAAAAAGTATATATGGTAGACTTAGGGCAGAATTTGAATGGGGATAGAAAGGAATATACCTTTTTCTCTGCAGTACATGGAATTTATACAAAAACTGACCATGTACTAGGACATAAAAACCTAATGATCAACTGCAGAAAGGTAGAAAAAGTGAATACATCTTTCTCAGATCACAATGCAATAAAAGTTATATGCAATATTGGGCCAAGGAGATATAGACTCAGAAATAATTGGAAACTGAATAACCTCATTTTAAAGAATGAGTGGACCAACAAACAAATTATAGAAAGAATTAACCATTTTATCCAAGATAATGACAATAATGAAACAACATGCCAAAATTTATGGGATTCAACCACAGCAGCTCTCAGGGAATATACTATAGCTTTAAATGCTTACATGAATAAATTGGAGAAAGAGGAAATCAATGAACTAAACATGCAACTAAAAAAATGAGAGAAAGAACAAATTAAATATCCCCAATTAAAAACCAAATTAGAAATCCTAAAAATTAAAGGAGAAATTAATAAAATCGAAAGCAAACAATCAAATTAATAAATAAAACCAAAAGTTGGTATTACGAAAAAATCAATAAAATTGATAAATCTCCAGTCAGTTTTGATTTAAAAAAAGAAAGAAGAAAAACAAATTGCTAGTATCATAAATGAGAAAAGTGAACTCACCACCAATGAAGAGAAAATTAAAGTAATAATTCAAAATTATTTTGCCCATCTCTATACCAATAAATTTGATGATCTAAATGAAATGGATGAATATTTTCAAAAATATAAGTTGCCCAGGTTAAATGAAGAGGAGATTAAATACCTAAACAACCCTAACTCAGAAAAATAAATTCAAAAAGCAATCATTGAACTCCCCAAGAAAAAAGTCTCCAGAGCTTGATGGATTCACAAGTGAATTCTACCAAACATTTAAGGAACAATTGGTTCCAACTCTATAAAAACTCTTTGGAAAAATAGGGAAAGATGGAACTCTGCCTAACTCTTTCTATGAAACCAATATGGTGCTGTTACCTAAACCAGGAACAGTTAAAACAGAGAAAGAAATTTATAGACCTATCTCCCTGATTAATATAGATTCAAAAATCTTAAATAAAATCTTAGCAAAATGATTACAAGTTATCACTAGGATAATACATTATGATCAAGTAGGATTTATCCTAGGAATGGAGGGTTGATTCAATATTAGGAAAACTGTTAGTATACTCAATTATATCAACAACAAACCTATCAGAAATTATATGATCATATCAATAGATGCTGAAAAAGCTTTTGACAAAATACAGCATCCATTTCTACTAAAAACACTAGAGAGTGTAGGAATAAATGGACTGTTCCTTAAAATAATTAGCAGTATCTATCTAAAACCATCAACAAGCATTATATTTAATGGGGAGAGGCTAGAGGCATTCCCAATAAGATCATCAGTGAAACAAGGGTGCCCATTATCACCACTACTATTCAATTTCATATTAGAAATGTTGCCTTCAGGAACTAGAGAAGGAAAAAGAAATCGAAGGAATTAGAATTGGGAAGGAAGAGACAAAATTCTCACACATTCAGATGACATGATGGTCTACCTAGAGAATCGCAAGAAATCATCCAAAAACTACTGGAAACAATTAGCAATTTTAGCAAAGTTGCAGGTTATAAAATAAACCCTCATAAATCCTCAGTTTTTCTATATATGTCTAGCAAGATACATCAGGAAGAGCTGGAATGAGAACTCCCATTCAAAGTAGCCTCAGACAATATGAGATCCCTTGGAGTCTATTTGCCAGGACAGACTCAGAAACTTGCTGAAAACAATTATAAAATACTTCTCACATAAATTAAATCAGATTTAAATAACTGGGTAAATATTAACTGCTCATGGATACGTAGAGATAATATAATAAAAATGACAATTCTACCAAAACTAAACTACCTGTTTAGTGCCCTACCAATCAAAATTCCAAAAAATTCTGTTAATGAGTTACAAAACATCATAAGTAAATTCATATGAAGAAATAAAAAGTCAAGAATTTCCAGGAACTTAATGAAAAAAAGTGCAAAAGAAGGGGGCTTAGCCCTACCTGATCTAAAATAATATTATAAAGCATCAGTCACCAATGCTATTTGTATAATCTTTTGACTTTCCTTTTCATTTTTCTCTTCCTCTGTCCTTCTGAATAGAGTATCTACAATCTTGTTTCTTCTCAAGCAAAAGCTGTTTTCAGAAAAGGATTTGATATCATGGAAGTCTTGAAAAGGATCTCAAATGACAAATCCATCCCTTTCATTCTGATAAAATGACCTTAATAATACTAAGGCCAAGGAAAGTTAGGCAATGAACTTAAAGTCATGTAGGGACTAATTGTTATGCCTTAATACAAAGGTATAAATTTTTACCAGATAACTGAATTTTGCCACTTCCCTCTAATGTGGGAATGAAAGTCTTTTCCATTTGATGGTATTTGCCAGATCATAGACTGGGAAAGGGAATATTTTAGAGAAGATAACCATCTTTATTTCCATTTCATAAAACTTAGAGACATACACTATTCTACCCTAGAAACTCAATTAGTGCCTTAAAATATGCTTTTTAAGGATGATGATAATTCCAACTGAGGAAATATCATCACTTTATTGGGACAGGATACTATTTAATGCCTATACCAAAGGTAGAGGTTTGCTGGAACAAAGTAAAATTTGCTCAAAATAATCTATGTTTGGAGGGAGCAGAGCCAAGATGGCAGCATGGAGGCAGGTATTTCCAGAGGCTCTCCTCCAGAACACTCCAAATGCCTTGAAATTATGACTCTAACCAAACTCTAGAATGGTAGGACCAAGAGGAAAAAGTAAGTGAAACAATTTTCTGGCCCAAGACAAAAGATGTTCCCAAAAGGTTCTGTTCCACCAGGGCTGGAAGGGGCTGCAGTGCAGCCTGGCTCCTCCATATCCAATGAGATCCAGCCTTCCAGGAATAGCCCTTGAATGCCTGAGTCCCTGGGGATTTGAAGCAGCCAGATAAATTTCCAGAACTTTCAACCCAGGAATTGACAAAGACAACTTGAAAGGTCAGCAGGAAAATTTTACCACACCAGTGCAGAGCTCATTGCAAGTCAGGCCTCAGCAACTCACCTCTGGGATCAGGAAACAGCCCTGCAGCGCCAGCTGCTTCCAAAGTTCTCAGTCCACAGATGCTAAGGGGGTTGGGGGAGACTATTGATTTCTCTCCTCTGTCCCTGGGGCAGGACTCTGTTGCTTTGTCCATATTCAGATCCAGGGCCCAGTCTGGGCTCTCATGCTGCCATAGCAGAGCGGAGACCCTCCTCACAGCTCAAGGGCAGAGGGAAGTGTCTGTTGTCATTCACAGACCAGAGCACAGGCTAGGAGAGCAGTCAGAGCCTCTCATAAGACCATGAATGAATTAAGAAACCTGGGGAGGTGTCCAAAAACCCTCAAAAGCCTGGGAAGTACACAAAAGCCAGGTCATAGGCTAGGAAAATGAGTACCCAACAGAAGAAAAAGAATCTTACCATAGATAATCATTTTGGTCCCATGGAGGATTAAATCAGACACTCAGAAGATGACAAAGTCAAAGCTTCTGTATCCAAAGTCTACAAGAAAGGTAAGAACTGAGCTGTGGAAGAGCTCCAAAAAGATTTTGAAAATCAAGTAGAAGAGATAGAAGAAATATTGGGAAAATGTGAGGAAATCATGAAGACCAAGTCAACAGTTTGTTGTAGGAGATACCAAAAAGAAGAGATAAAAAAAGAAAATAACATGTTAAAAATCAGTTTGGCCAAATGAAAAAAAGCTGTTCAAAAGGGCAATGAGGAGAATTCTTTAAAAAGCAAAATTGACCTTATGGAAATGGATGCAAGAAAGCTCTCTGAAGAAAATAATTCTATCAAATGTAGAATGAATCTAAGGAAAGCTGATGACTTTGATTTTATTATTTTTCTTTATTTAAGGCAATGTAGTGAAGTGACTTGCCTGAGGTCACACAGCTACACAATTATTGTCTGAGGCCAGATTTGAATTCAGGTACTCCTGACTCCAGGGCCAGTGCTATATCCACTGCACCACCTAGCTGCCCCTAAAACTGATGACTGTGAAAAATCAAGAAACAATAAAACAAAAAAAAAAACAAAAGAATGAAAGATTAGAAGAAAATGTGAAATATCTCATTAGGAAAACAAGTGACCTGAAAAAATAGATCCAGAAGAGAGAATTTAAAAATGTTTGGGCTACCTGAAAGTCATGACTAAGAAAGAGCCTAGATTTCATTTTTCAAGAAATTCTCCAAGAAAAATTGTCTGAATATCCTAGAAGCAGAAAATAAAATAGAAGTTGAGGGAATCCACCAATCACCTCTTGAAAGAGATCAAATAAATCTAATAAATAAATAAACAAATAAATGAATGAATGAATGAATGAATGAAGATTTCTCAGGAACTTTATAGCCAAATTACAGGACTCCCAAGTCAAAGAGAAAATACTCAAGCAGACAGGAAGAAACAATTCAAATGTCATGGCACTATAGTCAGGATTACATAGGATTTAGTAGTATATACATTAAGGACTCTTAGGGCTTGGAATATGATATTCCAGAAGACAAAGTAGTTTATATTACAGCTAAGAAGCAACTACCCAGCAATACTGAAAATACTTGGGATGCTAGGTAGTGCCCTGGAGTCAGCAGGACATGAGTTCAATTCTGGCCTAAGACACTTAATTGCCTAGCTGTGTGACTTTGGGCAAGTCGCTTAACTCATAGTCTTAAATAAATAAAAATTTTAAAAAAACTTGAACATACACTTTCAGGGGAAATGATGGACATTCATTGAAATATTCAAACTTTCCTTTTGAAATGACCAGAGCTGAACAGAAAGTTTGATCTTCAAATACAGAACTCAGGTGAAGCATAGAGAAGGTGGACAGGAAGGAAAAATTATGATGGATTTAATGGTGCTGAACCGCTTGTATTCCTCCATGGAAAGATGATGCTGATAACTCATATGAACCTTCTCATTCATTAGGGCAATTAGAAGGAGCATATACAGACAAGGCACAGGAGGGATCTGAATATGAAGGTATATTAAAGTATAAAGATAGACTCAATGGGCAAGTACTGAATGTACTTTGAGAAAGGGAAAAGAGAGGTAGAATGGGCTAAGATATTTCACATAAAGAAGTCACAAAAAAGCTTTTGCAATGCAGTGGAAGGGGGAAAGGTGAGAGGGAATTAGTGAGCCTTCATTCTCATTGGAAGTGACACAACATACACACTTAATAGGGTATAGTAATCTGTCTACCCTAGAGTAAAAAAGGAGAGGAAAGAGATGGGAGAAAGGGGTTAAGAAGAGGGAATGGGGAGTACCTCAAAACTAAGTATGGCCTAGCAAAACTCACAAAAAGAGGGAGCAAAATAATTTTCCAATCAAAGATAATTTACAAGTTCAACAAGAAAGATCTGTCATATTGGATTGAGAGTGAAGCAAAGGCCAGTGCAGACCATACCAACACCACAGGGGGCACCAGCAAATCAGGAACAAGCTTTGGGAGGGACTAAATCATCATCATTATCAACAGCAGCACCTGCTTCCATAGCTCTCAGTCCACTGAAGATGAAGGGGTTAAAACACTGGTCAGGAGATTAAAAGGGTCTCTTTACTGACACTGGGAGCAGGACTCTGTTGCAGTGCTCATACATGTTACAATCTTGAGTGGCAGTTCCAGGGTGAGGACAAAAACTAGCACACCAGGCTTTGCAGTTGTAGTAGATCAGGGACTCTGGTCACAGTTCCAAGGCAGAAAAAGCTTGTGGTCACTAAGAGTTCATTTAGAACATACCACCTTGGAATATGTGAAAACTTACTGATCCCTGGAAGTATCTCTGAAAACAGTTCAACAAAACCCCTGAAGCTTTGAGCAGTGAACCCTATACTCCTAAAATGAGAACTCCACTCTAGCAAAAAAAAAAAGCTAAAAATCAAGAAATAGACTGTAAAGAATGAATAAACAGCAGAAGAAAACCTTGACTCTTTAAAGTTGTTATGCTAAGGAAGATCAAAATACATTCTCGGAAGAAGACTACAAAGTCTAAACTCCTATATCCAAAGCCTTGGTCTTAGGCCAAGGAAGAGCTCAAAAAGGATTTTAAAAATCAAGTAAGAGAGGTAGAAGAAAAGTTGAGAAGAGAAATGGGAGTGATACTAGAAAATCATGAAAAAAATCTATAGGTTGGAGGAGGCACAAGAGAAAAAATACTGAAGAACATAATATCTTTAAAAAAAAACCACAATAGCCAAATGGTAAAATAAAAACAGAAATACAATGAAGAGAAGAATATCTTCATTAGCAGAATTGGTCAAATAAAAAAAAATTACAAAAATTAACTAGAAGAATGTCTTAAAAAACTAAAAAATGGTCAAATGGGGAAAGAGGCACAAAAATTCACTGATGGAAAGAACTCCTTGTACTATTCTTTAAGAAATCATGATTGAGTAAACTTCAGAAAACCCTGGAAAGACTTACATGAACTGAAGCTGAGTGAAGTGAACACAACCAGGAGAAGATTTTACACTTTTAACAACAATATTGTGTGATGATGATGAACTATGATGGACTTAGCTCTTCTCAACAGTACAATAATCAAAGACAATTATAAAGGGCTTATGATCAAAAATACTATTTAAATATCAAGAAAATACAAAACAAAAAAAAGAACTATAGAGTCTGAATGCAGACCCAAGCATACTATTTTCCATTAAAAAATTTTGATTTATGCTTTATTATTTTTGCTCTCTCTTGCTTTTTTGTTTGCTTTGGCTATGAATTTTTTTCACAATATGAGTATTATGGAAATAAATTTAACATGTATATATGTATACATGTATACATGTATAACCAATATCAGATTTGTCAAGACAGGGGAAAGAAAGGGAGGGAAGGAGAAAAATATGGAACTGAAAATGTTACCAAAAATGAATATCAAAAACTATTTTTACGGGTACTTGAAATAATTTTTTAAACAATAGCTCCTTTTTATTCATCCATTCATGCATGCATTTATTTATTGATGCAAGGCAATGGGGTTAAATGACTTACCCAAGGTCACACAACTAGGTAATTATTAAGTGTCAGGTCACATTTGAACTCAGGTCCTCCTGACTTCTGGCCAGTGCTCTGTTCATTACATCACCTAACTGCCCCCCTAAACAAGAGTTCCTAAAATTAATCAAATGAAAAAGGAGGTACAAAATCTCATTGAAGGAAACAATTGTTTGCCTTCTCCATGAGACAGGCAGTGAGGAAAAGAGACAATTTGGAAATCAAAATTTTATTTAAAAAGTTAAAATTATTTTTACATTAATTGAAGAAAATAAAATACTAAATAAATGTTTAAAAGCTAATCATTATTTTTTGAATTTATTAAATTTTAAATTTCAGACATTGATAAATAGTTCATATCAGGGCTTGATTTATTGTTTTTATACAACTTATCACAATGCTGGAAAAAGTGTTGATAATGCAAATTAAATTTAAAAGTGGATCAGAACTATAAGTTTTTCCCCAAAGAGTCAATTTTTAAACATTTACCCTTGGAGAACCATGCCCATAATCCATTATGAATACTGGAACTTCTTACAAATGTTTGTATAGGGAAGATACTTGAAAGACAAATAGTTCAAATAACTCAAAACAAACCCATATCTGAGCTTAAAGTTAATAGTGTCAGCTAGTCCAAATATCTCACAATTCTGAGAAAGAATGCACATTATCCAAAAAAGTCAATGAATCAGTTGTCTTAGCATCTAGACAAATCTCTTCTCTTATTTTCAGTTTTTTCATTTGTAAAAAGAAATAATAGTAGTACCCACTTCACAGGGTTATTATAAAGATCAAATGAGTCCACATATATGTGTGTGTGTGTGTGTGTGTGTGTGTGTGTGTGTGTGTGTGTATACACACACCTATATATGTATATATATATATATATATTTATAAATACTTTACAAACCTTAAAACACTATAAAAACTTCAGTAATTATTATTATTAGTCATCATTATCATTGTTATTATTGATATGATGGTTGATGAACTTCCACTCATGTCTGTCCCTTTTCTGTTAACCTTACAGGAAAAAAATCACACATTTAATATTATCTTTGAAAAGAAAGCTATTTTATTTTCTCAGCATTTTTACAAAAGTAAAATGCAGAACTTTTGAAAAGAAAAGTATCAGGAACAGCTGTTTTTGACTGCAAAAATAGAGGCAGGCAGTGCTGTGCAGAAACAACAGATTTTGCCTGAGGCAAATTTATGAAATTTCCATATTTCACTAGATACAGAAGTTTCAAAGTTTTTTTTTTTCCCTGACAGGAGCAACCATCCTAGCTGGAAATATAGATGGTATACTCGGAATGAAGCCTGAGAATGTTTTGCAAAAAGTAAAAATGGATTCACTTAGTTCAGTTCTGAGGCAGGCCAATCTAAACTGATCAGGAAAAGTGCTAATGGTAAAAGGGACTAGGTCACATAGAGACAGAATGAATTCAGTAAGACTATAGTAGAATACAATACAAAGAATACATTAAGAATCAAGTTACAAAAAATGTGAAAGAGAAAAAAACTGTAAATAATTGCATAAAGTTTAGAAATAGCTAAGTTTTTAGATTATCAAGCTGTGGAATCAAAGCCTGAGAAATCTGAAGATTAATGAAATTTTTTTTACTTGCACTATTTCAGTAAAAATAATTTCTGAATCTCTTGCTATTAGTATCTTAAGTTTTTTCTATTGTCAAAAAGGAAAGTTATCCAGTTTGTTTTTTATCCAAGTAGAAAGGACTGTATTATCATACCTCAGGATACAATATTTGGGTAATAATTTCCTAAAACAGACCTTAGGAAGCAGCATGAAATGTCTAAAGTATATTTTAATCATCTATTGCTTTTTCAAGCTTATATGACTCCCCAACTTTGTTCTATGACTTCTATCCTTTTGTAAACTGAATATTTCAGTAAAACAACCTATTATGGTCCACTGGATTTCCAATCAGTTACAAAGTGGAGAATTTCAAATATTTGATTTCAATTCAAGTGACAATGTATTGACTCTGGAGATAAAGCCATGAATAAAGTATTTAAAGACTGATTATTCAATAATGTGGAATTTCAACTACTCCTAAGTAATCCTCCATGTATATTTTATTTTCTTTCTGATCAAGGAAGTACTATCCAATATTATCCTTCAGACAGATATATGTGTGTGCATACAAATACATACATATATACATACATACATACATACACACATACATATATACAAAAAGTTGACAATAATGTTAAAAAAAAAAACGCATTGGGGGCAACTAGGTGGTGTAGTTGATAAAGCACTGTCCCTGGAATCAGAAGGACCTGAGTTCAAATGTGATGTCAAACACCTAATAATTGCCTAGCTATGTAATCTTGGGAAAGTCACTTTACCCCATTGCCTTAAATAATAAAAAAAAAAATTGAAAAGAAAATAAAAAAACAGCATTGGAAGAAATGAGAACTCTGATCAAAATACTAACTAAACCTGACATTATTTTTTTTTTAGGTTTTTGCAAGGCAAATGGGGTAAAGTGCCTTGCCCAAGTTTTTGAGGCTGGATTTGAACTCAGGTACTCCTGATTTCAGGGCCAGTGCTCTATCTACTGTAACACCTAGCCCCCCTAAACTTGACATTAGAGTTGACAATGAAATATTTTTCCCCTGTACCTCTGAATGAAATATTATGTATATATGTTTGTGTGTGTGTATGTGTGTGTGTGTGTGTGTGTGTGTGTGTGTGTATAAAACATAGTCACTATATTGGTTTGCTTCACATCTTCACATAACTATAATTCTTTGTTAAAAGGGATAGAGCTACTTGTAGAGGTCACTAAGTCATTAAAGAGTGAGAGTGATGTAAATTTCAAAAGATATCAATAAACACTTTTTTCCAAGACAGTGAAGTTAAGCACTTTGCCCAAGGCCACATAGCTAAGTAATTATTAAGTGTCTGAGTCTGGATTTGAACTCAGGTCCTCCTGACTCCAAGGCTGGTGCTCTATTCACTGTGCTACCTAGCTGCCCCTTAACGAACTTTTAATATTAAATTGTATACTTTCTTTTTTTGCTATTTTTATTTTTTGAAAATTTTATTTATTTTGAGTTTCACAATTTTTCCTCAGTCTTACTTCCCTCCCCTCACCCCCCACAGAAGGCAATTTGCCAGTCTTTACATTGTTTCTATTTTATACATTGATCCAAATTGAATGTGATGAGAGGGAAATCATATGCTTAAGGAAGAAACATAAAGTATAAGAGATAGCAAGATCAGACAATAAGATATCAGATTTTTTCCTAAATTAAAGGTAATAGTCCTTGGTCTTTGTTCAAACTCTACAATTCTTTCTTTGGACACATATGGTATTCTCCATTTCAGACAGCCCAAAACTGTCCCTGAATGTTGCACTGATGGAATGAGCAAGTCCATCTTGTTGCTGTTAGGATGTACAATGTTTTTCTGGTTCTGCTCATCTCACTCCATGCAATTCTCTCCAGGCTTCCCGGAATTCCTGTCCCTCCTTGAATGTTCCATGACATACATATACCACAGTTTGCTAAGCCATTCCCCAATTGAAGGATATTTACATGATTTCCAATTCTTTGCCACCAAAAAAGGGGGTGCTAGAATATTTTTGTACAAGTGATGTTTTTACCCTTTTTATCATCTCTTCAGGGTATAGGCCCAGTAGTCTTATTGCTGGATCAAAGGGTATGCACATTTTTGTTACACTTTGGGCATAGTTCCAGACTGCTCTCCAGAAAGGTTGGATGAGCTCACAGCTCCATCAACAGTGTAATAGTGTCCCAGATTTCCCACAACCCTTGCAACAATGTTCATTGTCCTTTCTGGTCCTATTGGTCAGTCTGAGAGGTTTGAGGTGGTACCTCAGAGATGCTTTAATTTGCATTTCTCTAATAATGATTTAGAGCAATTTTTCATATGACTATGGATTGCTTTGATCTCCTCATCTGTAAATTCCCTTTGCATATCCTTTGGTCATTTGTCAGTTGGGGAAAATTATATACTTTCAATGAACAAAAATCCATTTTCTCTCCCTCCCAGTAGAAAAATACAAAAAAAAATTATAACAAATAGTCAAAAAAATAAATTCTTCATTTGACAAAGTTCAAAATTTAAATGAGTGATTCTGAACCATGAGTCCATCATTAGATGTGTTAATAAATGTTTAACAACAACTTGTCCAGAGAAAATGTATATCCCATACATCTTTAAGTTTAATCTGTAATATTAACATTTTCTCCATCACTCTCTTAAATCTTGATAATCATAAATATACCCTGATTCCTAATTTGTCAGTATCTCAGATGTTAATATTCACAATGAAAATTTAATAATCTGTACTGGCTCCAATACACAACTGCCATAACTTTTTCTATCAGAAGGTGAATTGGAATCATGGTTGGTCATTGCACTGATTTGGAGATCTTAAAGCCAAACTTTAGAGCTTTTGAAATGTTACTGTTATTATATAATTTCTTCTCTTGATTCTGCTCACTTCACTCTGCTTCACCTCAAAAAAAGTTTCATAAGTTTTATTGAAAGTATCCAAATAATTTTTTTTAAAAATTAGATGTAAGAACTTTTAACATGATGAATTGTTTATTAAATTATGAAATTATTAAATAGGGGCAGGTACACCTGGTACTTTGGGGACTCACCAGGAAAGAACATGATTAGCATTGGGAAAAATGAGGTGGCAATGAGATTTTAATTAGGCAAAGTGTGACAGAGTCAGATGACATTTTAGGGACAAAGAAAGGGGTGATGAAGGGAGGTAGAAAGCATGAGGAAGAGAGATAGAGAATTTTGCTTATGTAACCACAAATTAGATTGGAAGAACTAGGAAATTCCCTTAGGGGATGGAAAAGGATTTGGGGGGGGGGTGGGAATTTAAGGTTTTATTTTTATAGGGGTTTTTGAGGAAACAAATAAACTCCTATCTGTATAAGTTTGTGTCAGTTCATTAAAGTATCCAAATCATGTCAAAGTTATCTGTAAAACTTCAGAGTCATCATTCCAAAATTATCAGCACCTTTTTATGTTCTGATATGGAGTTGTGCAGGATTTTTATGGATTTTGTCTGAATTTTATATTTCCTAAACTAAAAATCTTGATATGCAATGGCTAGATTATTTCTCCTGATTTGACCCATATTACCAAGATGTTAATTTTAGTTAATAGATGATATCATTTATAATTATACTCTTTTGATCTCTGGGATCGTTCATAAGTAATTTCTAGGTTTCTCTTTGCAATCTTATTTCCTTTTTTGTTTGTTTGGCTTTTTTAATCTTCTTTCCTTTAAAACTTATTATATTGACTAAAGAAGAGAGAGTACTCAGAGGAACCAGAGCAAGTTTCAGTTTTAACCCATAAAGGAAAATACAAAGATGAAACAGTAAATAGAGAATCAGGTCTAGAGTCAGGAAGACTGCCTAGAAACCTATTCCCTCTCATTTAATCATATATGCCCCAATCTTGGATTACTCCTAAAATGCTATGTCCTTAATCCTTGCAACTAAGTGAATGAGGAGAAAACTATAAGACCATGCTGATTGAGTTCTCTATAAATTTATTTTACATAATTTCAACAGGATACATACTGCATCAAGGCAATCTTTTTATGTAACTCATCACAGCATTCCTTTTGTGGAAAAAATTTATGATTTTCATATTAATCTATGTGATATGTACAATGAATATACCAATCATTGGGATTTCTAAGAAATCTCTTTTCACAAACATATTCTGTTTTGGTAATCAGAAAGAACAAGGCAGCTTAAAGTAATTCATCAATCCTGACGGGCCTCCATTCTTTCTCTGCATTATGCCTGCCTGTATTAAATAAAGTATCAGAAAAGTGTATAACCTGTTCTCTACCTAGGCAAAACAACAATGACTCCCCAAGACTTGAGACTAATTGTTCCTTCACTCATGAGAAACAGCTCAAGTCTTGAGTTGTGATCCACTCATAATCTTTGCCTTCACTACAGCAAGGTGGAGTTCCAACTGGGAATTCCTGATTTGTAAATCAGTTCCTTACAATGAAACTAATTAATTAAACTGCTACTTGATTACTGACATCCTATCTGTGGCCCTCTGTTTCATCCAAGTTATAGACTGACTCAGTAAAATTCTATTAACACTTCCAAACAAACCATTTCATCTCTACTTATATTTTTTCATAGCACTTCTTTCTCCCTCCCTCTCAACTGAAGACTTGGACTTCACTGAAAATAAATTGCTATTATTCAAAAAGAACTCCTCCCCACCTCTTTATCCAAAATCAGATAAATATCTTCCCCAACTATCTCCTTCTTCACTCAAATTTTAAATGAAGAAAGAATACTTCTCCTTCTCAACATAAACCCCTCTACATGCACTCCTCATCCCATTTCTTTGTCATATTGAAGCTCTCTCGAATTTCCCTAGCTCTTGATTAGGCAGCTAGGTTAT
The DNA here is from genome assembly GCF_037893015.1 of Macrotis lagotis. Taxonomy (NCBI): domain Eukaryota; kingdom Metazoa; phylum Chordata; class Mammalia; order Peramelemorphia; family Peramelidae; genus Macrotis; species Macrotis lagotis. Next base: position 265,722,012 of record NC_133661.1, on the reverse strand, counting down.
ACAGTGAATAGAATGCCAGGCCCTCAGATACTTAGTAGCTGATGATTGATTCTTTTCCTTCATTATTAAAGAAGACCAAAACAATATCGCAGTGTTAGAGTCAAGTTACAGTGTGTCCGACTGGCTGATCAGAACAATAGTGGCTCAGAATGTTCTACCAAAGGTTACATACCTCACGTTTCCTTTGTGCTGCTTCAATTCTATCTTGCTCATAGAGCACAGTACGGTCTGATGAGGACACACCACACTGGGTGGTCCTGTACCAATGTATCCCATGCTGAACAATCAATTTCAAAGTTAAGAAAGACCTACAATGTCCCTGAATTACTTTTTCAGACACCCCTGTGAGCTCTTATTCTGTGCAAGTTCTCCATGAAGTAATTTGCTTGCAAAAAAGACTAATAGTCATAAGACCCTGGATAAATCATTTAATCTTATATGCCTCAGTTTACTCATCTGTAAAATGAAGAAGAAATGGAGAAGAAAATGACAAAATGCTCCAATGTTTTTGCCATGAAAACTCCAAATGTGGTCACAAAGAGTTAAACACAACTGAAATGAGTGAACAACAATAATAACAAAAGCTATTTTCTTCCCAACTCTCTTACAGAGCAATTACTCCCATAATTTTAAGTATTTTTGTTAATGAATGTCTGCTGAAACCATCTCAACTGCTTTGACCATTTCTGTCATAGAGAAAGAGATGATGAATCTCCATTGGTCTCCTGATTCAGTGTTCTGTTTCATTCAAATACTACCAGTATCTCTAGTTCTCTTCTTGTCAGACAAGGTATTTCAAAGGACATGCCATAAGTTAAAAATAGGCATTAACACCGGAAGGTTGGGAGAACCTACTTACTGCCAAAGAAATTAAAAATCTGTGGGTGACTTCAGGAAATTTCTCCTCAGGAAATCACTGCAGATCACTTTTCTATTCCTGAAATTTCTCTGTCAAATTCACTAAGCTGAAAATACTTATGCAGAAATAGCTAAAGATTAACCATGGAAGACTGATCGTCCAACACTCGCAGCACCATTCAACCTGCCACAACTAGCTTTACAAAGCCCAAGCCCAGATGATACATAGAAAAGAGAAATAACAACTAACAGCTGACACTATAATTTAAAGACCTCTCACCTATCCTCCACATGATCCTGCCACAAAACATGTAAAAAATTTTACAAAATTCATTATAGAAATGAAATTGATGAAAAGATATTGACTTCTTTTGGCTACCCAGATTTTTTAATGGGGAGGAAAGAAAGAAAGAGAGTTTATGTTTACTAATATCTAGCCATCTTAACATTCTCCAAAGTGGTATTCCTTCTAGTATCTCAAAAAGATATTTTGTAGTTCTTTTTTTTTTTCATTTTTTCCTACCAATTTTAATTAGCATTTACCCCCAAAGAAGAACAAAAAAGAAACTCTCTTTATATGCATGTATGTTTACATGCAAATATGTATGTATGTGTGTGAATATATGTGTGTGTGCGTGCGTGTGCTGCTTAGTCACTTCAGTCATGACCATCTCTTCATGACTCTTTTGGGGGATTTTCTTGGCAGAAATACTGAAGTGTCTTGCCATTTTCTACTGTGATTTACTTTAAAAATGAGGAACCTAAGGCAAACAGAATTAAGTGATCTGCCCAAGATTATAAAGTTATCTGAGACCAGATTTTAAGTTGATCCTGAGGCCAGCACTCTATCAACTATGCCATCTGTTCTCTCTCTCTCTCTCTCTCTCTCTCTCTCTCTCTCTCTCTCTCTCTCTCTCCATATATATATATATATATATATATATATATATATATACATATTTTTCACTCATACATGAGTGCATGCATATATGTACATTTATATACATATATATGACAAAACAGGATTCATGTAAATGATGTTATCTTTTAATACACTGGACTTGAAGGTCACACCTTTTGGAAATACTGAATTGTAGAATGCCACTCATGTGTCTTTTTTATTTATTTTTATTTTGTACAAATAATGTTTTTTATACATTACTAAAATATTCTTGTTTAAGAGTAAACATAATATCCCCTCCCCCAAAAAATATAGACCCACATGAGCAATAAAGTACTTCGCCACTCCTTTGGCATCCATTGGTCCCAGCGGCATACCCATTGAAGAATGCCTGGAGTCAGATGCTAAACCATTCCTCAAGTACCAGCTTTGTCCTACACATTTAGGAAATGCATTTAAGCAAAGATCCACTGGGGTAGACATTTCTTTCTTCTCTGTATTCCCAGCAAACTGTCACTCTTTTTCTCTCTCTTAGCTAGAGGCACTTGCTCCAGCCTATGCAGCTGGAACAGTATGGCCCCAGTTCCATGACACTGGATCTATGTTAATCTAAGTATTTCTTCTGTTTTCCTCTCCTGGGCTCCCCCTTCCAGTTCCTTCTCCCTTCTTTTCTCTAAGTTTCTTCCCCAAACCTATGATGCTCTAAGCATCTCTCTTTTTATCTTTGTTCTCTCTCTCTTTATTGAGACCACTACTTTCCTGGCTTGTAACTACAATATGGGCTCATTTCCAGGCTAAACCCTTGCTGGTCTTAAGCAATTTCAAATGGTTGGTTTACCTTTCCTTTCTCTCTTTCCCTCAAACATTCTTGTTTCAACCTTTGTTATTCACTCTGTCTTCAAGTAACTTGCTATCTCTCTAGATGAATTAATTCTGTGAACTATTTGTGGTCTGTAAAATATGTGAACTTTGCAGAACTATGAATTAAAAATCTGAGCTTTTACATCTCTGGGGTCAATTGTGAGTTTTTCACCTAAAGAGCCCTGATTTGGGGGGCTCTTTCTCTGAAGATGCCCTCAATTTCCTGCCATCAGAATTACATATATAAATATGTGCATGTATTCCAAGCAAATTCCCCATATTAGTCATGTCCAAAAACATATAGTTCATTTAACATTTTAAGTCCAACACTTCTCTATGGTTCACTTTTTTATTTTAATTGATATTTTATTTTTTCAAATATATATTATGAACATTCACCCATATGCCTCTGTATATTTTTAAGTTACAAAATGTCCTTCCACCCTCCCTTCCCACCCCCCTCCCCTCAGCAGCAAACAGGTTAATATTGCACATGGCCATTTGGATTAAATATGTTTACAGATCAGTCATTTTTTGTATGAGGAATTAGAACTAAGGGAAAGAAGTGCATAAGAGATATTTTTTTAAAAGTGAATGTAAGGGGCAGCTAGGTGATGCAGTGGATAGAGCACCGGCCCTGGAGTCAGGAATACCTGAGTTCAAATCCAGCCTCAGACACCTAATAATTCTCTAGCTATGTGGCCTTGAGCAAGCCACTTAACCACATTGCCTTGCAATAACTAAAAAAAAAAAAATTTTAAGTCAATGTAGTGTTCATCAGATTCTGAAGGGTTTTTTTGTTCTATTTTGTTTTGGTTTGTTTTTCTTACTGTGGATGAAGATAGCATTGTCCATGGCCAGACTAGTAGGATTGTCCTAGATCCCTGGGCTGCTGAGAATAGCTGCATCTGTCAGATCAGGATTGATCATTTTACAGTGTTGTTGTTCATATTCAGAATGATGTCTTGTTTCTGCTTCCTTCACTCAGCATCAGATGCCATAAGTAATTCCATGCTTCCATAATATTCATGTAACAATACTTGTTTAACCATTCCCCAGTTGATGCGCATCCCCTCAATTTTTAATTCTTTGTCATTAAAAAAGAATTGATATGATATTTTGGTACATGAGGGACTTTTCCCATTTTTTATGATTTCTGCTGAATATAGGCCTAGAATTGCAAATGCTGGGTCAAAGCATATGATCAACTTTTTTGATCTTTGGGTATAGTTTCATATTGCTTTCCAGGTTGGATCCATTCACAACTCGACCAGCAATGCATTAATATCCCAATCTTCCCACAACCTCTCCAACACTGATTATTTTCCATTTTCTCATCTTGGACAATCTGATAGGTATGAGATGATACCTCAGAATTGTTTTAATTTTCATTTTTCTAATCAATAATGACTTGGAACATTTTTACATATTATTATATATAGCTTTAATTTCTTCATTTGAAAACCATCTATTCATATCCATTGACCACTTATCAATTGGGTTTTATCACTTATCAATTGGGGAATTATTTGTAACCTTATGAATTTGATACAGTTCTCTATATATTTTAAAAATGAGACCTTTTTTTCAGAACTCCTAGTTGTGAAGATTGTTTCCAGCTTCCTACTTTACTTTTAATTTTGGCAGTATTGATTTTATTAATACAAACATTTTTAATTTAATATAGTCAAAATCATTCATTTTTCAATTTATAATGTGCTTTATTTCTTCTTTAGTCATAAATTTGTCCCCTTTCTGTAGATCTGATAGATAATTTTTTGGTCTATTATCTATAGTGTCACCTTTTATGTCTAAATCCTGTACTCATTTTGACTTTATTTTGGTACAGGTTGTGAGATGTGGGTCTATGACTAGTTTTTGTCAAATTATTTTTCAGTTTTCCCAAGAATTTTGGTTAAGTAGTGAGTTCCTATCCCAGATAATAATGTCTTTGGGTTTGTCAAACAGCAGATTACTGCAAACATTTACTGCTACTTCTTTTGAACCTGTCCTAATCCATTGATCTATCACTCTTTTTCTTAACCAGTACTAGGAAGTTGTGATGATTGCCCCTCTATAGTATGGTTTTAGCTCTGGTAGAGCTAGGCCACCTTCCTTTTCATTTTTTATCAGTTCCCTTGCTATTCTTTACCTTTTTTTTTTCCTCCAGATGAAGTTTGTTACTATTTTTCTAGCTCAATAAAGTATTTATTTGATAGTTTGATTGATATGGCACTGAATAAGTCATTTAATTTGATTAGAATTGCCATTTTTATTATATTAGTTCAACCTAACCATGAGTAATTGACATTTTTCCAATTGTTTAGACTTTATTTGGGTGAGAAGTGCTTTGTAACTGTGTCCATACAGTTTCTGGGTTTGCCTTGGGAGACAGATTACAAGTATTTAATATTGTCTGCAGTTACTTTAAATGGAATTTCTCTTTCTATCTCTTGTTCTTGGGCTTTGTTGTCATATATACAAATTCATGATTTATGTGGATTTATTTTATGTACTGCTACTTTGCTGAATTTACTAATTATTTCAAGGAATTTTTTAGACATTTTTCTTGGGTTCTCTAAGTACATCATCACATAATCTGCAAAAAGTAAAAGTTTTGCTTCCTCATTGCCAATTCTGGTTCCTTCAATTTCTTTTTCTTCTATTACTGCTAAATCTAACATTTCTAGTTCTATATTGAATAGTAATGGTGATATTGGGCAGCCTTGTTTCACTCCTGATCTTATTGGAAATGCTCTGAGTTTATCCCCATTACATATAATATTTGTTGATGGTTTTAGATAGATACTTATTATTTTAAGTAAAACTCCATTTATTCCTAAATTTTCTATTGCTTTAATAGGAATGAATGTTTTTTTTTTATCAAAGGTTTTTTCATCATCTATTGAGATAATCATATAATTTCTTTTGGTTTTGCTATTGATACATTCAGTTATGTTGAGTGTTTTCCTAAATTGAACTGCCTACCTGTCTACCATGTATAAATCAGGTAGGAACCTGATTATGGTGTATTATCCTAGTGAGAACTTGCTGTAATATCTTTGCTAAAATTTTATTTAAGATTTTTGCATCGATGTTCATTAGGGAGATTGGTCTATAATTCTCTTTGTCTTTTTTGGTTCTTCTTGGTTAGGTATAAGCACCATGTTGGTGTCATAAAAAATTTGGCAAAACTTCTTTTCCTATTTTTGTTAAATAGTTTATGTAGAATAGGAATTAACTGATCCTTAAATATTTGATAGAATTCACATGTAAATCCATCTGGAACTGTAGACTTTTTCTTAGGAATTTTATTGATGGTTTCTTCAATTTATTTTTCTGAAATGGGGTTAAGTATGTTATTTCCTCTGTGGCCCACTTTCTAACAAGCTTTGAAACCAAATAACTAAGCACATTCCAACATAAAAGGAAATGAGATTTAGAGATTTAAGATTGCACCAGTAGGGCAGCTAGGTGGTACAGTGGATAGAGTACTGGCTCTGGAGTCAGGAGTACCTGAGTTCAAATCCAGCCTCAGACACTTAATAATTACCTAGCTGTGTGGCCTTGGGCAAGCCACTTAACCCATTTGCCTTGCAAAAAAAAACTAAAAAAATGAAAGATTGCACCTGTAAAGGTGAACTAGGCATCAGACAGAATTAGTTGTTTCTAAACTCCCCCAAAAAATACTTATTGCCAGGAAAGAATTTCTGTTCTAATGCAAGTGTAGAGCATAATGGTTTTTGGCAAATTGTATGCCCTTTAAAATAAATCAGCAAAATTTGGAAGGTAGAAATATGGTGGCTGGAAACTAAAAGTCAGTTCTTAACCCTTTGACACCAGTGTCTAGCAGTATAACTAAACTATTTTAAGAAATGAAGAAGCTACTCAACTTATCCATAAAGGTATTTTAATAATAGCATGTTGGACAAGAAGAGCTATAGAAGAGAAGAGAACAAGCATTGCTATTTTTAAATATTTACATTCCAGTCTAAGTGGGAGTTCTGTCAATAGGAATTTTAAGCCAATATTAGATTTGAGAGAATCATATTATAAAACCATATCATCTCTATGTGAAATCTCTTTGGTTACTTAACTCAGTTTTTATTATTCTTTCTGTATAAAATACTTTTAACGTCTTGTATCAGGGCTGGCATTCGTAAGGATGCTATCCACCCATGGGTTTTGGTAAGATACTAGAGAATAAAACTTCATTTCTAAAATTAACTTTTATTTCATTTTTAACCTAAGAAAATTGTGGTTAACAGAAGAGATAATCAAAACTTTCCACTTAAATAGAGACTAGAGATCTTCAGTGAACTATATCCTGCTTTAACTATTTTCACCAGAAATTTAATGGTCATCCAGAAGACATAAAGGATTCAAAGCAAAAGCATTTAACAGAGATGCAGAGTAAAGAAAGTAGCATTCCCTTCTTAAACTTGAGGCACATTTTTCTATAAAAACACTAACCAGAAGAAAGAGTGGTTCACAAAGAGAATACCCAGAGAAGGATACATGTAAACAGGGAACATATTTAGAGAGGCAAATTAGTCTTCACATCTTGAAATGTTCTTGAGATCTTATAATATCATCTTTTAATGATAACATCATGTTGTTCATTTGGGGCTGTGTTCCACCTATTTTGTCATCTCCGCTGGTCTGTTCAACTTTAATGGTCATGTTGAAACACATTCATGGGGGATTCTAAGGTTTTAGATGTAACTCCGAGGAGGAACAAAAGTACACATAAGGTGTTTTCCATGAAACCAGTTTTGCTAATTGGGGGAAGGGGTTGATACTAAGTACTACATTTTGGATTCAATAACTTACATTCATATAAAAATGAATGCTAAGTGAGAGTTTAGAAACAAGTGTGAGCAATTTCAAACTCTGACTAAAAAATGTCAGACCATCCATACCCTTTGACCCAGAAATAGTTCTACTAGGTCTATATCCCCAAGATAAAAGAAATACTTCATATGTAAAAAAAAAAATATTTAGCAGTTTGTGGGAGCAAATAATTAGAAACTGAGGGAATACTAATCAACTGAAGAATGATGGCAAACAAATTTTGTATTTGAATGAAATGGAATATTATTTGCTATAAGAAGTGCAGGAAATGGCTTCAGAAAGTCCTAGGAAGACAAATACACTGACACAAAGTGAAGTGAATAGAAACAAGAGAAAAGAAATATCATCAACTATAAAAAATGCCAAAAACTGAGCAACTCTTATTAACAGAATGATCCATGGCAATTTTAAAGGACACATGATTAAAAAAAAATTCTATTCATCTCCAGATAGAGAACTAATGGACACAGAGTTCAAATTTAGCATATTTTTGTCTTTTTTTGTCTAAAACATGACTAATGTAGAAATTTATTTTTCATGACTTCATGTTTGCAATAAATTATGTATTTCTTTCTTGCTCAGTAAGGAAGGGGTGAGAGAAAGACTTCAAAATCTGGAACTAAAAGTAAAATAAAATTGAATCTTAAAAATATTAGCAATAGGGCGGCTAGGTGGCGAAGTGGATAGAGCACTGGCCTTGGAGTCAGGAGTACCTGAGTTCAAGTCCGACCTCAAGTGCTTAATAATTACCTAGCTGTGTGGCCTTGGGAAAGCCACTCAACCCCATTGCCTTGCAAAAAAAACTAAAAAAAAAATATTAACAATAGCAATGGAAAGAGAAAGATATTAAAGGTATAAAGATCAGCAAGTAGGAGACAAATCTATCCTAATTTACTGATGGCATTATGATATATTTAGAAAATCCTAAGGCATTAGCAAAGAAATTATTTAATTTTCTAATTTTAAGATTATAAAATGAACACCCTTTCAAGACTAACCACAAAATTTAGCAGGCAATAAAATAAACAGAAGTCTTTTTCAAAAGAATTAAGATGGATCATTTAGTTAGCTTTCAGTTTACCAACTGAAAGTACACTCAAATAATGATTATTTAGTGCTCTTTGGCTATGCCTATATAATAAAAATGATAGTACAACTGAAACTATTTTACAGATTTGGTGCTATATCAATCAAACTAATAAAATTATACTTTATAAAGCTAGGCAAAATAATAATAACATTAATTTAGAAGAACAAAATTTTTTAATTGGAAATATTTTAGGAATTAAAGGGAAATGACATTCCTATTTCTTAATATTATTAAGCAATAATCAATATTCTAAAGACAGTTTTCTATCAACCTTCAGAAAAATTTTCTTCCACCATGGTGGAAAAAAGTTTCAAAATAGTACAGCCAGGTGATAAATAACATGAATGTTTGAAACACTACAGTGTTGTAAAAAAAACAATGTGAATATGATGACTGTAGAGAAGCACTGATGTATTTATATGACCTGACTCAAAGAACAGTAAGAAGGAAAAGGAAATAGCAATTTAATCAAAACCATGTTTAATCTGATCAAAACAAAATGACTAAGCCCGGGGAAGAAAGAAGAGACAAGAAAAGACATCTTTTTCCTTCATTGTAAAGTTAAGAAATAGTGGATATATAACATTACATATGTCATCTTTTGTTTTCATCTTTCATATGGTTATTCCTTTTGATTAATTCTTTTTTTCTCTCTTCTTTATTACAAAGAGCTAAGAAGTAGTATGGTATAGTGGACAAAGAATTGGCCGCAAATCCAGAAATACTTGGCTTCAAGTCCTACCCCTGAAAGATACTCACTATATCATACTGTTGAAGGAGAAATATTTGTCTACCATTTTAATATTAAGGGACTATTATCTGTACTCATCTGATGATTTCTGTGGGTCTCTGATTCCTTCTCCACTGTTCAGTGTTACTCTCTTCTCAAATGTAAATTAAACAAGATAATAGAAAACAGTCTCAGCCCATTCCCCAACTCCTCCTTCACCTTCCTGGCTCTTAGCCTCAATCAAGTCCAGGTGAATCACTGTTTTATTCCCACTGCCTGACTCCCCCCTACAATACTCTCCCACTACATGCTGCATCTATTAGCCTGTCCTTTAAGTAGCTCATTATTTTGCTGCCTTTCTAGAGAGCCTATCCTGTGCACTATCTGTAGTCACCTGTGAACTTTATATAGTAACTTGTGAACTTTCTGTAATAACATGCAAACTTTGCCACAGCCTGTGAATTAAAATCTAAGATTTTCATACTTCAGGTGTTGGTTGGTTGGTCTGTCTGTGAGTTTTTCACATAGAATGACCATCCTTTCTCTGAGGTCATCCCATTTTCTCCTCATCAATACTAAGTAAATCACTTAATCTCTAGATTGAAGAGAAGGTATCATCCTCCACCAATAGAAGGGATTTCCTCACCTTCGAATTCCGAGTACTAATGAAATCACAAGTCTTATCTCAATTCTTATCCCTATTATATCTAACAGAAAAGTAGCAAAATTGCCATACTAGTCAGTGTTCCTTCCTTCCTTTCTACTTTTTTATAAATGTTACTTATATGTTCTTTTCTTTTTTTTCTTGAAGCACTATCACCATACTAATCCCTTTTAAACAGACTGACTCTGAGAAGGAATGGGAAGAGATACAGTGGAGATGTAGTTTATATAATAGCAAAAAGTACCAATAAAAATAAATAATTTATAATATATAATATAATAAATATAAATATATAAATAAATAAATATATATAAATAAATATAATATAATAAAATTTATTTTTTAATTAAATAGATACACAGAGATAAGTAAATAGGTAGATAGGTGATAGAGAGACAGACAGAGAGAGAGAAAGAGATGATAGAAATAAAAAGTTGAAAATTCAGAACAGAGAATGAGAGAGTAATAGTTAACAGGTAAAAACGTTTCTTTAATTAGAACAGCCCTTTTCCTTTATGACAAAAATTGTCCTGTTGTCTGTTAGCTAAATATTACCAAAAATTAATCAGCAGTGTAGAGAAAGATTAATAACAGTCTAATCAATCAGACATCAATATTATCAGAAGTCAATAAATATGTATTTTCTTATTCAAATAGTCAAATTTGTACTATATATAAAGAGATCTTCATAGTAGACATAAAGAAAATGCTTAAGAAGAAATGTCTCCATAGTCAATCTCATTAGCTCAAACAGAACCATAATTACTTTGTTAGTTAAGATATAGAAAAGGTGCAGACTTCCTTGGGATATCAAATTCTTCAAAGTTCTCTTCTGTAATCAAAAAACATTTACAAGGTAGAAAGGGAAATCAGGCTGATGCAAATTGATCCTACAATAGGACCTAAAGCAACATAACAACTTAATAACACAGAGCAACATATGAACATAGAATAAAATGGAGTCAGTTATATCAACTCTTAACAGACTACTCTTAAATATTAAATATTTTAACACTTCAGAAACAGAATAAGAGAAATGATAAAAATTCAAAAAGTTTCTGAAATAAAGACATGGTAAGTTAGTATAGCTGCTGGTATAAAGCCTCAATCTCCTTAAGCACTTAAATACATCTGAATTTATTTTTCTGTTCTAACTGAAATTTTAGTTTTTTCCTATTCCCTCTTGTCCTCTACTGAAAAGTTAGAGTATTGAAATGACAAGAAAAAATAGTATAGCTTTGAAGATAAATGGCAATATGAAGATGTTCCATTGAGGTATCTCCTCCTTAAAGGAAATAATTACACAACCCTGAGGCATGAGAACTTAGTAGAATAGATAAGGGGGAAGGTACAACATCATATAATGAAAATTATCAGATAATAAGCAAGCTACTCCAGATCTAGTAACCAACAACTGGAGCAATTGCCCTGAAAGTTTGAGATGTGTATGTATTTATTTAATAAAAGAACAACTGCATATCTGAGGAAGAGATGAGGCCTTTAACAGTGATTATTCCATGTTTGTGAAAATTCTGAAATGAAGTACATCAACTAGGCTTTCAAACAGACAGACCGTGCCAAAAGGTACTACTTTTAGAAAATAGGTATACAAATTATTACTGACTGTACCATAAAATTGCATCTTATTTGTCATGCTACCATTGTCATTATGATTTTGTTTATATTACAAGAAATGAGTTCATAATGAACTCAAGACTTACAAATATTTTTTGCCTAATGCTCATAAATAACCTATGGTAATAAGCATCGGTCTTCTTTAAAAACAAAATCAAAAGATGTTCTTTTGTAACAAAGAAATTGGGTTTTATCTTGGAACTTTGTTGATGATCCTTGGTCAATAAGAAAGCTCTCTGAGAGCAAGAAAGTGAATAGCAAATGAAGCCTAAGTGCATAAAGTGCCAACAGAAACATTTGATGTGCTGAGTGATCAACTAAACGCTCTCCCCACTTTCAGAACTGCCCTGTGCATACCATAGGCAACCCAATAAATCTTAATCAGATAAGGTTTCTGGGATGCATTCAGAAGCACTTATCATTGGTAAAGTCTCATAGACTCAAAGCATTTGATATCACCAGTGCATTACGTTTAAATTCTAAAATCCCAAGAAGATTGACACTGTGTTTTATGTTTCCCAGTGAGAGATCAAGGTCTTGTTAACTTACCAGAGGCAAGTAGGTAGGTAAAACTAAGTTATCTGTTTGGTTATTAGTTTGTTTTTTATAGTTTGGCTATAATTTCATCTATCCTCCTACTGTAGTATTTGGGGATATAAGATCTGGAGAAAATTCAGGGAGGAAATGACAGATATCTTCAAGCATTTGGAACACTGTCATGCAAAAGACTTGGTCTTGAAACTTACCATAGTTTACCACTAAGAATTTAAACAATAATGTTTTACATTGGGGGAGGGGAGCAAATAAATCAGTAAAAGACAGGCAGGCAGTTGAGTAACTGATGTAAAAATTAGGAGCCAAAAACATAATAAAAAAATTGTAACTGTGCCCAGATATATATTTAAGCAAAAGAATCATAATTTCTACTTTGGAGAATGGCTTCTAATTTGGCAAACTAAAAGAAGTCAATGGAATCTTTCTTTACATTATTTAGCAAATAGTATATTTAATATTCAGTACACAAATAATACCACTTCTCCAAGGTGTTCTAAATATTTTGCAAACATCAAGTCAGCTTCACAGCATTAGCTTGATGCCAGCTGTTAGTGCCTTAAACATAGCAGATACTTAATAAAATAATTGGAACTGAATTGAATTGGACAAGAAGAAAAGCTGAGTTTGTAAAAGACTAACATAATAGTACAAGAAAGCAGAATTAAACTGACAGAAAGAAAAACTGAGTTTAGCTTTTCCATGCCTGTATTCAGTGATCTTCTCTCTTCCAAATTTCTTAACAAATAAAATTCTAGAAGAGCAGTTGATTTCAGAATCTGATATTTTGAAAACTGAAGGACAAATCTACACTCCTTTGACTCTGACAGAGAATCAAGAAGATTCAGAATGATTACTTTTTAGTAAATTTTGAACTAATTTGTAGGACAATGGAATATTATTATTGTAGTATTCATGGACAAGTATCCCACCAACATAAACTCATAATACAGGTCTCCTAGAAAACAATTACCCAAGCTTCAACAGAATCTGTGGGTCTAAATCTCCTAAACCATACTTTTGTGTATTTACTGATGTACTCATGTTTAATAGTCAGAAAACATGATTAAATTAAATTATAGTCATTTAACAAAAATAACACAGTAAGAAAAGTAGCGATAATACTTTCCCCAAAATAAGTAAAATACAGCATTAGTGGAAAGAATGAGCATATCGGGGTACTATAAATAAAAGAGCAAACATGTACAAGGATATAATCTTGGGGAATGTCATCTAAGTGAAACATGAACAGAGCTAACTTATGCCCACATGACTATTTATTTCTTCTTATGATGGTTTTTGTCTGCTTCCATCACCCCCAATTTCTGCTGTTTATAGCCTCCATGGGACACTGTCTGCTATACAGTACTCGGTTGGATGTAGTCTCTGCTGGATATTACTCAGTTGGATACATATTCTCCACCAGATGCTGTTTTACCAGATGTGTATACTCTGTTGGACACTGACCACTGTTTAGGTGTACACAGACCACAGCCTCTGGCTTCTCTGAAATTCCTCTATTTTATAAAAGGAAAAGAAGGTGTTGCTTTGCTATTTCAGTTTAAAACCCATAGATATTTTCCAACTCTTTTAGAAACTCCAAAAAAATCCCTGAAGGTATCACTAAAGTGCCTCTCATCTCCCCAACAGAAAATTCCTGAACCCCTCCCCCACCCATTTCCAATCACAAGCTTTGGAATAAAGAACTGAGTTAATTTTCTCAAACTAAGGCTTTTTTTAACCGTAATTTTCTGATTCAGAGTCAATGAAGCATTCCAAGCAAGAACCATCTGATATTCAGATTATCACGTTTGTCAGGAACACTTTGGAGCAAAAAGATGATATTCTACCTGAGTTGCTGAGTGTTTTACCTCCTTAACCAAAGTATTAGAAGCCTTCAATGTGAGTCTCAGGTGGAGTTTTACTTGGAATAATTTTTGTCAGAATAAAGGGAAATCTTATGCTGGTCTGTTAATGCATTGCCTGAAATTGATATTGAATCAAGAAACAGAATAGAAAGGGAAAAAAAATCAAATACTCAAAAATGTGTTCCTACTTCATAGTTCTGCTACCTGCCTCCTTTAAGTGAAAAAAAGAATTAAGGAAAGCCTTTATTCCTAGGTCCGTAGAAATCTTACATGGTGTCAATACTTCCATCTTACTCACTCTTGCTTTTTCTTAAACTGAAACACATTCATGTTTCTCTCTCTCTCTCTCTCTCTCTCTCTCTCTCTCTCTCTCTCTCTATCTATCTCTCTCTCTCTCTCTCTTTTTCCTCCTCATTATATCTCCCCATCCTTGTCCTTTCTTCCTTCTTGCCCTTTTCTTTTTTCCCCTCCTTCACCATTTTCTCCTCCTTTCTCTTCTTCCTCATCTTCCTCCTTCTTCTAACCTCCTCCACATATATTCACAAAAAGGAACAGCTGTATACAAGTTAATAGAAGCAAGAAAACCTCACATATGAATTCCTAAAAGTAATGACAACTTTTTATGCCCCCCAGTTTGTGATCATTTTGCTGCTAGCCCCATTGGATTCTGAAATTCTGCTAGTCATTTTAGCCTCCAAAAGATGGTGTTCATTTATTTTCCCAAGGGAGCATTTCTAAAGCTAAAATACAAAACAAATTAATAACAGATATTTTTATATTTTAAAGTCAAATTGTTGTTCCTTTTTAAAACTTCTCTGGAATCTAATTCTCACAGTTTTTGACCTCACAAATATTTCTTACAAGAATGTCTTTTGGGGGGGGGGTGGAGCCAAGATAATGGCAGGAGGGGATCTTCTCTTAGGTGCTCTCTCTCAAAACTTATCAACTAAGGTCTCTAACTAAATTTTTGAGAGACAGAACCCACAGAGGGATCCAGTGATGCAGATCTCCAGCCCAAAGTAACCTGGAAAACAGCAGAAAGGCTCGACTCCACAGGGTTGCAGGGGCGACCACCAGAGCAAAGGAACTTCAGCTCCCAAGAGGCAGCCCCAGGGTCCTGGGAGCCCTGGCTCACCTCAGCTGGGGCAGGTTCCTGACTTACAATCTGGGGAGCACTGGACACAACTTAGAAGATTAGTGTGGAGGACTCTGCCAGAGCAAGCACGTGAAGCCCAGCCCTCAGGACACTCAGCGAGCAGCATGGTCACAGCAGCCTAGATCCAGGAACTCCAAGCAGGTGGAGCTGGTAAACAGGAGCCCCAAGGCGTGAGTGCTGAGCCTAGGGAGGGGTGTGGAGAGAGATTGCCAAGGTCTGTCCTCTGTCCCTGGAACAGAACTCTGAAGCTCTGACCACATTCAGGTCCTGATAGCGGTCTAGGCCCCCTGTAGAGCAGCAGAGCCCCCCACCACCTCAGCCCCATGGCAGATGGGTGCACTTATGCTCATTCACAGACCAGGAGGGAAGACAGAGCCTCACACATGGAAATCCTTGTTGTGGGGAGGTTGTCCCAATAATACTCAAAAGTTCAGGAAGCACCCTAACACCAGGCACAGACTGGGGAAATGAGTAAACAGAGGAAAAAAGAGGAACACCATTGAGAAATATTTTGCCTATGATCCCAAGAAGGATCAAAACATGCAATCTGAATATGAGGAAGTACAAACTCCTGCATCTAAAGACTGCAAGAAAAACAGAAATTGGGCTCAGGCTATAACAGAGCTCAAGAAACACTTTGAAAATCAAGTGAGGTAGATAAAAGAAAATTGGGAAAAGAAATGAGAGAGATGCAAGAAAAACATGAAAAGAGGTCAGCAGCTTAGTCAAGGAGATCCCAAAAAAAATGCTGAAGAAAATAACAAGTTAAAAACCAGCATAAGTCAAATGGATAAAACAGTTCAAAAAGTTATTGAGGAGAAGAAAGCTTTGAAAAGCAGAATTGGCCAGATGGAAAAAGAAATAAAAAAGCTCTCTGAGGAAAGCAAATCCTTCAGGTGTAGAATGGAACTGAGGGAGGCAGCTGATTTTATGAGAAATCAAGGCACAATATCTCAAAACCAAAAGAATGAAAAATTAGAAGAAAATATGAAACATCTCATTGAAAAAACAACTGATATGGAAAACAGATTCAGGAAAGATAATTTAAAAATTATTGGAATACCTGAAAGTGATGATCAGGAAAAGAGTCTTGACATCATTTTCAAAGAATTACTACAGGGAAATTGCCCTGATATACTAGAAGCAGAGGGCAAAATAGAAATGGAGAGAATCCACCGATCTTGCCAAGAAAGAGATCCAAAAAAAAAAAAAACAACCCCCAGGAATATTATAGCCAAGTCCAGAACTCCCAAGTCAAAGAGAAAAATATTACAAGCAGCCAGAAGGACACAATTCAAATATTGTGGAGCTGCAGTCAGGATCACACAGGACTTAGCAACAACTACATTAAAAGCTTGTAGGGATTGGAATATAATATTCCAGAAGGCAAAAGAGCTAGAATGCAACCGAGAATCAACTACCCAGCAAAACTGAACATCCTCTTACAGGGAAAAAGATGGACTTTCGATGAACCAGGGGAATTTCAAATGTTCATGTTGGAATGGTCAGAGCCAAACAGAAGGTTTGATCTTCAAATACAGGACTCAGGTGAAGCCTAGAGAGTGGAGAAGGGTAAAATATGAGGGCCTTAATGAGGATGAACTACATGTATTCCTGTATAGAAAAATGATACTGATAACACTCATATGACCCTTCTCATTTAATAGAGCAGGTAGACGAAACTTTTATAGATGAAGCACAGGAAAGAACTGAATTTGAAGATATAATATATTGTAAAAATGGAGTTAATGGCTAAAATGGAAATGTAATGAGAGAAAGAAAAATGAGAATTGGAATAAGCTATTTCATATAATAACATTTTTTATTACAATGAGCTATTGCAATGAAATGGAAGGGGCGAAGGCTAGGGGGAATGAGGGAATCTTTGCTCTCATCGGAGGTGGCTAGGAGAGGAAATAGAATATATACTCAATGGGGTATAGACATCTAGAGTAAGAAGGAGAGAAGGGGGACAGGGGGAAGGGGGACTGTGAGTGATGGAGGAGAGGATGGACCATGGGGGGGGGGGAGAATGGTCAGATATAACACATTTTCTTTTTTACATCTTGCAAGGGGCTGGAATTAGATGGCCTGTCTATGACCATAGGGCCAGGTGGATGCTGAGCCTAAGGGATGGTATGTGGACTCAGGGCCTCTTGAACCCAGGGCCAGGGATCTGTCTGCTGCACCACTCAGCTACCCTACAACACATTTAAGAAGAGAGACAGAATGAAAGGAGAGAGAAAAATATAGTATATGGTAGTGGGGAAGTATGAATGGAGGGAGTTGTGAGCAGCAATGACAATGGTGGGAAAATATGGAAGTAGCTTTTGTGATGGACATATCATAAAGAATGTGATCCACCCATGACAGAGTTGAAGGCATTGGAACACAGACTGTAGCACATTTATAACAATAATAATAATAATTATTATTATTATCATTATTGTTATTATTGTTATTATTATTATTATTATTATTATTTGGAGGGTTGCAGGGCAAATGAGGCTGGGTAGGTTTCCTTGAGCCACACAACTGGGTGATTGTTGGTTTCTGAGGCCGGATTTGGACCTGAGTGCTCCTGGCTCCAGGGTCAGTGCTCTGTCCGCTGCACCACCTGGCCTCTCCTACTATTATTATTATAATTACCATTTTATTTTATTTTAGGTCCACTGCGCCACTTGGCTGCACCTATTATTATTATTATTATTTAATTTTAATTTTTTTCTCTTTCCTTTATCGCTCATGCGGGTCTATATTTTTATGGGGGAGGGGTATTATGTTTACTCTTAAATAAGAATATTTTAGTAATGTATTAAAAAACATAATTTGTACACAAATAAGAATCAATCAATCAATAAAGAATGTATTTCCTTGTATTTCAAAAAGTATAAGGATCTGTTTTCAGGTAGCTATGATAGCCTAGGGTCTGGAGGTAGAAAGACCTCGACTCAAATTCTGCTTCAGACACTAGTTGTGTGACCCTGAGCGAGTCACTTAACTTCTGTTTGTCTCAGTTTCCTCAAATGAAAATGAAAACAATAATTTCAGATTATTGTGATTGATCAAAAGAGATAATATTTTTAAAAGCACTTAGTTCAGTATCTGACACATGATAGGTGCTATGTAATTGTTTATTTCTCTTCCTCCACTTCTTTCAATAGAATATAGGTCTACAGTCATAGATTGCATCTTTTTTTCTCTCACTGAGTGACTAGAAAATATACATGTGTGTGCTAGTAAATTTAAGTACAGACAACTAACAAAGCAATGTTAGGTCATGATTTTTTTTAGCTTTTGCAATTTTTAGAATTATAATGCTTATACAGAAAATTTGACGTTTGAGAAGTGTTTTGAGCTGGCTCCAGTTCCCTGGCAATTCCAGTTTGCACCACTGGGTGCAGATTTTTGAAGAGGAAGACTTCAATCTCACTTCAATTGTGTCTCTATTCCACTTTACCTATGACAGCTGAGAATATTCAAATTACCCAGAGTTGATTTCTGAAACACCTAGAAAAGAGATTAAGAACAGTGTTTTTCAACATATAAGTTTATACCCCTCAGAACTTCTTTGAAAATTTGGGATTCTTGCCTCCCAATCTTTGTCTGTCCCTGTGGTAGTGCCTGGCTCTTTGTTCTAACCTTGTAACAAGGCATCTGGTAACCATAAACTAAGTTTAGAAATATTTTAGGGGATGGAGAAAGGGGAGTAGTACCACAGTTTCCCAAATATTAATCCGTAGTCCTCAGCATCAAATTAATATGACAATTTATAATCAAATGAATCATAAAGCACTCATTAGTTAAACTTTAGGTAAAAATTTTTTTCGTGTCCAATCAATTCACTGTCAGCTTACTTCTGATACAGACATAACCTATGAAAAATGGAAGGGATCAAACAGTTTTGTCTCATTTATATATTTCATTGACTTCATGAAACAGTCATCATCCAAATTTTCACTTCTTTGTGTTTCTCAAATTTCTGAAGCTTACATGGTGTTCATGAATTTTTCATTTGCACAGACAGCAAAGTGAAAAAGAAATTGAGGAAAAGCCATCTAGGAATGCCACAATATAAGAAATATTATTGCCCTGTCAACATTGTCAGCTCCACAACCACAGAAACCATTTCAGAAACCTGAGCTCTCTCTCTGATTTTATAAGGAGGTAATAATGCTGCTTTAAAGGGGGAGGGGTTGATTGCTTTCATTAAGGTTATTAGAAAAATTGTTACCCTTCCAATGCCACAATTCAATAATGCTACTCACTTATTATGGTCAAAGATATGTTTAATTTCTGTTCAGAAAATCCATTCCTCATTTTGCTTAATTATGTAAATGTGAAATCATCACCAAAAACCTCTGGGACAAAGAATGAGATTTTGTTAATCACCATAAAAACTTAAATTTTTTATATAGACATGAACTTTAGGTTTTGGGGGCTGCTCAAGATGAGCTAGTAACCAAGTTTTGCTGCTAAAAGATATGTATTAACAAAGGCAATAATGAAGCTATGTAGATGGAGAATATTTTGTTCTGACTTTTGTTATGACTCAAATTTATGTGCCAGCTAAAACAATATTTTGATACAATTTAATTCTAGGTCTGGAACCCAGAACTAGTCTCTCTACCCAAATATAGAGACCTAAAAGAAAATATTTAAATATAGCCTGAGGATATATTATTTGACTTTTGTTAGTTGAATATGGTGAGTCAGGGTGAAAGAGTTGTCAGCAACCCCATAACAAAGAAAGCTTAAATCTTTTCCATCCTAGAAGACTGGAACTAAGATAGACATAAGGTTGCCCAGAGGAGATGAGACTTAGAATCTGGTAGCTAGGAGCAACAGTCTACAGACAATACACCACCAACTGTTGCCATAAAACTCTGAGATAAACAAAATAATCACCAGCAGCAACTTCTTGCTCAACAGTGACCAGCAATCATCATGATCATCACGAGACTAACAGTGAAAATTCTATACCCAGGAAAGAAACCCAGGCAGAACAGTGGAAGGAAATCATTGGAAGACATCAATGACCCTGGAGTTCGGTATGAGTTGCTCCTCCCCTTCTATAACCTGATGTGTGTTCCTTATATGTAATAAATAATGATAAAATAGAAAAATCCAGAGAAACCAGGCCAGAGTGGTAAATACATACCTCGTTTTATTGCTTTGGTTTATAGCACTTTGCAGATACTCCTTTTTTGTTGTTGTTTTTGAGTAAGGCGAATGGGGTTAAGTGGCTTGCCCAAGGCCACACAGCTAGGTAATTATTAAGTGTCTGAAGTTAAATTTGAACTCAGGTACTCCTGACTCCAGGGCCAGTGCTCTATCCACTGTGCCACATAGCCACACCCTTTTTTTTAACAACAACCTGCATCTGGTGAACCTACCATCTAGCAAGACTATTGGCACCATTTTTCCATAGCATGTGTTCACATCATGTCTCTCTGTCACATTTTGGGAATTTTCACAATATTTCAAACTTTTTCATTTATTATAGTATCTGTAATGGTGATCTGTGATTCAAGTCTTTAATGTTACTATGGTATTTGTTTTGATAGCCACAAACCATATCCATATATAAACTGTTATGGTGATCTGTAATCCATGGTCTTTGATGTTACTATTGTATTTTTTGTAGCCATATCCATATATGAACAGAAATTTAATCAATAAATATGTTCTAACCTATGGACCACTCTGTCCCTCTCACTCTCCTCAGGTCTCCCTATTCCCTGAGAGAAAACAATGTTAAAATTAGACCATAAGTCTGCAATGGTCATTAATTGTTTAAGTGAAAAAAATCAGCAGATGCAGTCAATTTTATTGTTATCTTATTTTACAAAATTCCTACTTACCTCAACCTTCAGTAACTACCCAGTCAATAGTCATGAATATCATGACCCTCTGTTAGAAGAAAGATTAAAACTTTCTGAAGGCTCAGGTGACGGTTAGCTATTTTTTTCTGCAATAAAATATTTTAAATTAAGATATATTCCTTTTTAGACATAATATTAGAGTATACTTAATAGATTATGTACAGGGTAAATGTAGCTAAAATGAATTATCATGTAACGCAGTTATTGAGATATTAATTTTATTGTAGTGTTCTGCCAGTGGTCCACATGAGGTAATAAGGTCTAAAATATGACCATGAGCATGTTTGGAGTAAAAGATAGCAGAGGATGCAAGAGGTGACTCTTTGTCTTGATTAGGTGAAGCTGGGAATTGGGGGGGAAGTGAAAATGATAGGAAAAGATGGAATTTTCAAAAAAATTCTCGTTTGGAAGAGGGATAGCTTTAGATGGTGGAAAAGTAGTGGGTTTTGTTTTGAACGTGTTAAATTTGAAATGCTTGGGGAATTTCGACTTAGGAGAGAGATTAGTGCTGGATATGTAGAGGCATCCAAGTGGAGTAGTAGAATCAGAGACAGACTCATTCTTGAGACACTTATCTATATGACCCTGGGCAAGTCATGTCACCTCTCTAGGCTTTAGATTCTTTATCTATAAAGCCAAGGAATTGGATTCATTGGTTCTCTTCCAGCTCTAAATCTACGTTCCCATAATCCTTTGATCTTAGTGTCAAAAGAATGATCTTCCAAGTCCTGACATCACTATAAGAGGGGAATTTAATATATTATAAATTAATAATTATGATAATATACTATAAAGAAAGAAAGAGATTCTATGACAGAACTTTGGAAATTACCCCAAATAAGTAGACAAGACATTTATGATGATCCATCCAAAGAGACCAAGGAGGAATGGTGAAAACTATCAGAAATAGTTGGAAAAAAGAAAAGAACTTCAAGAAAAAAAACTGAGAAAAGAGAACATCGGGAAGAGGCATAGAAGGAGAAGGGATGAAGTTTCATCATGTTAAATGCTGCAGAAAGGTCAAGTGGTATGAAGTCTGAGAAATAGCTATTATATTTACTGATTAAGAGATGATTGTTAACCCAGTTTCAGTTAATATGATGTTAAAAGCTTGATTTAAAAGTTTTGAGAAGTATATAGAAAAGAAAGGAGAGGAAGTTAAAAATATATAACTTTTTTCTAGGGGGTTGACTGTGAAAGAAAGAATGGATATAGAGCATATTCCACTTACTTATATCCACTTATATTAGCTCCTTAAGGGGTGTATGGGATATTCAAGGAGGACTAGCCGCTCCAGAGTGAAGTCTTGCTGAGCTCTTTTCAAGTCTGCTCATCTAATTTTGGTGGCCATCTGTCACTCAACTCTCACCTGTAGCTCCAAGAAGCCATATCACAGTCATACCCCAGAAAAACCATCTCAGCAGATTGTTGAGGGTAACCTGAAACTGAAACCCTGGCCTGAAACCCAGTAGTAAAGTAAAGGATGTCTACCCCAATCATTTGAAGACTTGCCCTGGAATAATGAGCTGATTAGGGTAATTTGTTCTAAGGGCCATGAAGATGGCTAAAGGAGGAGCTGTGTAGTGCTTAGAGCTTGATCAGACATCAACTATATTAAGATTGTTTGTTGTATCCTGTGGCATCAGTAGTCATATTGATTTTTGTCTTGTCACTGATCTTAGATGATTTTGGAAGTAAGAGTGAGTCTGATGATTTGGTGGAACTTTGCCTCACTTAAATCCAATTCATTCACTAGTCAAGACATCAGATCCATGACTTTGAAAAGGAAAGACAAAAACAATTGAATCCACAGTATCTCTGAAGTATGCCTGTGTAAAATGATCAAAAGGGAAATGAAATGAACAATTTAGTTAATGACTATTATAATGTACATGAAATCTACTTTCAAAGGCTTAAGAATTCTTACTGCAAAAACCTATCATGACTTCAGGAGATTGATTATGAAGCTTTGCTTCTCACCTTTTAACAGAAAGAAATTATAATATAATTATGATGGAGAATGATATCACTTTTAAACATGACCAGTGTATGAATATATAACAAAGACAGGGGGCTACAATTCATGTTGTGATTGAAAGGGGAGGAATGATTTGTAGGGAAAAATAAGGGAATGGGTAAAACACCTGAAGAGAGAAAAAAGAAGATGAGAGGAAAATAAACAAAAGGCAGTTTTGAGACTATTGTATATAATTATATATGAATATATAAAAATTATTTATGATTTAAGTTCACAATTCCATAGGCAAGCCTACTTTCAGTTTGTGTATTAAAAAATTTAATTCACAAAAGAATATAAACATAATAAGTGTGTTGGTAAATAGAATTGGTAAAAATTGGTAAAAAAAATTAGATACTTTAAATTTGTTTGATTTTTAACAGTTAAAAATTTTAATTTAAAATAAGATTCAGCAAACTATGAATTTCTATTATGTACAGTTTTTTAAACTTTATACAAAAGTTAATGTGAAGGAGAGCATGCATATAATGTTGACCTTGGAGATAGGAAGGCCTAAGTTAAAATTCCACCTCTAGTGGAGGTAGGTACTCCTAGATACTGTGTACCCTTGACGAAGTATGTTGGGCATCTTTTTAGGACTGTAAGTTGCATATAAGGATCATATCTACATCAGTAGAGTGAGTTTCAGAAGTCCATATTCTCAGATTGCCCTGCTTGTCTGGAACCCATCCTATCTGAACTTCCTTCTACTGATCTCTGTGTACTTTTTAGAAACTTCATATGTGATTTTTCTTTATTCAACCCCACCAAACTTAAACACTCATTTTCCCTACATAACTCCCCTGCAAAAAAAAAGGAATTGATGTCCTTAACTTTTAGCAAATTAGTACAATCAAGCAAAATGAATTCAAAAGTTTACCATTTCTGAAAATAGCACTCTATACTTCTTGCCAATTATTTTTCTGCCAAGAAGTATGAGGTATATATACTTCATCACAATTGTTGGTCATAGCACTGGTCAAAGTTCTTAACCTTTTCAAAATTGTTTTCTTTATATTATTGTTTTGCTTGCTTAATTAGTGTTCCCCATTTGTTAATCCCTTTTTTTGAAAACATTCCTGCAGAAAATCATTTAATTGCAATTTAAACAGCAAATAATTGCACGAATATATTTTTGTCTGTGAAAACAAAAAGGCATATGTTTGAAGCAGGTTATTCTGCAGTGGTTCAAAACCATCATAATCATGCACACAACAATTCTGGTTTTCATGTAGCAACAGTTACTTCACCTTTGATGTTTCTAACTAAACATAATATGTTCTTTATGCTTCTTGCTCTGTCATCTAATTGTTTCCAAACTGCCACAAGGGTTTGAAATTACAGTACAAATTGATTCCCAGTAGATGGTCTGATAAATAAGCATTACCTCATTTGTGTTCTGTAATTCTACACCAAAATATTTGTTTTGTTCCCTTTTATTATCCTGTAAACATGCCTTAATAAGTATATAATTATGTCATACAGATATGAATGCATTCTTACAATATAAATGTTAGTCTACTAGAAAACTATGCTCACTGGGCATGTGTCACACTTTAAATAATCAATATTATTGACATAATATTGTCATCTTCATCAGTATTAAATATTAAAAATAAAACAAAATTACATCACTCTCAATGGATCATTGGATAAAACTGTGCATGGGAAAATGTATAAGAAATTTGTTGAAAAATGCATTATTGATTAATCTCAAAATATTCATTCAAGTTTAGCACACTGTGATCAGGAAACTAATTGTCATTCCATAAATCGCAATTCTGAAATAACAACCTAAGAGCTTTGAGATACCTATTTTATGACAATGTAAAAAGGGAGAAATATAATACAGTGTACATCAGATTTGCTTTTTTCATTTCTTGAAAATAATGAATATATAAATAATTAATATTTCAATGTGCAATAATGTTTTTCTCAATATTAATCAAACATGTAAGTCATATTGATAAGTCTTGTTGACTTTTTTAAAGGGAAAGAACAATATCTGAAAATATGCAATATGTATTCATTTATTTCTGGGAATAAGCAAGAAAGTAGAAAAGTGATAGAAGACTCATATTTAGTTAGTGATCAAATTGAAAAAAATTATAAAGCTCATACCATCACAGAAAAATTAATGTTAGCATTACCAAAGCAATTGTAAATATACATTTAGAGATGATTTCATGGAATAGTTACACTTAATATATGTTTCTAATAATTCAGTGTTTCATCAGATACACCATATATATATGATGCGATTGAATCAAATATTACAGAAAGAATTCCCCCAAAATGACAATTATACTTTACAATAAGGTGCGAAAAAGCTATTTGTAAAAATTTCATCTTTAAGATAGCTGCAGGATGGTAAAGTGGTACAAAATATGCTGTTTTATCATTAACTAATAGAGTATACAAATTTGGAAAATATTTTTATTCTAAATAATTCATACTTTAAGAAAAAACAAATTAATTGGTCCTTTTGTGGAATATGGAGAAATAGAACAAAATTGATGATCAGGAAATTATGGAGCATCAATTTGAGTGTAAAAAGATTAACACGAATATAGTATGACACACTACATCAAAGGAATGCTACAACAATTTTAAACCATGTTAGATGTTCCTTTCAAAAATTAATTTGTCTTGATTATTTAATACATTTGTATCAACCTTCTATTAGATAAAATCCTGAACTGTTACAATTTTTATTAGCATTTTAGACCATTTTTTGTATCACTGATGTTTGATCAGTATTCTTTCCTTGAGGTTATTTATTCATATCTTTTGTCTATTTAATCTATTGGGTAATTTCCCATATATATATTTCCAGCCCTAAATATTTGAGAAAGGCATGAGTCTTTTATCAAACAATATCAAACCGACAGATTTTTTTTCTCTGAACTACTTTCTATTCTAACTGCATTGAGTGTGTGTGTTTGTGTGTGTGTGTGTAGAAAGGGTTTTTTAATTTATGTATCTAAAATAAATTTAATCTTTATTAAATTAATCTATCTGTTATCAGTCCAAGATCTATTCCCTTTTAAAGATAACTTCTCTAAATTATTTATTATATGACCTTTTATGCTCAGATCACTATACCCATTTGAAATTTATTATATTGATTTTTGTCAATTTTCTGCTTTCTGTTTTTCTCACATTTTTGGAGAATAATGAGTCCTTACACCAGTATCAATTGTACTTAGATTAATAAACACTTTGCTACTATGTTTGATTTCTCCTAAATCTTATGTAAATAATCTTCTCAACTCACAAATCTTTGCATTTTTTAGATATAACTGAACTGTTTTGATGATTTCTGCTTTATTTTAGTTTGAAATTTCTTCCTGTTCAGATCTTACTGTTCCATTTTTCATTATTTTTCTTGATATTCTTGACCTTTTACTCCTTCACATGAATTTTGTTATTATTTTTTCTAATTCTGTAAAAGAATCATTTTGTAGACAACTACATGATGTAATGGGTTGAGCACAGGATCTAGGGGTGGAAATATTTTAATTCAATTCTGATCTCAGACAATTAGTAGTTGTGGGATGCTAGGCAAGTAACTTCACATCTCTTTTCCTCATTTTCCTTAAATTGTTAAATTGACATAATAGCACAGGGTCATTCTGAGGATCAACTGAGGCAATGTTTGTAATTCTATTTCACACAGTGCATTTAACATTATAAAAGCTAAATAAATGTTTATTCTCTCCTAAATCTATAATTGTTTTTTATGTTTTGCTGCCATTTTTAATTGTGACAAAAACCATAGTTAATGTCTATCAAACTATTAGTCTTCCATATTTTTGTATTTGTATTCGTATAATTCCCACATATGTATTAGTATGTAGACCCTCAGATAGTTTATATCTCTTCCTTTTCAAAGAAGACCACAACAGGGAGGTAATGTTATGACAAGCACGTGAATTGGATTTGAATGAAGGGCTAAATCACCAGACTCACTTTCTCCTCCAGAACTATCTGGATCCAATGGCCAGATATGAATCAGAATAACTAGAGATGACCTTGAATGTGAGGAATTCAAGGTTAAGTGACTATCCCAAGTTCACACAGCTAGTAAGAATCAAATGTCTGAAGCTAGATTTGAATTTTCATCCTCTAGGCAGTGTTCTATCCACTTTGCCATCTCTGTAGCAGTTATATTTTGACCATCTAGCAGCTAGATGGTTCAGTGGATAGAGTGTTGAATTCAGTCAAGTAGATCAGAGTCAAAATCTGGCTTTGAGCATTTACTAGTTGTATTAGCCTGAACAAGTAATTTAATCTCTGTAATTCCACTGAAGATGAAATGGAAAATTACTCCAGTATCTCTGCTAAGAAAACTCCTTGGACAGCATTGGTATATTATGGTGCTGGAGTCACAAAATGTCAGACACAAGTGAACACAAGTAATTATTTAGGATTTTTTTAGGGTTTTTTTTTTTTTTGCAAGGCAAACGGGGTTAAGTGGCTTGCCCAGAGCCACACAGCTAGGTAATTATTAAGTGTCTGAGACTGGACTTGAACCCAGGTACTCCTGACTCCAGGGCCAGTGCTTTATCCACTGCACCGCCTAGCTGCCCTAACAAGTAATTATTTAAATGTTATTTTTTTTCTTTGTGATTTTTGATAATTTATAATAAAATGAATTATTTTAAAATTATTTTATATCCTGCTATTTTGCAGAAGCTAGTGTTAACAACTCATTTTATGTAAATAACTAGGTTCTCTAGGCAAACCATCATATTATCTACAGTGATAAATTTATTTCTTCTTTGTCTATTCCTGAAAATTATTTTTTCTTGTCTTTGTATATTAACTATCTTGAACTCTATCAAATAATAGTTGAAATAAAGGATGGTATTGCTCTACACCTGATCTTATTGGAAAGGTCTATAACAGTTCTCTATTACATATAATGTTAACTATGGCTTTTAGAGACTTTTCCATATTAAAGAAAGAAAGTTTTCCCCTATTCATTTGAATTGGAATACTTAATGAATTCTCTCGAGATAGTATTTGTTCAAACCAATGCTCAAATGTAAAAATCTACTATGCTTCATCTTTATTCAAATAAAGAATTATTTAACCATCAAAAAAATGCCAATATGGATTGCACTACTCTCCATAGTAGTAGTTCACACTTATTTGTGTCAAATGGAGTTTTCTTCTCTATTATAAAAACAAAAATATCAAACTCAGTTACTAGTCAAAAGCCACTTATTAGCATTAACACAATAACACTATGTTTTGAGAAACTTTGGCTAAAAATAAAATCAAATTTATTATCATCTTAACAATATAATTTTGATTTTAGCTTCATTTTTGATTTCTTAAATAGAAGATTTTATCAACATATTTATATATTTTGTATAACTGTTCATATTGCATATTTTAAAATTTTGTTATATAATTAATAAATTCTTCATTTTATTTTTAATAAAAAACAAGTTAAGTAAATAATATCTTCATAGTATTTTGTGAAAAGGGGTAAAACATGACCAGATGCAATTTGCAGGAAGTTTGGAAAAAATTTCCTTTGTGTAATAAGGACTACTCAATACATAAAATAAGGCTTTTTTCAGAGTCTTTGCAGCATGAAACAAGTTTAAAGCAAAGGATCTTTTCTGAACAAGTTTTGGTAGAAATTTACCCAAAATTCCAGATCCAGAGGGAAATGTCATATATACTCACCTACTTTTCTTAGAATGGAAGGACTTAGGGCTCATTAATTCTTAATTGAGCTATACTCCTTGTAGAATGGAACCTTTATTAGTCCTAAAACACATTACAACTAGTTCTACTTCATAGAAAACAAAAGAGAAGATGAAAAAAATGAAAATTGTTACTGTATCATTCTAATACCAGCATTGATCCACAATTTTAGACTTTATTAGTTTTCAACAGCAAACTGTTTCTCATGTTTTAAGACTGGTTATTGACTTGTCTTCTTTTGAGAAGCTAATCCCCTCTTGGGATGAGACAATTCCCAAATAAATTGTCCTGCCTCTATATCCTTCCTCACTGCTTATCCCCTGATAGCTTGTCTTCCTTTGAAAAGACAGGCATCTCTTGGGGATTATGACCCTCCCCAAACCAACTCTCATACCCTTATACCCTTCTTTACAACTTATCCATTCATGGTGACTGATGCTGCTGCTGCTAATCTTTTTTTCCCTTGACTTCTGTTAGTCACAGCAATAGCAATAATTAATAATAATAAACATTTTTGTTCCTAAATTCTAAAGGATCAGAGTCAATCTTGACTAATCTGATATTCTTTAATTTAGAAGTAAATATTTCTAATCTACATTTCTGATTAAAAGTTGTTCCACAAACCTCTAATTGAGGTTTTGTAAGTTTGGAATGTTCTCCTCTGCCCCTCCACAAGGTCTCTCTGTCTCTAGTTTTAAATCTGAAGGCAGGCTCTGTATGAAACAGCCTAATACCCCTCTAATTGTATCTGCAACTTTTACTGCAAAAGCTATGTAAACAATCAATTAAAGACCATCCTGAAAAGGCAGGAATCTGCTCTAAATGAGAACCTGAATAAATTCTTGTATTTATGACATTTTGGAAAGGAAAAACTCCAATGTTTCCTATGCCTATATCATATCTAATAACAATGTAAAACATCATGTCAGAAGAAGAGACAGTAGTTCTGTTCTAATTGGATCTTTTTTTCAGGTCTGACATGGAATAGACCTTATGGATAAGTTAGAGAATCATAAAGTAA
Source organism: Macrotis lagotis (assembly GCF_037893015.1). Lineage (NCBI taxonomy): Eukaryota > Metazoa > Chordata > Mammalia > Peramelemorphia > Peramelidae > Macrotis > Macrotis lagotis. The sequence continues at coordinate 265,692,196 of NC_133661.1, read as the reverse complement.
TCAATGACACCTTTATGTACAAATGTGTTATTTGACTGGGTGGCCACCAAAATTTTATGATCCTTTATCAAAATTCCATAAATATTGTTTATTCAGTTAGTTCTGTTGAAGGAATTTGCAAGGGTATCATTCACCCATGGGTAAGATCCTAGAGAATTAAACTTCAATTATAAAACTAATTTTGTTATTTCATTTTTATCCTAAGGAAATTATGATTAACAATCCTTTAAGTGATTTTTTCATATTAACTCAAATCCCTGAAATTTTTTGCTGGACACATTTTCTGGCAACATTTTTGATGCCTAATGTGGGGTAGACATCAGCTTTGATTTCAGAAGACCTGCTTCTCAAATAAGTCATTTCTTATTGCTTTGTTTGTAGGTCATCTTCTGTCCAGGTTTAAATCTGGTTGAGTTCATACTCTTCTGGATTTCTGGTAGAGTTAAATTTTGGTAGCTTTTGGTCCAGTGGTATCAGGACAGATTGGGGGGATGTTTTGTGTTGCAGACATCCCAGAGCTTTCACTTTCCATGACTGATCTTTTTTGAGGGATGTTTAACTGTGAAAGAGTTAGCCTTCTTTCCCTTTCCAGAATGCTAGGGAAGTAAGATTTGTGTTTTGTGGAGAGGCTTGCCTTGGAGATCTCCACCTCTCATGTCTAAGCTATAGGCAAATCTTTTCATTTCTAAGGCTTATAATTGCTACAGCTTTGAGTAATATCATGAATCACTCTACAATATTGTGTTTAGGACCTTAAGATATTGGCCAGCTTAAATTCTTTTTGTCCAGTTCTCTAGGTTGCAAGATCTAAAACCTACACTGGTACTCTGTTGTATCTCTGTTGTATCTGTGTTTTGATTAGCTGGTCTAGTTGTCCACTGTGTTTCCTTTGTTTTGATTAGTCTGCTGTATATATGTTGTCATCAAAGACTATTTTGATAATCATATAACAGTTTTTCCCTTATGGCAAATCCTAGCATAAGATAAATGAATACATTGATTCAATTACCAACTGACTCTAATCTTTGTGGGGACCATGGAGTATGACTTTTTTTTTAGATTTACCTTCATTGCTTTTTTCCCAGGTCCCTCCTCTAGTGGGGTTCCTGAATTTCTCCTCAGTGTCCCTTCTCATCCTACTCCTAATCATTCTTCTTTAGCTCATTTTTGGCCCCTTATATACTTAACCTTCTTGTAAGAATTCTTTCCTCCATATTAGAAGCAGAACATGTCTAATTAATGGTCCTGGATGGATATCAACCTCTACCCAATTTTGGAACAGGACCCCTTTAATGTTTCATCTATTTTCCAAATGTACCTCAACTCCCCCTCAAATGGCACCTACTAGTAGGGAGAACTCCATATCCCCGTTTCAGTGAAAAGTAGCTTCAGTTTAGGCTCAGCTAGGTGGTGCAGTGGATAGAGTACTGACCATAGAGTCAGGTGAACCTGAGTTCAAATCTGACCTAAGACACTTAATAATTACCCAGCTATGATCTTAGGGAAATCATTTAGCCCCAATGCCTTGCAAAAAAATAGGAAGAAAGAAAGAGGGAGGGAGAGAAAGAGAGAGAGAGAGAGAGAGGAAGGAAGGAAGGAAGGAAGGAAGGAAGGAAGGAAGGAAGGAAGGAAGGAAGGGAGGGAGGGAGGGAGAGAGAGAGAGAGAGAGAGAGAGAGAGAGAGAGAGAGAGAGAGAAAGAAAGAAAGAAAGAAAGAAAGAAAGAAAAAGAAAAGAAAAGAAAAGAAAAGAAAAGAAAAGAAAAGAAAAGAAAAGAAAAGAAAAGAAAAGAAAAGAAAAGAGAAAAGAAAGAAAGCTTCAGAAGACGAAGTAAATAAATTTAGTCCTAAATTGTTTAAGTGGGAGATGAAGTAGAGGAAAAATTCAGAGAAATATGTTGTATAATTAATCTGTTCCTCACATTAGTTATCATTGATGACCCCCTCCCATCCCATTGTCCCAATTATTAAGATGAGGACCCTGGCAAGGAATTAATAAATCCCTACCCCCAGATACAAGACAAGCTCCTATCAACAAAACAATGGATCCATGTCCTATCCTGAAAGGATTAAAGTCTTTGACCTACCACCCTCATCCGCATATCCCTGATTACTTCATTTCTGCTTTCTGAGTTATTGCACCATCAAAGTATACCTAAATTACTTCATCTTCCTGCCTTTTTGAAAGTTCATTTACTCCTCAGTTGAGTTGCTTATTTTCTTTTGGAAGCTAGCCTGTGCTTGGGGAATGTACTGCCCCAGTTCAACTATCATGGCTTTATACCCTTCATTAATAATTATTCCCTCATAGCAACTGATGCTGCTAATCTTTCTTTCCATTATATTAGCTTTTGCTAACCCAGCAGTACTTAATTAATATTAATATTTTTATTCCTAAAAAAACCACAGTACTGGTTATCATTATCACTGAAAGTGTCTTGAATACTTTGCATTTTGTTTGATGTCTCACAAACTTTCAACTTTCAACTACACATTGTAGAAACAGTTTCTCACTTAAGAAATTAATAGCCTGCAAGGACAAGTTAAATAACTATTATCAAATTTGAAAATATTTAATATGTTACCTAATTACTAAAGAGGTACCTATTAGTGTGAAAACAAAAAAACAAAAACATTAACTCAAGAGAAAAAATAAATTTCAAGAGAAAATTCCTGGCCATCATCGTATTATAACAAGATTTTATTTCTGGAGCGAAAGGAAAAGGTAGACTTTTCCCCCCCTATATTTTCTCTTATTTAAAGGAATATTCAAAGAAATTAATGTAATTTAATGCCATAAATGTTTATTGATTGCCTGATGAAACACCTGGAAATGTTGCTCTCATTTCATCTAACTCTTTTCCTCTTCTAGAGTCCTTGACCCAGATAAAGATGTGACTTCTAAATTCAATGGAAGTTTAAAAATGGAAGAAGGGGAAAAAATGCCATCTCAGCTCAATGCCTGATTTCATTTGTTGTCCTACAGTTAAAATAGCAAAATATAGCTTCACTTAAAATACCTCCCTCTGTTCATTCATATCATATATAATCAAAGGGTCAGAGAATATGTTGAAAGGTCATCAAGACCATCTTCTCAACTTTTCATACTAAATTTAACTGTGTCTAGATAAATTTATACCTGAATAAATCAAACAAAACATTCATCAGCTTATCCCTCTCTCTTTAACTTTGTTGTATTTAAACTACATGTAGTTCTTGGTGTAGTGCCAATTCCTCAGTGAGCTTTCAATTTAAATCATATCAAAATGATTTCAACAAACATTAAGCACAAAGCATATGGCAAGCCCCGGTGCTAGGTATGGAAAGGTAGATTTAAAAATGGAAATAATTTCTAAGTTCAAGAAGGTTATAGCCTTTGAAGGAAATACAACATATACAAATATGAAAGAGGCAGCACCAAGATGATAGAGTAACAGAAGTAGCACAATCAAGCTCTTCCCAACAACTTCTCTACATAGATATAGAAAATGAGCCAGATTGAGTTCCTGATTTGAAATTCCAAGAAGAATATCACAGTAAGGAATTTTTCCGGACCATGTCAAAATAGGGAGAGATGCAGAGAAGTTTGTGGACATTGTGCAATGGGTCTAGTCAGAACAATTCAACAGAAGAAGAGGCTATGTAAGAAGAAGAGTTACCAGATATAGTACAAAAGAGAATGTAGGATGCAGGGATAGCTACAAAGTGGGAGATGTGCCTTTCATTGCCAAATTCTGGATTACAGATCCAGGGAGGACCAAGGAGAGAACCTGTACCTGAGAGGGAGGTTCATAGTCTGGAATAGTTACAGTTCTATAGCAGAGCCAATGGATAGTTATAACATCATTTGTGGGTCATTTAAAATTATCAACTTAAAAATTAGCCTGTTGTATTTGGTCAAATATTTAATTAAGTCATCCCTAAAAATCTCCTAAATTTATTGAATTTCAAGTTCCATCTGTGGTTTCAGTGGTAGCACGAGACCAAATGATTTCACTGGTCACATAAGACTCATGGGCCAGACATTCCCCATCCTGCTCTAAGCTATATATGGAGAGGAGAATAAGTTTTATAAGCAAATAGTAATCATGAGTCTCTGGCCCAGGAGCAGAGTAGGGTCTCATTTGCCCCAGTCCAGTTTGAAGCCTGAATAGGACAGGAATCCCAGAATAAAGGAAAGCCTACAGTTCTGTTACTAAATCAGAAGAGCTTCCAAGTTGACAGATAGAGACCAAACAGTAGTCTATTGGGACTTTAATCTACAGGTGTGTTACTCAGGTTGGAATCCAGGTCAGGAATTTAATGAACTAAAACTGGTGTAGGAGAGGGCATTAATCAGATTTAACTCTGGATCACTTCTGGAGTACTTAAGACCTGTAGGTCCTCAGCCTGAACTTTCTCTAAGATTCTGAAATAGCATAGCATTTAAAACAACAAGAAAGCAGTAATAGGGTGCTAGATAACAAAACCCAGACAGTCTCTCTAAAAATACATAAATGTGTGTGTATGTATACATATATATATATAGAGAGAGAGATATACACATATATAGTGTATTTAAACTTATGTATGGAAACACATGTATGCATGTACATATGTGTGGGGGGGGTGGAGAAAGGATGGAAGAATGAGGTAAAAAAATAAATGCTAGGGGCGGCTAGGTGGCACAGTGGATAAAGCACCAGCCCTGGAGTCAGGAGTACCTGAGTTCAAATCTGACCTGAGACAGTTAATAATTACCTAGCTGTATGGCCTTGGACAAGCCACTTAACCCCATTTGCCTTGCAAAAAACCTTAAAAAATACTAATATAAAAAGTTACAATGGGGATGGGAAAGTTCAAAGCAAATCCAGACAATGCAAATGACCGCAAAATATAAGTAAGCAAAACTTCAAAGAAAAACACTTTGGGAATGCTAAAAGAAAACCTTGCTCATATAACAGATTCCCTGTAAATTAGAATGGACCACATAAAAGATCATGAATTCATAAGATAATAAAAAATATTAAGTAAACTCAAAATATTGAAGAAAAAGAAAAAATAAAGATATCTCACAGGAAAAAAAAAACAGAACACCCTGGAAAACAAATTAAGGAGAGAATATTCAAGAATCATTGATCTAGGGCAGTTAGGTGGAGCAGTGGATAGAGCACTAGCCCTGGAGTTCAAATCTTTCCTCAGACAATTAATAATTACTTAGCTGTGTGACCTTGGGCAAGTCACTTAGTACTGTTGTTTTAAAAAAATGAATCATTGATCTACCTGAAAGCCATGACCAAAAAAAAAGTTTAAATATTGTATTTTAAACAATTACAAAAGAAAACCACCAAATATCTTCTAAAGCCAAAATGTAACATGAATTTTTTTTAAAAAAAAAAAAAAGAAGAATCCAATGATAACTTTCTGAAAGAAGCTCTAAAGCAAAAACTTCCAGGATTATTATAGTCAAAACATAGGGCACACATTTCAAAAAAATACTGAAAGCAGACAGAAAGAATACAAACACTGAAGAGTTAAAGTCAGGATTTAATAGCCATCACCATAGAGAAATAGAATGCTTAGGATATGATAGTTTAGAAGGCAAATATGGACTTGCAATCAAAAAAACTCAACAAAGATGAATATAATCCTATAAGGTAACAAGTGGATTTTTTAAAAAGGGAACAGAGAGAAGCATTCTTTATTGGAATGTTAGAGCTGCAAAGAAGCTTTGAAGTACAAAGACAAGAGTTAAGAAAAATAGAAAAAGGTAAACAAGAGCAAACAATCATGAGACTAAAAAAAGATAAAGTTTATTTTCTAATATGAAAAAATAAAAACTACATCTACTTATAAATCTATCATTATCAAGGATCATAGGGGGATTTTAATTAGACTAGAGATCTGAGAGTATTTCTGTTAAGTTTAATGACCCTAAAGTGAGAATGGAAAGGAAGGGAGAAAATACACCAAATGGATGGGGAGCAAGGAGGATGAAGAATGGTAGACATTATTTCACATAATAAAGTTTTTCAAGAGGAACAATATACAAAGAAGAATTTGAAGTTGCAGGTGACACTTGGATTGTGCTTTCATCTGAACTGGTCACAGGAGAGAATACATATCCATAAGGACAAATTTATTTCATTCAAGAGGTAAGTGAGGAGGAAAAGAGAAAATATAAGGAGAAAGAGTAAGAGAAAGGTGGATTAAGGGAGGTACTTGTCAACTAAAAAAACATGACTAACAATATACAAGATATATTTGTAATAGTTCTTTTCATGTTAGCAAAGAATTGGAAATTGAAAGGATCTTCATTAATTCATTAATGTCAAAAGAAATTATGGTACATAAATGTGACACAACACAGATGTTCTATAAAAGATAATATACATACACACATATGTAGATATATGTACCTATATAGAGAGTGATATATGTCATCTTTTTTAGTATATGTGCTGCTGAAGCGAGCACGATATATGTCATCTTTATGAATTTTTTTAATCAATTACTTATTTGAGAAAAAAGTCTTCCTTTTTATGTTTTATGTTTAATTGTCTCTGATTCTAGGTAGTACCTTAAGAAAACAGATATTATACTAATTTATGTTTCATTCTATGCTGATCTTTACAAAGCTTTTGATGTGGTTATATCTTTCTTAAAGAATGTAATTATATAATATTTATTCATTTAAGAATGAAATTTTCTTTCATCTCTGACAATTTAAATGAATGCTTAATCTATTGAGTCAAATTTTTTCTAAAAATTGATAAGAAATAATTGATAAAGCATAATCAAACATCTTAGAATGAAAATCTTAATGCAATAAAAATTATGGAAAACTTTTTTCTTCTCATTTGGTTTCATCAAGGATAATCAATGCCTGTGTGTGTGTGTGTGTGTGTGTGTGTGTGTGTGTAAGTGTGTGTGTGCATGAAATTATATAATAATGAGAAAATACACATATATCAGTATATGATATCTTCTTTCTCTGGAGGAGAACTAAGGATAAAAGTAGCATATATAATTTGTTTTCTACTGTGTTGAAACTTTATCTTGTTCTTTTCCCCTCCCCACCTCTCCCCAATCAACATAATAAGTTTATAATAACCAGGATAAATAAATACTACCAGGAATGATTATGAAGGCATATCTATAAATCATGTAAAGACCATCCCAAAGATCAAAGGAACATAATTTGCTACCTGCACCATACATTATCCAAAATTCACATCCTGAGACATCCAAGAGAAACCATATAGGTAATATTGTCAGAGCCTTTTGATCCTATGATCTGTAAACCTCAGATACGTTCGAAATATCCACAATAGAAACTGAAGAATACCAAATGCTACCAGTAACTTTGAGATGAAGCAGATATGTTAACTTTAATATTTTACGGCTAACTTTCAAATGATTTTGGTGTTTAATGAACTAACCCAATACAGCACAGATAAGAATTAATTTGTTCTAGAAAAAATAAAAATAAGGCTTCAAACTCCTGCCTTTGTCACCAGCACCTAGTAATCACATTTCCTAAGGGTCCCATGCTGCTCAAATGTTCCCAGCTCCCAAGTCCAACTGCATTTGTCTCATCTCCTTCCCATTCTCTTCCATATCACTGCCTGCTTTCCTTCACCATCCTTTCTCCATTGCCTCACTATCTACTTTTGTATAACTTTATGCTTTTGCACTTTTGTCCCTATGCTTCCATACCATTTTCCCTGCATCCTATCTAACTTATTAAAATGATTATAGCCACATTTCCCATTGCCATCATAGTCTTTCACAGTGACTACCCAAAGAACTGGGAGTGCCTGGTGGTGGAGCCAAGATGGTGGAGTAAAGGCAGACATTCACTGAGCTTTCCACCAAACCACTCTAAATATATTTAAATAATGAATTTAACCAAATTCTAGAGTGTCAGAACCCACAAAAAGACAGAGTGAAACAGTTTCTCAACCCAAGACAATTTTGAAGATTCACAGGAAAAATCTGTTACACCACACTTAGAAAGGACACCACAGCCCAGCCCCAGCCATGCTGAATTGAACCAGCCCCAACCAACTAGGAACAGACCATGGGGTCCCTGAACTCCTGGCAGTGGTGGTGATTTCCAGACCTCTCAGCCTAGGAATTGCCAAGAATGTTTGCAGAAAAACTCTTGACCCAGAACAATTTTTAAGATATTATTTTCTTCAATTTTTTTGTATCTACTTCACCATTGATAATTACTTTGGTCCCATGGAAGATCAAAATACACACTCAGAAAATGACAAAATTGACTCTGTCAATAGAAGAGGTCATAAAAATACTTTGAAAACAAGTAAGGGGGGTAGAGGAAAAATTGGGGAGAGAAATGAGAGCAATACAGATAAATCATGAAAACTAAGTCAGCTGCTTGGTTCAGGAGATACAAAAAAAAATTCTGAATAAAATAACATGTTAAAAACCAGTTTAGGTCAACTAAAAAAAGAACCTAAAAGGCAAATGAGGAAAAGAATGCCTTATAAAACAGAATTGGTCAGTTGGAAAATGAGATAGAAAAGCTCTCTGAAAGAAATAATTCCTTCAAATGTAGAATGGAACTAAAGGAAGCTGATGACTTTGCAAGAAATCAAGAAACAATAAAACAACACCAAAAGAATGAAAAATCAGAAGAAAATGTGAAATATCTCACTGGATAAAAAAGATCCAGGAGAAAGTCATGACCAGGAAAAGATTCTAAACTTCATTTTTCAAGAAATAATGCTGGGGCAGCTAGGTGGTGCAGTGGATAGAGCACTGGCCCTGGAGTCATGAGTACTGAGTTCAAATCTAGCCTCAGACACTTAATAATTGCCTAGATGTGTAACCTTGGGTGAGTCACAACCCTATGCCTTAAATAGAAAAGAAAAATTAAGAAACAATGCGGCAAATTGCCCTGAGATCCTAGAAGCAGAAGGTAAAAATAGAAGTTGAAGGAATTTGCCTATCTCCTGAAAGAGATCCAAAAAGAAAAACTTCTAGAAATAGTATTTTTCCCAGAAATATTATAACCAAATTCCAAAACTCCCAAGTCAAAGAGAAAATACTACAAGCTTCCATAAACCAGCAATTCAACTACCATGATTCTATAGTCAGGATTGCACAGAATTTGGCAATGTCTACATTAAGGGCTTGTAGGAGTTTGAATATGAATTCTAGAAGGCAAAAAAAAACTTGTATTGCAACCAAGAATCAAGTACCCAGCAAAACTGAGCATCCTCTTTCAGGGTAAAAGAAGGAAAGTCAAAGAAATAGAGGACTTTCAGACTTTCCTGCTGAAATGACCAGAAAGTTTGATTTGCAAATACAGGACTCAGGAGCAGCACTAACTATGAGGAACTTAATGATGTTGAGATGTTTGTATTCCTGCCTTGGAAGAAGATGCTAATAACTCATATGAACCTTCTCATTTATGAGAGCAATTAGAAGGAGCATATATATGGCACAGGAGGGAATTGAATATAATGGTATAATATAGTATAAAGATGGAGTCAATGGGTGATAAAGGAAAGTACTAGGAGGGATGAAGGAAAAGGAGAGGAAGAGTGGGCTAAGATTTTTCGCACAAAAAAAGTCAAGAAAAAGCTTTTGCATTTGAGTGGGGAGAAGGAAGGTAAGGGGGAATGAGTGAGCCTTCATCCTCAACAGAAATGCCTCAGAGAGGAAATAATATACACACACTCAGAAGGGTATAGAAATCTATCTTACCTTAGAGAAAAATGAGAGAAAAGGGATGGGATAAGGGAGACGGGGGATGAGATGGGGGAGAAGGTAATACAAGAGAGGGAAGATCATGTGGGAGGGTACTCAGATGCAGCACAATTATGATCAGGGACAAGGTAAAAGGAGAGAAAGAACAGAATAAATGAGAGTGGGGCAGAATAGAGTGGAGGGAAAAGCTAGTAATAGCAACTGGGAAAAGATCTCAAATCAGCTTTACTGGTGGACTTGTGATAAAGAAAGCTATTCATCCCAGAGACAGAGCTGATGGAATCTGAATACAGACTGAAGTACACTTTTTTTTCCTCTCACCATTCTTGAGGTTTCTCTATCTTTGGTGGGGGGGGGGGTATGTTACTTTCACATCAAGATTATTGGAATAATATAAAATTAATTAAAAAATAATCTCACCTATGGCACTAGTTGTGTGATTATGAGTAAGCCAATCTTTATGAACTTTGGTTTCTTAAGCCGTAAAAAGGAGATAACATTGCCTTTAGTAATTATATCCCATTGTTGTTTTGAAGTTCAAATTAGAAAAATATGTAAAACACCTTACAAACTTCAGAGTCTCATGCTGTTATTATCTCCAATTTGGTATCAGCTGTCTGTGCTCTTTCTATTTATTTCCTAAGTTATCAACTAATCCCCCCTAAAGTCAAAACTTAGCAGGTTATTTTTAAATTGTTTTCTTATTTTTAAGTAATTAAGGTGTTAGCTTACAATCAGCCAAGGTATAACTCCTGACAAGCATTCTCAGCATTTTAAGGAAATATGTACAGAGGAAATGGCTTTTAAGACTTAAAGGAATTATTCTGGGGGACCCTGAAGAACTTCAAATCACTTTAAATTTTGGCCCTCTAATTTTGTCTGAACTGACTATGATAACTAGGGGACAGAGTGGATAAAGCACCATATTTGGTATACTTGGTAACAGGAGGTTAAGTATAAACTCAGGTATATTCTTGCTATGTGTCTCTGGATAAGAAATTAATCTTAGTTTGCCTTAGTTTCTTCATTGAAGGTTGTTCTAAAGATCACATTAAGGTAATAAAAATAAACATAAGTTTATAAATAATCATTTATGTAATCATTATACAATGTTTTATGTAAATTAGAAATTATTTCTAATTAAATTATATAATTATACATGCATTATATTTCTAGTTTATTATATAATAAAAATAACATAAGTCAACAAATAACTTATTTATCATATAATAAAATATAATTAATTATTATATAATTAATATAATAAATTACTTAGCATGGTCTTTACACATATCAAGAGCTAGTATAATTGCTATTGTTATTACTATAGACAGAGCACTGGACTTGGAATCGTGAAGATTCATGAGTTCAAATCCAGCCTCAGATATACACTAGTTGTGTGACCTACACAATTCATTGAACCCTTTTAGTCTCAGTTCCTCATCTATAAAATGAGCTGGAGAAGGGAATAACAAAGTATTCCAGTACCTTTGCCAAGAAAAGTCCAAAATGATGTTATAAAAAGTCAGATACCACTGAAACAACTGAATAACTGTTGTTGCTGTTGTTAATATTGTTGCTACTATTGCCATTGCTGATGCTGTTACTGTTGTTGTTGCTCTGTGTTAGACCAGGGGAGAGGTAATTCCACTTTCCATCAACCCCAGCATAGTTAGATTTACAATAGGATATAATTTCTCTGTCTCTATGATTAGTTATAAGGAAGAAATATCAATGGATAAACAACATAGACCACGTGCCAAGAGTGAACTTCAAATTCTAGACTCAGTTTAAAGAAAGTTTTATCATAAGTATCCCAAAGGAAGAGCAGTTGCAAATTAATTTACAAAATTATTGGCAACTGTAATTTCACAGGATGGCTAGCAGACTTTCATTAACTATCTGAGACTAGATTTGAATACACATCTTCCTAACTCTAGAAGCAACACTATCCACTAAGCTTTACTATGTTTTTGTTGTTGGTGGTGTTCATTTTAGTTGTAAGTAACTCTTTGTGACCCCATTTTGGGTTTTCTTGACAGGGATGGTTTGCCATTTTTTCTCTGACTCATTTTACAGATGAGAAAACTGAGGCAAACAGGGTGAAGTGATCACACATGCCCAAGTTATGGGCATGACTGAAATGACTATTCAAGAACACATAAGCTTTACAAATACAGGTGAGTTGAAGCCAACATTTTTCAGATTCTCCTTCAAATGTTCTCCAATAACATATATTAAAGAATAAACAGTACATTGCTTTTTTATCTTGATTAGCTGTAACTTCTATCCAATGTCTATCTTTTCACAAGGAGTCTGTAAGCGCAAATATATTTTAGAATATGCTTTTGTTATTTAGAGAAATGTAAATTTATAAGAGAGTTTGGAGTTTGCCCAGATCACCTAAAATGATGTCACCTATGTAGGAGATGATGCACTCCTGGGAGACTGGAAGAATGGAGCATGTGTGTAAATTCTTCATTAACCTGTCATGTTCTTAGGAGCAGTCTTTTTTTCTTTGCCTGGTTAGCTGAAACTGTATCTTTAAATCTATCTAAGAAGAGTTGATTTCTAGTCAAGGGGTGAAGCAACTGCATTCAAACAGCAATGTGGCTCTGAAAAACAGGCTTAGTTTTCATTTATCATTTTCAGTTCTAGACATAAGGATTAGAGCCCTCAACACAAGAGTTTGAGACATGGAGATCTAGGAACACAGGATTCCAGACTTGATGACATTATGGCAGGGAATCTTTGAGTATCAATAGGAACCCCATGTCCCTGGGACTTTGAGTTTGAACTTAGTGAGACTAATTCTATATAGGAAATAAATTAAACTGTAAATTTAATCTTCTTTTCCCCAGAGACCAAGGTTGTATAGCAAATGAGAGTAGAGAAATTCTCCCCAACCCTAATCTTCTAAGGGTACTGGGAAATTTTTGTGGGTTGAGAAGGGGGATGGAATGTACCAAATTTGATAATCAGAACAGAGTAGAGAAAACTCATGTTACATTACTCTTAGACACTAATCCAGAAAAAGAGTAACTGTCCTTAGTTGGATATATTTAATGATCCACACAGTTCTAGTCACTCAATCAATGGGGAAAAAGTTGCTCCCCATCACATTCTGCCAATGCAATATGACCATACATGTTCCTGTTCTCCTGACTCCTAGGAGAAGACACCCTATTGGTGAGATGTTGGCCTAATTCTGTTAAAAATACACAGAAACATATTAGTCATTTGATTTACAACTAAAGTCAGAAACATAAGGGAAAGCTGAATCATTCTTTACAACATCTAAATAGAAAATAACACTTTTTTGAAAATCAATTGACTTTCCATTATGCATAGTCTAGTAAAACTAAACTATATCTTTTACATAGGTTACTCAATCTCAAATGATAAAATTTTTCCTTGCCTTTTTTTGTCAAAAGAATATCAGCCTTCTTCATAGTTTTAAATCTGTGATAGGTATATATTGAGATAAACTTTCACTCCCATCATTCAACTATAATTTAATCCATTAGAGGAATTATTTATTTAGAAATTATTCCAAGATTCAATTGTGCTTCTGTTCTTTAATTAATTGATCAAAAAGCAATTTTAGCTCTTCTGTTCTACCAGTTCTGTGCCAGAAATGAGATTGATTCAGAAATCCTCAGTATACATTCCACAAAAGTTTCCTTTTTGTACCAGTTCTGAAGGACAATTCCAGGAGTGTTTAATTAATTTTGTAGAAAAGAAAAAAATTATAACAGGGATAATTCCCATCTATATATTGCTTCAAAAATTACTTCCTGTGCTTGCTTTATAATTTTTTCTTTTTCCTAGTCTTTTATTGCATGAAGAAATCTTTTCTTTCTAGAAGACCCAATCTTCAAACCCTTTTCCTTTGTAGCTCTTGCATTTGGTTCCCATGAAGCAAATGTTGAAAAATTGGGCTACCTAGGAAATTTCCTTTCCTGGAATCTAAAGAAATAATGGAGTTGCAGGCTTCCTGAGGAATTCAAATCTCTCTTCTTTCATATGAAGCAGAGTATCATGAGTACTATCCATGACCTGACCTTTTAAACAATGTATGTGCCTGCCTCCACAAAATTTGTGCCTTCTGCAAAAAAATCATGGTTCCATTTGTTGCCATGTCTTGGAACGAAGTCTGCTCTCAGATAGATAGTCTCTAACTTGTACTCAGAAAAAGAGTGTAGGGGCAGCTAGGTGGCGCAGTGAATAGAGCACCAGCCCTGGAGTCAGGAGTACCTGAGTTCAAATCCAGTCTCAGACACTTAATAATTACCTAGTTGTGTGGCCTGGGGCAAATCACTTAACCCCATTGCCTTGCAAAAAAAAGTGGAAAGGCAGAAACCAGACAAGAACTTGGGATCTAAAAACAATTATCTCACCAATTATCTACAACAATTCAATGTTGTACTGCAGAAACATGCGCAACGAAAAAAAGATGAAAATGTCATGATGAAGGTTGAGAGAGAAAAAGAAAGAAATCTAGGTTGAATCTAGGTTGATCTGACAGTTTATTTTTTATAGGTTTCAGAGTAGGGGAGTTTTGACAAGAATCTAGCCCAAGACAATAAATCATCCTGTAGGTAGCTGCAATTATAGAAATAGTGGTTATTCACAGCTTCATAGGGAGGATTAATCTCAATAAATTGGTTGGAGAAGGTATAACATTGATCAGATATTCCCCAGTCATCAACCTGACTCCTGCATTTACATATGTATGCATATGCATACATATGTAAATGCAGGAGTTAGACATAAATATATATATGTCATTATGTTTAAATGAATTTCTAAAGGTAATATAATATTAGTAACTTATACCCATAATTTCCTAGAAAAGTATACAATATTCCCACTTAGTTTGACTATTTGGATAGTCCATGACCATTCCTTCTTGGCACAGGACTGTCCAAAGAAAAGAAAGTATAAAGGCAGTGAGACAATTTCTGGTTTTTGAGAAATTGCAATAGATGCACAGTAGATGTGTTCTAATAAAATGTACAGATAACATATGATTTAATACTGGCCTTTTAATTCTACAACTAACCATGATTTCTCTTTCCCTAGGTGTGTAGTAAGTTTTTCTTGTCCCTTGGTCAAATTTTGCAATGATGCTTTGATTGCCAGAGTAGATAAGTTTCTGACTGATAATCCTATACTTGTAACTCATAATCCATTTAGCAAACTATACACTCTCCTTGGATATGGATTTTTCTTCAGACACAGCACTTCAGGGACTCTGAGGGGTGGGAGAATTGCTTTCTACTTGAAGATGAGATGATGGAAATGCATGCATCTGGTTATTCCCAATTAAACAACAGATCCTTGGGTTAGATACTCCTGAGTCAGCTTTATTAAGATTTGTTTTCCCTTGTGCAGTTCCAGTGTTCATTAATTCAAATAAAAATCTCCAAGCAAGCTTCAAAGAGAAATAATGATAGTGCTTCTCTACAAACTTGATTGTTGAACATTTTGGCTTATTATCTTATTTAATCATCTAAGTCAACTAATTGTTTTGGCTCATTTGTGGAAATTTATAACAATTGAATCATCCTTCATATTTGGAGATCAAGGCCAGAGCATTTTAGCACTGAAAATGGAGTATAAAAGCCTTTGGGCCAATGAGATGTAGCCTTCTAAATAAGTATATTTATTTTAGTGGAAATTTAACTTCAGAAGCTCATTAGTTTATATTAGAATATACTTATGAGTTGAAATCAATAAAATAGTAATTAAGAAGACACATAAGCATAATTGGGTTATGTGGTTTGATTAGCAGGGTATCAACTTTAAAGAACTATTTAAATGTGAGTTATTTATTTGGTGCCTGCATTTCCTACCATTGATGATATTCCTTTAAATTGAGTCATTTTCTCTAGAAAACATCTATTAAAATTCACAAATGTTAACCCATTAGCATGTGAGATAATCATTTTTTTCCTTTTTATTGATAATTTATAGTTTATTCAACATTCCATAGTTTGCTATGAGTTAGATTTATTTCATTGGTCTAAAATTATTTGCAGCTGCAACAGTCTCACATTTCAAACCCACAGTCACATTAGAAATTTTTAAAATTTTTACAAATGCTTTAACAAACTGCATATGCATTAAATGAATTTCAAATTTCTATTTCACCTTAATTCAATAATTATTTGGTAATTGTATGATTAAATAAATAAGCAAATTCTTGTCCTAAATAAATGCTTAAATAATTGAAAAATATGTGGCTCCAGTAGAGTAAGAAGATAAAGAATGGTCTCTGTCCACAAGAAAGCTTCAATCTTCTAGAGAAAATCACAAGTATATAATAATGTAAATATATATGAGGTATGATAAAATAATATTATAAATTATATTATAATGATGTAACATACGATTAGAGGATGAAATCTATTGAAGAGCTTAGAAAATGGGATTCATTCTGAGCAGAAATTATCAGGAAAGGCAAAATTTGGCCAAAGTCAGGTTGGGGGGCAGGATGTGGTAAGAGCATTCTGGATGGAAGGAAAAGTAAAGCAAAGGCTTTAAGAAAAGAAGGTATGTTCTGAGAATAGCAAGTAGAACATTTGTTTGGAAATATATACATATATATGTTTACATATGTATAGGAATGTGTGTTTACCTCTATGTGCGTGCGTGTGTGTGTGTGTGTGTGTGTGTGTGTGTGTGCACGTATATGTGACCTGGAATTGAGTTATTCTGATACTTGGGTTCCTGAATGAAAACTGACCTGATACACTATATTTAGCCAGCTCCAGACCATGTTTCACATTTATCCCAGTCCACCAAGAGATTGACATCTTGCTGTATGTACTGTTGCCATATGCAGCCTTCCCCCATTTCTCTTCTTCCACCTTTTTCTCTTAATCTGGGAGCAATAATCAAATTGATATAACCAGTGCTATTGGACAGATCATGACAATCTACTCTCTTTACAACCCTTTAACTGGTTCCCTTCACAATCCTTCCACAAGGTCAATCAAGTCTCCCAAGACTGACAACCTCTAAATTCCCTATATGTTGTAGCCTCCTATTAGATTATAAATTACCTGAGGCTGCCTTAGTTTTACATTGTGTCCCCTAGACCAGGGTTTGACTGTTGTCGTTGATAATTCTTCATTTTCAGAGATGATGTTTTGATTTTCTCATGAATTGGATTTGCACAACATTGTCAGTTTCATTCTGCCTTCCAGAGTCATCAGAGTCCAATAGCAAGAAAAAGTCAAGATCATTGACAATAGCTGGGGATGTAGTGGATGATTTTAGTGTCTTCAATGTCTGACCAAGCTGTAAGCTCCATACCACCTACTTCAAGCTGCCTTCATGGCCAATGAAAGAAATTATTTTCTTCTTCCTGTTTCCCTGAAGGAAATATTCACATGCTTGTGGGAGACAGCCTCCTAACTCACCAATGACCTATAGATTACTGTCAGTCTGATTTATCGCATCTACCCAGTCAAGTTTTTCTAGGGAGTGGTCACTGAACATGCTATAGCTTGCTGAAGCCACAGGTAAGAACTGGGTGACAAGTGGACACCAAAGGTGGATGAGTAGCCCTGAAAAGGGCTTGGCAAGCCATCACATAATAGTTATTAGACCTCTCTGATCATTTCATAAACCCCACAGAGCTTGATACATTATAGGTGAGTCATAAAAACTTGTTAATTAATTGACTGATATAAAAGGACAGTGAAAATTAAAGCTGAAAAAGATATATTAGAGCTCAGCATGAAAAGCCTTGAATGCCAAGTTGAAGGAATGAATTTAATATAGTAGTCAATTAGAAATTATTGAACATTAGGGAATAGAAGAGAAATATGGTCAAGTTTGGACTTTAAGAAAATAAATCCAGAATCATGGTTTGTTATTATGTTGCATAGAGTATTAACTCTTTCAAAGTTATAGTAGGACAGGCAGAAGTTAATCAACAGACTTTTATTCACTGTAAAAATAAAATTTTATTTAAAAAATAAAATACAGTGGGGCAGCTAGGTGGTGCAGTGGATAAAGCACTGGCCCTGGAGTCAGGAGTACCTTGGTTCAAATTTGGTCTCAAACACTGAATAATTACGCTACTAGCTGTGCAGCCTTGGGCAAGCCACTTAACCCCATTTGCCTTGGGAAAAAAATACATCTATATGACAAGCAAGATAGTTAAATAGTCACCTAACAAATATACAGTGTAAAAAACTAATGGAACAAAGGAGAACCTTAATACTTCAAGGTCTCATTTATTGTCCCTAACCCCAACTAAAGCTAATGTACCTACTGCTTTAAACAGAAATAAACTTGCAAGCTTGGTACTTAGCATATGAATCCCAACCGAAATGACTTCCCACTTCTTTCTGAATCCTCCAAATGGGAAAGATACTGAGTCACCCAGCTAATTGAAGGAAAGTAAGAGAAAGGTGAAGAATCAGATAAGAAAGAAGTTATTCTGTTTGTGATTATCAGGAGAGATTATAGGAAGATAGGCTATCTGGCTTTAGACAAAGGGGCTAAGGAAAGTTGAGGTTAGTCCTTTCCCTTCAGATTTTCCTCAAGATATAGATCCAAGTCCAACTTCACCACCTGTCCCCAATGTAAAGAAACTAAGGCCACTCAAAAGTACCTACCTGGAAGTCTGCATAATGGTGTAAGGAGGAAGACTGAAGATTCCCTGGGTAAACAAGCTTGTGGTACATGAATATAATGAAATACTATTGTATTATAAGAAATGACAAGCAAGAGAATTTCAGCAAAACCTGGAAAGACTTGCATGAACTGGTGCAAAATGAAGTGAGCAAACTAGGAAAACATTGTACATACTAATAGCAACAAGGTATGGTCATCAATTATGAAGACTTAGCTAGTCTCAACAAAACAGTAATCCAAGAAAATTCCAAAGGACTCATGATAAAAAAAAATGCTATTCAGAGAAACAACTAATGGAGCCTGACTACAAAACAAAGCATACTATTTTCATTTTCTTTACTTATTATTTTCTTTTTTTCTTTTTTTTAGGTTTTTGCAAGGCAAATGGGGTTAAGTTCCTTGCCCAAGGCCACACAGCTAGGTAATTCTTAAGTGTCTAAGGTCGGATTTGAACTCAGTACTCCTGACTTCAGGGCCAATGCTATATCCACTGCACCACCTGGCCACCCCTATTTTCTTTTTCAATGTGACTAAAATGGAATATGATTGCTCATGTTGAACCCATATCTATTTGCTTACTGTCTTAGTAAAGGGGTAGGCAAGAGAGTAAGGGAGAAAATTTGGAACTCACATTTTAATGAGTATTAAAATTTATGTGTAATTAGAAAAAATAGAATACTATTAAAAATGAAAATGCCTAAACATCTTAGATTAGATTAGAAAAAATTAAAAAAGAAATGCCAAAACACCAAGAAAAAAAGACTTAGAAGATCATCATGAACAAGCATACAAAGTAACAGAAAGCATTATAAGACATAAAATATGAATAAATCATCAAAAATAAAGCAAATTACTTTGAAAAATTTTATAGGAAGGTGTGGAGAGGAGGGAAAAAATAAAACAGTATAACCTGATTTTGAGGGAATGCTGTGGACTTCCCAACATCATTAGTAGCAACAGCAGAAATTAAAGAAAAACATGCAAAACTTAAAAGAGAACTAAAAATGTTTTTTAAAAGGAAATTTGGAATTAATTTAGAAAAGAAATCTGAACTCTCAATGAGAATTAAAAGAAAATCATCTGACAATATATAGAACAAATTATGAATAAACAGGAAGATTATTTAGGAAACCACTGAAGTAGTCCAGGTGAGATGTAAAGTAATGGTAATGGGAATGTAGAATGGGACAGATGTGAAAAAAATATATTTAGGATAAAATCAGCAGGACTATAGAATCAGGACTATAAAATCAACTATAATGGAGATTAAAGTTTCAAAGATGATTATAAGTTTTGGAATACAGGGAACTGGAAGTATGATTAAGTCATTAAAATAAATATGAAAATAAGGAGAAAAATTCTATTTGTGAAGAGGACAATGAGTCTGGTGATGGAGTTGCTTGGTACAAGGTTCTAAAACTGAATCTAACTGGAAATATTCATCAAGAACTAAAACTATGGGATTGGAGCTTAAAGAAAAAAGGGACAATGATTAGACTTGGAAGTCTTTCAGATAATGAGGTAAATGAAATTGCCAAGATAAAGGAAAGAAAGGAGAATATCAGCATTATTACATTGGATAACTGTGATATTTAGAGTGTAAGAGGATATAAAACAATGTGAGAAGTGATTACAGGTAAGAGGAAATTCATAAGAGTAAAGGATTATGGAAGGCAAGGAAGAAATGTCAAGGAAGGAGTAGTCAGAATTGTCAAATACTTCATAAAGGTCAAAGAAGAGAAAAACTTGGAAAAACTATCAGGAAATTAGGGCATCAGGGTTGAGAAAGTATTTAGACTAGTGGGAATGAAAGCCATTTCACTAGGGTTTAAGCAATGGTGGAGTGGTAAGAAAATGGAATCAGAAAATCTTTTAAGAAATTTGATGGTAACATTTGGAGGAGCTTCTCATTTTGTATGTGGAGACCCCAGATAAGGCAACCCCAGACTTAAGGTACTCTACGTGTATACCTCCAATCAGAAGTATAATTTATAAGCTCCAATGTATGGTTTCCTTTCAAAGGTTAATCAGAGAAAAAATTGATTTAAAGAAATTTAATTAAATAACATAGCAATAAAAATCTCATGAAAATATAGATAATAATGGGGAAAATTAAAAATATATAGGGAATGAGGGAAAGAAACAAACTTCTATAGAAACATGCATGGAGGGCTACAAATATGGGGGATGTGATTGAAGAGGCATGTAAATAAGAATCATATGTGACCAAGGTACAAGTATAGTGATTACACACATGTTGATAATGATAATGTTGTTGCAACACCACCAATTTCTTCTTGTAATATATCTTCCCTTCATCCCACCTCCTATACGCATGAGTTTTATTCAGCACATTTGTGTTGAACATGTAGTCTATGCAAGATGGTGGTATCCCAAAATATACCATTTTCATGATTGCATTCAGGTATAATTCCACAAAACTTTGCATAGAATTGAGCATATGGGACCTAAACCTGTAATAAGATTGGGGTAGGAAACTTATTTTGTCAAGGCATATTAGCCACTCCTCTAAGTATAAAGTCTTAGAGTTGACTGGCAGAACTAAGGAATTGTGACTTCTCTTGGGTCACATGTGTGAGAAGTAGGATTCAAACCTAAGTCTTTATAGAGTCCCATAATTTGAGAAATGAAAGTGACCTTAGGATTTCCAGTGAAGAACCAAGGTGGAGGCCCAAAGCTAGCATTCTTCTGGAGTTTTCCTGACACAACTTTAAATGAAGCATCTCCACATACCATCCCCTCCCCCCAAAAAGTGAAATGAGTTCTCAAATCAAGATATTGTAGAGGATCTTCAGTAATCTGTCTCTTTGTGGTTAAAGAGGAAATATAGTACAGCATAGGTGGGAGAACAGGAAAACCCACAGGAGGCTATCAAACACAGCATAGCTCAGGTTCAGCCTCAGCAAGCCAACTAAATAGCAGATCAGCAGAGAGGTCCTAAACCCCAGACAAAGTCCAAGTCCTGGGAACACTAGGGAAACTGACAGTACTGGGCTAGGGACAAACCACTGCATAGGAAAAGGCTTGTCAAAAAGGAGGAAACAAACCTCTGCATAGACAAGACTTGGGATGCATAAGCAGCACCTGGGCTGCATAGGCATTGGCAAGTGATAAGCCAGGGACCAGTTCCTGGACCCAGAACAAAAAATATTGGGACTATAATCCCCTGTACTTGAAGAACAAAGCTCAACTATCAAAATGAGCAAAAAAGCAAAATCAGAAACAAAAAGAGCACTAATCATAGAAAGCTACTATTCAAATAGGGGCAATAAAAATGCCATCTCAGAAAAAAAACAGTGACAGATTGCCTACATGTGCATCCTCAAAGGAGTTTATGAATTGGCCTCAAATCCAAAACCTCATGAAAGATCTCAAAAAGGATTTTAAAAATCAAAGATGAAAGGAAGAAGAAAAATGGGAAAAGAAATGAGAGTCATTCAGGAAAATTATGAAAAATTGACTGAAGAAATCAACTCCAAGGGGTGGCTAGGTAGTGCAGTGGATAGAGTACCGGCCCTGGAGTCAGGAGTACCTGGGTTCAAATCTGGTCTCAGACACTTAATAATTACCTAGCCGTGTGGCCTTGGGCAAGCCACTTAACCCCACTTGCCTTGCAAAAAAAAAAAAAAAAAAAAAAAAGAAATCAGCTCCATTAAAAATAAAAATGACCTACTAAAAAAAGAATGTAATTCATCAAAAGTAAAATTAATCAATTAGAAAACGAGTGAAACTCAGTTAAAACTAAAATTAACGAAGTGGAAAAGGAAATGCAAAGTGAAGTAAATACTGAGTGAATACTAAGTGAAGTAAATAAAACCCTAAACATTAGAATTGGACAAAGGGAAACTAATGACTATGAGAAACCAAGATGCCATAAAACAAAACCAAAAGGCTGAAAAAATAGGAAAAAATGTAAAGCACCTATTAAGAAAAGCAAACAATGTGGCTAATAGGTCTAGAAGAGATAAGTTATGAATTATTGGTCTATATGAAAGCCTCAATCAAAAAAGAAGTTTTCAGGATTTAGTTTTCAGGATTAATGTAGAAATTTTTCTTAGAACATTTAGAAAATTTCTTAGAACAAGAAAACAAAACAGTCCTTGTAAGAATCCATAGATCACCACCAAAAAGAGATCCCAGAATAAAAACTTCAAGGAATACTATATTCTAGTATTCCTGAATTCTCAGCTAAAGGAGAAAATAATGCAAGCAGTCAAAAAGAAGCAATTTAAAATATTAAGGAACCACAATCAGAAGTATGCAAGACTTATTGATGTTAATATTAAAGAATTGGAACACCTGAAATATGACATTCCAGAGGACAAAGAAACTTGGACTACAATCAAAAATTAACTATCCTGAAAAATTCAGAGTATTACTTCAGGGGAAAAGATATGAACTTTCAATGAAATAGAGGACTTCCAATTTTTTCTGACAAAAAGAACAGAGCTAAACAGAAAATTCAGTATTCTAATACAAGACTCAAGAGTTGGATAAAAAGGTAAACGAGGGCAGCTAGGTGGAGCAGTGGATAAAGCACAGGTCCTGGAATCAGGAGTACCTGCGTTCAAATCCAGTCTCAGACACTTAATAATTACCTAGATGTGTGGCCTTGGGCAAGCCACTTAACCCCATTTGCCTTGCAAAGAAAACTAAAAAAAAAAAAAAAAAGGTAAACGAAAAGGGGAAAAATGCTAGTCAAGAACATCAAGGGAAGATAATACTTGCAACTCTTGAGAATTATATTTCTCAGGATAGTTAAAAGAAACATAGACAGAGGGAATGAATATAGGATGAACACAGAAGTGTTGAACATTTAGGAAATACCCTAGTTAATGAATTTAGGAGAAATTGTACTTATCTACAAATTTAAATGAACCATAAAGCAATCTTGATCATGAGAGTTGTATTTGTATTGGCACAAAGGGAGAAAGGATACTTCATGATTGTATACATAATTAAATCATGAAGTAATCTTACCTTACTAGATAGTTTAGTTAATAAAGGTTGTAGTACAATAGGACCAGAGGGAGGAGTGTACTTAGAACTGGACATAAGTATAACATGAATTAATCTTGCATTATTCCATAATTTAGTTAACAAGGGTGGTAGTACTATAGTTGTGGTACTATAGGGATAGAGGGAGAGAGGATGCTTAGAAGGACTGTACATAGAACATGAAGTTATTTGGCTTTATTCCATACTTCAGCTACTATTAAAAGGAGTGTACTTAGAAGGAAAGGGTATAAATGGTTCTGGGACCATGGATGTCCATAGAGGATACTTGAAAAGAGGTGTGGTATAAATTGATTATAATTTAATGTTATTTATGACTCTTGAGAAGTGTATTTCTTTTTTTCTTTAGAAAGATTTTATTAATTTTGAGTTTTATAATTTTTCCCCATTCTTGCTTCCTTCTCCCCCCCAAAAGAAGGCATTCTGTTATTCTTTACATTGTTTCCATGGTATACATTGATGCAAATTGAATGTGATGAGAGAAAAATCATATCCTTAAGGAAGGAAAATAAAGTATAAGAGATAGCAAGATTACATAAAGAGATAAGAGTTTTTTTTTAAATTAAAGGCAATAGTCTTTAGTGTTTGTTCAAACTCCACAATTCTTTCTCTGCATACAGATGGTATTCTCCATTGCAGATAGTCCCAAATTGTGCCTGGTTGTTGCACTGAAGCAAGTGCACTAAGGTTGATCATCACCCCCATGTTACTGTTAGGGTGAACAGTATTTTTCGGGTTCTGCTCAACTCATTCAGCATCAATTCATGCTAATCCTTCCAGGCTTCCCTGAATTCCCATCCATCCTGATTTCTAATAGAACAATAGTGTTCCATCATATACATATACCACATTTGTTAAGTCATTCCCCAAATGAAGGACATTTACTTAAATTTCCAATTATTTGCTACCACAAACAGGGCTGCTAGGAATATTTTTGAACAAGTGATGTTTTTATCCTTTATCATAATCTCTTAAGGGTATAGACCCAGTAGTGGTATTGCAGGATCAAAAGGTATGCACATTTTTGTTGCCCTTTGGGAGTAATTGCAGATTGCTCTCCAGAAAATTTGGATGAGTTCACAGCTCCACCAACAATGTATTAGTGTCCCAGATTTCCCACATCCCTTCCAAAACTAAACATTGTCCTTTCTGGGCACATTGGCCAATCTGAGCTTCTTTAATTTGCATTTCTCTAATCAGTAATGATTTAGAACAATTTTTCATATGATTATGGATCGCTTTGATTTCCTCATCTATAAACTGCCTTTGCATATCCTTTAACCAATTGTCAATTCAGGAATGGCTTTTGTTTTTGAAAATTTGACTCAGTTCTCTATATATTTTAGTAATGAGTCCTTTGTCAGAAATACTAGTTGTAAAAATTGTTTCCTAATTTGCTACATTTCTTTTGATCTTGGTTACAGTGGTTTTAGCTGTGCAAAAGCTTTTTAATTTAATGTAATCAAAATTATGAAGTTTGCTTTTAATGATGTTCTCCATCTCTTCCTTAGTCATAAACTGCTTCCCTTTCCATAGATCTGACAGGTAAACTATTGTTGATTTTCAAGTTTGCTTATAATAAATTTTCTGTCTAAATCTTGTATCCATTTTGATCTTATCTTGGTATAGGGTGTGAGGTGTTGGTCTAATCAAAGTTTCTTCTAATATTCTGAATAGTTTTTTATTGAAGAGTGAGTTTTTAATCCTAAAAACTGGACTCTTTTGGTTTATCAAACAGTAGATTATTATGACAATTTCCTACTATTGCACTTAATCCATTCCACTGATCTACCACTCTATTTCTTAGCCAATGCTAAACAGTTTTGAAGACTGAACCTTTATAATATAATTTTAGATTTGGTAAGGCTAAGCCAGCCTTCTTTTGCACTTTTTTTCATTGAATTCATGGAAATTCCTGACTTTTTATTTCTCCATATGAATTTACTTACAACTTTTTCTAACTCATTAAATAATTTTTTGGAATTTTGAATGGTAGGACACTAAACAGGCAATTTAGTCTTGGGTGGAATTGTCATTTTTATTATGTTAGTTCGGCCTATTCATGAGCAGTTTATGTCTGTCCAGTTACTTAAGTCTGATTTTATATGTGTGAGAAGTGTTTGTAATTGTTTTCAAAAAGTTTTTGAGTCTGCCTTGGCAGGTATAAAATACTCAGGTATTTTTACATTGTCTGAGATTACTTTGAATGGGATTTCTCTTTTGAGCTCTTTCTGCTGTATCTTGCTAGTCATATAGAGAAATGTTGAGGATTTATGAGGGTTTATTTTATATCCTGCGACTTTGATAAAGTTGCTAATTATTTGTAATAATTTTTAAGATGATTTTGGGGAATTCCCTAGGTATACCATCATGCCATCTGCAAAGAGTGAGAGTTTTGTCTCTTCCTTCCCAATTGTAATTCCTTCAATTTCTTTTTCTTCTCTTATTGCTGAAGCTAACATTTCTAATAAAATATTGATTTGTAGTGGTGATAAGGGGAAGCCTTGTTTCACCCCTGATCTTATTGGTAATACCTCTAATTTATCTCCATTGTATATAATGCTTGTTGATAGTTTCAGATAGATACTGCTCATTATTCTAAGGAAGAATCCATTTATTCCTACTTTCTCTAGTGTTTTTTAGTAGGAATGGATGCTGTATTTTGTAAAAGGCTTTTTCAGCGTCTATTGATATAACCATATGATTTCTGATAGGTTTGTTATATATATAATTAATTTTACTGACAGTTTTCTTAATATTTAAGGAACCCTGTATTCTTGAGATAAATCATACTTTATCATAATGCATTATCCTAGTGAATACTTGTAACCAATTTCCAGAGATTTTATTCAAGATTTTGGCATCTATATTCATTAGAGAGATAGGTCTATAATTTTCTTTCTCTGTTTTAACTCTTCATGGATTAGGTATAAGCACTATATTGGTGTCATAGAAAGAGTTAAGCAGAGTTCCATTTTCATCAATATTCAACCAATATTGAGAAAGTTACCTCTGAAAGGACAGATAAAAGGTATATTTTGACAGAGTGTTTGAGGGTACAAGAAAGGTTAAAACAATGAATAATACAACATGAAAAGGCACAAAGACCTAAGATGGTTGAAGGAAAGAAGGGAGAGTATGAACACTAAGTAAGTCCTATTCTCAACAGATTTGGCCAAAGAGCGAATAACATGCATTTTATTTATTTTCCAATTACTTACAAGGGTACTTTCTACCAGTCATTTTTTGCAAGGTATTGAGTTTTACAATTTTTTCTCCTTCTCTCCCATCCCACCCCCTGTCCCCAACAGAAGGTAATCTGATATAGTCTTTACATTTTGTATCCATGCTATGCATAGATCAAAATTCAATGTGTTGTGAGAGAACAACAGATCCAAAAAGGAAGAAAGAAAACATTAGAGATAACAACATTATATAATACATAAAACAACTTTTAAAAAATGAAGATAAGTTTTTGTCTTCTTTTAAATTCTTTTAAATATCCTTCTCTGGATACAGATGATATTCTTCATCATAGTTCACCTAAACTCAGACTAATTAGCATGTCTATCAAGGTTCATCATAAACACATGTTGCAGTTAGTGGGTACAGTGTTCTTCTGGATCTGCTCATCTAACTCGGCAACAAATCTTTTCAGGGTTTTCTGAAATCCCATCCCTCATGATTTCTTATAGAACAATAATATTCCATCACAAGCATAGACTTCAATTTGTTCATCCATTCACCAGTTCATCAGCATCCCCTCAATATTCCATTCTTTACCACTACAAACAGAGCTGCTGTGAATATTTTTGTACATGTGTGATTTTTCCCTTTATCATGATGTCGTCAGAATATAGACCCAGTAGAGTTATTGCTGGATCACAGGGTATGCACAATGTTATTGTCATTTGGCATAAATTCAAATTGCTCTCCACAGAAGACAGGATCTGATAACAACTTCACTAGCAATGTACTAGAAACCCAGATTTCCTACACCCCCTCCTACATTGATTATTTTCCTTTCTTGCCATATTGGCCAATCTGAGAGGTGTGAGGTAGTGCCTCAGAGACAATTTAATTTGCATTTCTTTAAATAATGATTTAAAGCAATTTTTTCAAAAGACTGTAGAAGCTTATTCAAGGAGAGTCAAAAATGCTGAAGGAAACAATATGTTAAAAACTAGTTTAGGTCAAATAGAAAAAGTGATCCAAAAGGTCAAAGAGGAGAAAAATGCCTTAAAAAGCAGAATTGGTCAGCTGGGAAAAGGAGATGAGAAAGCTCTCTGAAGAAAACAACTCCTTCAAATGTAGACTGGAGCCAAGGGAAGTTGAAGACTTTGTGAAGAATCAAGAAACAATAAAATGATATCAAAAGAATGAAAATCCTAGAAGAAAATGTGAAATATCTCATTGAAAAACAACTGACATAGAAAATAATTCCAAGAAAGACAATTTAAAATTATTGAGCTACCTGAAAGTCATGATCAGGAAAAGAGCTTTAACTTCAATGATATGAAACTCTTCCTGACATCCTACAAACAGGAGGCAAAATAGAAATTGAGAGAATCCACTGATCTCCTCCTGAAAGAGATCCAAAAAAATAACATGCAGGAATATTATAGCTAAATTCCAGAATGCCAAAGTCAAAGAGGGGGCGGCTAGGTGGTGCAGTGGATAAAGCACCAGCCCTGGAGTCAAGAGTACCTGAGTTCAAATCTGACCTCAGACACCTAATAATTTCCCAGTTGTGTGGCCTTGGGAAAGCCAGTTAATCCCATTGGCATGCAAAAACCTAAATAAAACAAAGTCAAAGAGAAAATATTACAAGCAACCAGAATGAACCAATTCAAATAAGGAGCTACAGTCAGGATTACACAGGACTTAGCCGCATCCACATTAAGGTTTCATTGGTCCTGGAATATAATATTCCAGAAGGAAAAAGAACTTGGCATGCAATGGAGAATCAACTACTCAGCAAACTGAACATCCTCTTCCAGGGAAAAAGATGGACATTCAGTGAAATAGGGGACTTTCAAATGTTCCTGTTGAAATGACAAGAGTTGAACCGAAAGTTTGATCTTCAAGTACAGATTCAAGTGAAGCATAGAGAGTGGACAAAAAGGGAAAATTATGAGGGATTTAATGATGTTAAACTGCTTGTATTCCTGCAAGGGAAGAGGATACCGATAATACTCATATGAACCTTTTCATTTATTAATGTAATTAAAAGGAGCATATATAGACAAGACCCAGGAGAAAACTGAATTTAAAGGTGCAATATATTGTAAAAATGGAATCAATGGGTAAAAAGGAAATGTACTGCAAGAAAGGGCAAGGAGAGGTAGAATAGACTGATATTTCATGTAAAAAGAGTCAAATGGTGTGGAACGGGGGAAGGTGAGGGAGAATAAGTACACCTTCATTCTCATCTGAAGTGATGCAGAGAGGAAACAACATACATAAATATGGTATAGAAATCTAGATGGAAAAGGAGAAAGGAGATAGGAGAAAGGGGATGGGAGAAGGGAGGGTATATGTAAATGGTTAAAGGAACAGGTAGATCATGAGAAAGGACACTGAAATTCAACATATTTCTTTTCTTTTTCTTTTTTACTTTTTGCAAGGTAGTAGGATTGGCTGGCCTGTCGGGGACTACTGGGTCTCTGGGGTGGGATGGAGGCTTGGGGTTTCCTGATTCCAGAGCTTTTTCTCTGTCTGCTGTGCCACTCAGTTGCCCCACAGCACACTTTTGAAGAGGGACAGAGTGAAAGGAAAGAAAAAATATGATAAATAGTAGTGGATGGAGATGCTTTACAATCAGCAACAACAACTGTGGAAAAATATGGAAGTAACTTCTTTGATGGACTTATGATAAAGAATGTGATCTGGGGGTAGCTAGATAGTGTAGTGCATAGAGCACTGGTCCTGGAGTCAGGAGGAACTGAGTTCAAAACCAGACTGAGGCACTGAATAATTGTCTACCTGTGTGACCTTGGGCAAGGCATGCAACTCCATTGACATAAATTTAAAAAAATTTTTAAAAAAGAATGTGATCTACCCCAGAGTCAGAGCTGATAGTGTCTGAACACAGACTGAAGCACTTTTTTTATCTCTTTCTGTAGATCTGACAGGTAAACTACTCCATGATCTTCTAGTTTGCTTATAATATTTTTGTGGGGGGGAGGGGGAATTATGTTTACTCTTACAACAAGACTAATTTAGTAACATGTAAATAAATAAAAATGTAAATTAAATGTAAAAAAATTATGTCAGCCATGAGGCATTCTTAAAAAAAGCAGAGGTGAAACAAGGATGCCTATTATCACCACTATTATTCAATATTGTATTAGAAATGTTAGCATCAGCAATAAAAGAAGAAAAAGAAATTGAAGAAATTAGAATAGGGAAGAGGGAGATAAAACTCTTGCTTTTTGTAGATGACATGATGGTATACCTAGAGAATCCCAAAAAGTCATCTAAAAAGCTACTGGAAATAATTAGCAACTTTAGCAATGTATCAGGATATAAAATAAACCCTCATAAATCCTCAACATTTCTATATATAACTGGCAAGATACAGCAGAAAGAGCTCAAAAGATAAATCCCATTCAAAGGAAGCTCAGACAAAATAAAATACCTGGCAGTCTACCTGCCGAGACAAACTCAAAAATTTTTGAAAACAATTACAAAACTCTTCTCATGCAAATAAAATCCAACTTAAATAACGGGGCAAACATCAACTGTTCATGGATAGGTAGAACTAATATAATAAAAATGACAATTCTATCAAAATTAAACTAC
Organism: Macrotis lagotis; assembly: GCF_037893015.1. Classification (NCBI taxonomy): domain Eukaryota; kingdom Metazoa; phylum Chordata; class Mammalia; order Peramelemorphia; family Peramelidae; genus Macrotis; species Macrotis lagotis. The sequence goes on along the minus strand of NC_133661.1, from coordinate 265,661,983 downwards.
TTGTATAGAACCCTACCAATCAAAATTCCAAATGATTACTTTAATGAGTTAGAAAAAGTTGTAAGGAAAATTGTATGGAGAAATAAAAAGTCAAGAATTTCCAGGCATTCAATAAAAAAGTGCAAAAGAAGGTGGCTTACCCTTACCAGATTTAAAATTAGATCACAAAGCATCAGCCCTCAAAACTTCCTGGTATTGGCTAAGAAACAGAGTCATGGATCAGTGGAATAGACTAGGTGCAACAACAGGATATTATAGTAATCTGTTGTTTGATAAACCCAAAGAGTTCAGCTATTGGGATAAAAACCTCTCTCTTTGATAAAAACTGTTGGGGAAATTGGAAGTTAGTATGGAAGAAAGTTAGATTAGACCAACAGCTCACATGCTATACCAAGATAAAAAACATTATTATGAGCAAACTAGAAGATCAAGGTGTAGTTTATCTGTCAGATCTATGGAAAGGGAAACAGTTCTGACCAAGGAAAAGACAGAGAACATCATTAAAAACAAACTTGATTATTTTGATTAGATTAAATTATAAAGCTTTTTCACAGGCAAAAATCACTGTAACCAAGATCAAAAGAAATGGGGCAAATTGGGAAATAATTTATGCAACTAGTATTTCAAACAAAGGACTCATTTCTAAAATATTCAGAGAACTGAGTGAAATTTTCTTTCTTTTTATAATTTACTGGTTTTTCAATAAAGATATTATTTGAGTTTTACAATTTCCCCCCATTCTTACTTCCTTGCCCCCCCAAGGAAAGCAATCTGTCAGTCTTTACTTTGTTTCCATGTTGTACATTGATCCAAATTGAGTGTGATGAGAGAGAAATCATATCCTTAAGGAAGAGGCAAGAAGTTTAAGATGTAACAAGATCAGACAATAAGATATCTGTTTTTTTTTCTAAATTAAAGGGAATAGTCCTTGAACTTTGTTCAAACTCCATGGCTCTTTATCTGAATACAGATGGCACTCTCCTTTACAGACAGCCCAAAATTGTTCCTGATTGTTGCACTGATGGAATGAGCAAGTCCTTCAAGGTTAAACATTACCCCCATGTTGCTGTTAGGGTATACAGTGTTTTTCCTGGCTCTGCTCATCTCACTCAGCATCAGTTCATTCAGATCCCTCCTGGTTTCTAATAGAACAATAGTGTTCCATGATATACATATACCACATTTTGCTAAGCCATTCCCCAATTGAAGACATTTACTTGATTTCCAATTCTTTGCCACCACAAACAGGGCTGCTATAAATATTTTTGTACAAGTGATGTTTTTACCCTTTTTCATCATCTCTTCAGGGTATAGACCCAGTAGTGATATTGCTGGGTCAAAGGATATGCACATTTTTGTTGCCCTTTGGGCATAGTTCCAAATAGCTCTCTAGAAAGGTTGGATGGGTTCACAGCTCCACCAATAGTGTAATAGTGTCCCAGATTTCCCACAATCCTTCCAACAATGATCATTATCCTTTCTGGTCATATTGGCCAATCTGATAGGTGTAAGGTGGTACCTCAGAGAAGCTTTAATTTGCATTTCTCTAATGATTAATGATTTAGAGCAATTTTTCATATGACTATGGATTGCTTTGATCTCCTCATCCATAAATTGCCTTTTATATCTTTTGACCATTTGTCAATTGGGGAATGGCTTTTTGTTTTAAAAATATGATGAGTCAAATTTAAAAAAAAAAAAACAAGCCATTCCACAATTGACAAATGGTCAAAGGATATGCAAAGGCAATTTACAGCAGAGGAAATCAAAGCAATCCATAGTCATATGAGAAATTGCTCCAAATAATTACTTATTAGAGAAATGCAAATTAAAGCATCTCTGAGATGCAACCTCATACCTCTCAGACTGGCCAATATGACCAGAAAGGACATTGATCAATGTTGGAGGGGATGTGGGAAAGCTGCATCACTAATACATTGTTGATGGAGCTGTGAACTCATCCAACATTTCTGGAGAGCAGTCTGGAACTATGCCCAAAGGGCAACAAAAATGTGCATACTCATTGATCCAGAAATACCACTACAGGGCCTATACCCTGAAGAGATGATAAAAAGTGTAAAAACATCACTAGTACAAAAATATTCCTAGTAGCCCTGTTTGTGTTGAAAAAAAATTGGAAATTAAGTGAATGCCCTTCAGTTGGAGAATGGTTCAACAAACTGTGGTACATGTATGTAATGGAACACTATTGTTCTATTAGAAATCAGGAGGTATGGGAATTCTGGGAAGCCTGGAAGTATTTGCATGAACTGTTGCTAAGTGAGATGAGCAGAAAAATATTGTACACCCTAACAGCAACATGGGTGTGATGATCACCTTGATGGACTTGTTCATCCTTTCAGTGCAACAATCAGGAATAATTTTGGGCTGTTTGCAATGGAGAATAATACCATCTGTACCCAGTGAAAGAATTATGGACTTTTACCATCAAATTAGAAAACAAAGTTCTATTATTATGTAATTTTACTATCTCATACTTTATTTTTTTTCCTTAAGGAAATAATTTCTCTGTCATCACATTCAACTGAGAGGAATGTATAACATGGAACCAATGTAAAGACTAACAAAAAGCCTTCTGTGGGTGTGGGTGGAGGGAAGCAAGAATGGGGGGAAAATTGTAAAACTCAAAATAAATAAAATCTTTCTTAAAAAAAATTGTCAGCCAACCAAAAAAAAAAACCTTTTTCATCATGTATTGAGATAATCATATGATTTCTGCTAGGTTTGTTATTGAAATAGTAAATTATACTGATGGTTTTCCTAATATGGAACCATATCTGGATCTTGAGAATAAATCTTGCTGGTCATAATGCATTATCCTAGTGATAACTTGTTGAAAGTGCTTTACTAATAGTTTATTTAAAATTTTTGCATTAAGAAATCAGATCTATATTTTTCTTTCTCTTTTTTGACCCTTCCTTGTTTAGGTATCAGTACCATATTTGTGTCATAGAAGGAATTAGGCAGAGTTTCATCTTCACCTATTTCTTCAAATAGTTTATATAGAATTGGAACCAATTGTTCTTAAGTGTTTGATAGAATTCACCTGTGAATCCATTTGGTTCTGGAAATTTTTTTCTTAGGGAGTTCATTAATGGCTTGTTGAATTTCTTTTTTCAGATAAGCTTTTTTTTAAGTAGTTAATTTCCTCCTTTAATATGGGCAATTTAATTTTTGTAAATATTCATCCATTTGCCTTAGATTATCAAATGTATTAGCTTACAGTTGGAAAAATAGTTTTGAATTATTTATTTAATTTCTTCCTCATTGGTGGTGAATTCATCTTTTTCATTTTTGATACTAGTAATTTGATTTCCTTCTTTCTTTTTTTTAAATCAAATTAAGTAAAGGTTCATCTATTTTCAGGTCTTTTCTTAAAACTAACTCTTGGTTTTATTTATTGGTTACATAGTTTTTTGCTTTCAATTTGATTAATTCCCCTTTTTATTTTCAGGATTTCTAATTTGGTATTTAATTGGGGATTTTTAATTTGTTCTTTCTCCAACTTTATTAGTTACATGTTCAGTTCATTGATTTCTACTTTCTCTTTTTTCCTCATGTACACAGTTAGAGATATAATGTATCCCTTAATAACTGCTTTGGCTATGTCCCATACGTTTAGGAATATTGTCTCATTATTGTCACTGTCTTGGATGAAACCATTAATTCTTTCAATGATTTGTTGTTTGATCCACTCATTCTTTAAAATTAGGGTTTTTTTTAGTTTCCAATTAGTTTTAAGATCTATCTCTCCATGGCCTTTTGTTACATATGATTTTTATTACATCATGTTCAGAGAAGGATGCATTCAATATTTCTATTTTTCTGCACTTGATCATAAATTTTTAAATGCCCTAATGCATGGTCAATTTTTGTGGATGTGCCATTTAATACAGAAAAAATGTATATATTCCTTTCTATTTCTATTCAATTTTCTCCAGAGATCTGTCATTTCTGTTTTCTAATTTTTACTCCCTTAATTTTCTTCTTGTTTATTTTATGATTAGATTTATGTAATTGTGAGAGAGGTAGGTTGAGATCTCCCACCAGTAGAGTTTGCTGTCTATATATTCCTGTAACTAATTAAGCTTCTCCTCTAAGAATCTGGATGCTATACTGCTCAGTACATACAAATTTAGTATTGAAATTACTTCATTGTCTATGGTACCTTTTAGGATAATAGATTTCCTTCCTTATTTCTTTAAATGAGATCTATTTTTTTAATTAAAGATTTTATTTATTTTAAGTTTTGCAATTTTGCCCCATCTTACTTCCCTCCCCCCACCCCCCACAGAAAGCAATTTGTCAGTCTGTTACTTTGTTTCCATGTTGTACATTGATCCAAATTGAGTGTGATGAGAGAGAAATCATATCCTTAAGAAAGAAACAAAAAGTATAAGAGATAACAAGATCAGACAATAAGATATCTGATTTTTTTCTTCTAAATTAAAGGGAATAGGGGGCGGCTAGGTGGCATAGTGGATAAAGCACCGGCCCTGAGTCAGGAGTACCTGGGTTCAAATCCAGTCTCAGACGCTTGATAATTACCTAACTGTGTGGCCTCCGGCAAGCCACTTAACTCCCGTTTGCCTTGCAAAAACCTAAAAAAATCAATTAACAAATTAATTAATTAATTAATTAATTAAAGGGAATAGTCCTTGAACTTTGTTCAAACTCCACGGTTCTTTATCTGGTTACAGATGGCATTCTCCATTGCAGACAGCCCAAAATTATCCCTGATTGTTGCACTGATGGAATAAACAAGTCCATCAAGGTTGATCATTATCCCCATGTTGCTGTTAGGATGTACACTGTTTTTCTGGTTCTGCTCATCTCCCTCAGCATCAGTTCATGCAAATCCTTTCAGGCTTCCCTGAAATCCTGTCCCTAGAGCAATAGTGTTCCATGCCATACATTTACCACAGTTTGCTAAGCCATTCCCCCAATTGAAGGACATTTACTGGATTTCCAATTCTTTGCCACCACAAACAGGGCTTCTATAATTATTTTTGTACAAGTAATGTTTTTACCCTTTTCCCTCATCTTTTCAGGGTATAGACCCAGTAGTAGTATTGCTGGATCAAAGGGTAGGCACATTTGTGTTGCCCTTTGGGCATAGTTCCAAATTCCTCTCCAGAAAGGTTGGATAAATTCACAGCTCCATCAACAGTATAATAGTGTCTCAGATTTCCCACAACCCTTCCAACAATGATCATTGTCCTTTCTGGTCATATTGGCCAGTCTGAGAGATGTGAGATGCTACCTCAGAGAAGCTTTAATTTGCATTTCTCTAATAATTAATGATTTAGAGCAATTTTTCATAAGACTATGGATTGCTTTTATCTCCTCATCTGTAAATTGCCTTTGCATATCCTTTGACAATTTGTCAACTGGGGAATGGCTTTTTTAAAAAAAAAATATGACTCAGTTCTCTGTATATTTTAGAAATGAGTCCTTTTTCAGAATCATTAGTTGTAAAGATTGTTTCCCAGTTTACTACATTTCTTTTTTGATCTTGGTTACAGTGGTTTTATCTGTGCAAAAGCTTTTTAATTTATTGAGGTTTATTTTTGAAGTTGTTCTGTCTGAGATAAGGATTGCTAGCCCTTTCTGATCTGGCCTTTTACCTTTACCCTGTTTGTAACTCTCTGCTTCAAATGCATTTCTTGTAAGCAGTATATTTTAAGATTCTAGTTTGTAATCCACTCTACTATACACTTCCATTTTATGAGAGAGTTCATCCCATTCACATTACAAGTTACAACTCCTAATTCTTTATTGCCATCTATGCTATCTTTCCTGTGTGTGTGTGTTTTCCCCCTTTTTTTCACTTTATCCTTAATCCCCAGTATTTTGCTCCTGAATATCACCCCCTTCAGTGTGTTTACTCCCTTCTTTCCAACCTCCTCCCTTTCCTTTCCCATTTCCCTTTACCTCTTCTTCCTTCCCTTCCTTCTGTCAGTTTCTCCTTTTCACCCCCTTTCCCCTCTTAATACTTGAAAGGTAAGATAATTTTCTTAAATCACCTAAGTGTGTATGTTAATCCCCCTTTGAGCCAAATCTAATGGGAATAAATTTCAGGTAGTTCTCACCTTCTCCCTTCTTCTTCTTCTTCTCTATTGCTATAGGTTCTTTGTACCTCTTTCTGTGATGCAATTTACCCCCATTAAATCTCCCCCTTCCTCCCATCTCTTTACTCTTCCCCCTTTTTAATGTGATATTATTTTTAAATCATCTCAACAAAATCATGGACATGTCATGAATTCCTTTTGGCTAAGTATATTCTTTATAATAGAATTAAAATTCTCAAGAGTTATGAGAATCTTCCTCCCAGGTGGGGATATAAAACCAGTTTGACCTTATTGAATAACAGTTTTTTTTTCTTTTCCCCATTCACCTTTTCATATATCTCTTGAATCTCCCTTTGGAAGATCAAATTTCCTTTTTAGCTCTGGTCTTTTCATCAAGAAAGATTGAAAGTGTCCTATTTCATTAAATGCTCATGTTTTTCCCTGAAAAAAAGAAGGTTCAGTTTTTCTGGAGAGTGAATTCTTGGCTGTAATCCAAGCCCCCTTGCTCTGAAGGCCCTTCAATCCCTTAATGGTGATACAGCCAGTGCCTGTTTAATCTTGACTGTGGCTCCTTGATATTTGAATTGGGTTTTTTTGGAGAATTGCAGGATTTTCTCTTTGATCTGGAGTTTGGCCACAATATTCCTTAATGTTTTCATTTGGGGATCCCTTTCAGGAAGGGAATCAATGTTTTCTTTCAATAACATTTTTGCCCTCTGGTTCCAGGATAACATACAAGTACCACAATTTGTTCAGCCATTCCCCAGCTAATGGACATGCCCTTGATTTTCAGTTTGTTGCCACAATAAACAATGAATATTTTCGTACAAGCGATGTTCTTAACGGTTTTCATGATCCCTTCAGGGTAAAAACACAGTAGTCATATTAGTGGATCAAAAGGTTTACACATTTATCCAGATTGCTCTCCAGAAAGGTTGGATGCGTTCACAGATACAACAACAATGTATTAGTGTCCCAGATTTCCCACATCCCTTCCAAAACTAAACATTGTCCTTTCTGGGCACATTGGCCAATCTGAGCTGCTTTAATTTGCATTTCTCTAATCAGTAATTATTTAGAGCAATTTTTCATGTGACTATGGATAGTTTTGATTTCCTCATCTGTAAATTGCCTTTGTATATCATTTGACCATTGTCAATTTGGGAATGGCTTGATTTTATTTTTTTATAAATTTGACTCAGTTTTCTGTGTAGTTTATAAATGAGTCCTTTGTCAGAAATACTAATTATAATTTTTTCCAGCTTTACTACATTTCTTTTGATCTTGGTTATAGTGATTTTGTTTATGCAAAAGCTTTCTAATTTTATGTAATCAAAATTAGCCAATTTTTAAATGATGTTCCCCATCTCTTCCTTGGTCATAAACTGCTTTCCTTTCCATTGATCTTACAGATAAACTATTCCTTGAACTCCTAGTTTTCTTATAATATTGTCATTTATGTCTAAATCCTGTATCCATTTTTTTATCTTATCTTGGTATATGGTGTGAGATGTTGGTCTAACCCAATCTTCTCTCATACTAACTTCCAATTTTCCCAACAGTGTTTATCAAAGAGAGAGTTCTTATCCCAGAAGCTGGACTCTTTGGGTTTATCAAACAGCAGATTACTATAATCATTTCCTGCTGTCACTTTTGTACCTAATCTATTCCACTGATCCACCACTGTATTTTGTAGCCAATACCAGACAGTTTTGATAACTGATGTTTTATAATATAATTTTTGATCTGGTAAAGCTAAGCCACCTACTTTTGCATGTTTTTTCATTACATTCCTAGAAACTCTTAATTTTTTGTTTCTCCATATGAATTCAGTTACAATTTTTTCCTAGCTCATTAAAGAAATTTTCCGGAAGTTTGATTGGTAGGGCATTAAATAAGTGGTTTAATTTAGGCAGAATTGTCATTTTTATTATATTAGCTGGACCTATCCATGAGCAGTTGATATTTGCCCAGTTATTTAAATCTGATTTTATTTGTATGAAACATGTATTTTAGTTGTTTTCATAGAGTTTTGGGTCTGCCTTGGCAGGCAGACTCCCAAGTATTTTATAATGTCTGAAGTTATTTTAAATGGAATTTCTCTTTCTAGCTCTTGCTGCTGTATCTTGCTAATAATATATAGAAATGCTGAGGATTTACAAGGGTTAATTTATATCCTGTGACTTTGGTTTTTTTTTTAAGTATATTTTTAGGTTTTTGCAAGGCAAACGGAGTTAAGTGGCTTGTCCAAGGCCACACAGCTAGGTAATTATTAAGTGTCTGAGACCAGATTTGAACCCAGGTACTCCTGACTCCAAGGCTGGTGCTTTATCCACTATGCCACCTAGCCACCCCTAATCCTGTGACTTTGTTAAAGTTGCTAATTGTTTCTAGTTTTTAAGATGATTTTTTAGGATTCTCTAGGTAAACCATCATGTCATCTGCAAAAGTGAGTTTTGTTTCTTCCTACCCAATTCAAATTCCTTCCATTTCTTTTCTCCTCTTATTGATAAAGCTAATATCTCTAACACAACATTGAATAGTAGTGATGATAACAGGTTTCCTTGTTTCGCCCCTTATCTTATTGGCAATGCCTCTTGTTGATAGTTTCAAATAGATAATGTTTATCATTCTAATGAATAATCCATTTATTCCTGTGCTCTCTAGTGTTTTTAATAGAAATGGGTGCTGTATTTTGTCAAAGGCTGTTTCAACATCTATTGAGATAAGTATATGATTTCTGTTAGGTTTATTATTGATATAATCAATTATACTAACAATTTTCCTAATATTGAACCAACCTTGCATTCCTGTAATAAAACTTGCTTTGTCATAATGCATTATCCTACAGATAACTTTTTGTAATTGCTTTGCTAAAAATTTTATTTAAGATTTTTGCATCCAGATTCATTAGGGAAATTGGCCTCTACTTGTCTTTCTCTGTTTTGACTCTTCCTGGTTAGGTATCAGCAAGATATTGGTGTCATAGAAAGAGTTAGGCAGAGTTCCATCTTCACCTATTTTGCCAAAGAGTTTATATAGAATCAGAATGAAATGTTCCTTAAATGCTTGATAGAATTCACTTGTGAATCCATCTGACCCTGGAGTTTTTTTTTCTGAGGGAGTTCAATGATAGCTTGTTGAATTTCTTTTTGTGAGATAGGGTTATCAAGATATTTAATTTCTTCTTCATTTAACCTGAGCAACTTTTATGTTCACAAATATTCAACCATTTCACTTAGATTATCAAATTTATTACCTTATAGTTAGGCAAAATAATTATGAATTATTTATTATTATTATTATTATTATTTTATTATTATTTATTATTATTTTAATTTCCTTCTCATTTTCCTTCTCATTTCCTTCTCATTGGTGATGAGTTCACCTTTTTCATTTATGATGCTAGCAATTTGCTTTTCTTCTTTCTTTTTGAAATCAAATTAAGTAAATATTTATCATTTTTTTCATAAAACTAAATCTTGGTTTTATTTATTAGTTCATTAATTATCTTGATTTTAATTTTTCCTTTAATTTTTAGAATTTCTAATTTGGTATTTAATTGGGATTTTTATTTGTTCTTTCTCTAGTTCTTTTTTAGTTTCATGCTTATTTCGTGTAAGCAATTAAGGATATAATATATCTTATCATAACTGAGTTGGCTATCATAAGTTTTGGTATCTTGTCTTGTTATTCTAATTTTCTAGGATGAAACCATTAATTCTCTCTATAATTTGTAGTTTTATCCACTCATTCTTTAAAATGGGGTTATTTAGTTTCCAATTAGTTTTAGGTCTGTCTCTCCATGGTCCATTATTGGACATGATTTTTATTGCATTATGACCTGAGAAGGAGGTATTCACTATTTATGCCTTTCTGCATTTGATTATAATGTTTTTATGTTCTAGTACATAATCAATTTTTGTGTAAGTGCCATGTACTTCAGGAAAAAAAAAGTATATTCCTTTCTAACCCCATTCAGTTTTCTCCAAAGGTCTATCATGTCTAGGTTTTCTAACATTCTATTTACCTCCTCAACTTCCTTCTTGTTTATTTTATGGTTAGATTTATATAAATCTGAGAAAGTAAGATTGAGATCTTCCACCAGTAAAGTTTTGTTGCTTATGTCTTCCTGTAACTCATTCAACTTGTCCTCTAAGAATCTGGATGCTATACCATTTGGTGTTTGCATATTTAGTATTGAAATTGCTTCATTGTCTATAGTACCTTTTAAGACGATATAATGAACTCTATTTAGAAGCTACTTTGTCTGAGATAAGGATTGCTACCCTTGCCTCTCCCATTTCTGCTGGAGCAAAATATATTCTGCTCCAACCTTTTACCTTTACTGTATATTTACCTCTCTACTTCAAATGAGTTTCTTGTAAGCAGCATATTGTAGGATTCCCGTTTTTTTTAATCCATCTGTTATTTGCTTACATTTTATGGGAGAGTTCATCCCATCCACATTCAAACTTATAATTACTAACTCTTTGTTGCCCTCCATGCTATCTTCCTTCTGTTTGTATTTTTCCCTTTTTTTCACTTATCAATATTCCCCAGTGTTTTACTTCTGAATACCACCTCCTTCAGTGTATTCCCCCACCTTAGATCCACCCCCTCCCCTATCTTTTGTACCTTTTGTAACTCCTTTTTCAAATTGGTCATTGATATATAAGAGATCATTTCTATAAAGTTTTCATCAAAGTCTGAAGGATTGCTTTTTCTTTTTGTTGTTACTGTTGTTACTTTTTGTTTTGTATTGTTTTTCTTCCTCTGGATGGGGATAACATTGTCCATAGCTAATCTAATAAAATTGTCCTAGTTCTCTGAATTGCTGAGAGAGGGGCTCCTTCCATTAAAGTTGATCATCTCATATTGTTGTTGTTAATGTGTACATTGTTCTCTTGGTTCTTCTCCCTTCACTCAGAATCAGATCCTGTAAGTCATGCTCCATGCTTCTCCAAAATCTGACCATTTATGGTTCCTTATAGAGCAATAACATTTCACAGGATTCATATACCATAATATGTTTAGCTATTCCCCAATTAATGGGTATCCCCTCAATTTTCAATTCTTTACCACTACAAAAAGCACTGCCATGAATATTTTAGAACATATAGGACTTTTCCCATTTTTATAATTCCTTCTTTATAAAGACCTAGAATTGGAATTGCTGGGTCAAAGGTTATGAACATTTTTATTGTCTTTTGGGTATAGTTCCATATTGCTCTCCAAAATGGCTGAATCCATTCACAACTCCACCAGCAATGTATCAATATCCCAGTCCTCCCACAAACTCTCCAACATTGATCATTTTCCCTTTTTCTCATCTCAGCCAATCTAATAGATGTGAGATGATACCTCATTGTTGTTTTAATTTGCATTTCTCAATGGTTATATATAGTTTTAATTTCTTCATTTGAAAGCTGTCTATTCATATCCATATCCCTTGACCCTTTATCAATTGGGGAATGACTTCTAACATTATACATTTGATGCAATTCTCTATATATTTTAGAAATGAGACCTTTATAAGAATTCCTAGTTGTGAAGATTGTTTCCCAGCTTTCTGCTTTCCTTCTAACTTTGGCAGCATTGATTTTATTAGTGCAAAAACTTTTTAATTTAAGATAGTCAACATTATTTATTTTGCAGTTTATAATGTATTCTAATTCTTGTTTGGTCATTCTAATTGATTTTTAAATTCTTTTCTGGTCTTTTCTAAGAAGTCTTTCTGGACTGGAGACCAATATTCACCTCTGAAGCTCCACTCTTTTCTGTGCTAGAATCCTTATCTCCATTTCAGTGGACCCTACTTTGCACTGGCCTTTCCTCATTTTGGGCCCTTTCCCTAAAAAACCTCTGTGTTGGCATTCCTAGAGGTCCTGTTCACTTCATTTAGAAACTACAGGTGGATACCCAGTCAACCTACAAATAAAGAATGCCAGAAACTTTCTCTAGATTGTCTGAGTTGGTGGAGTCAGTAGCCCTGGAGCAGGATCATACTGTCTGGGCTGAGCCCTTAGGCCTAAAAAACTAAAAGCTTTCTCTGAGTAATCAGTAATCAGTCTTGGGGATGATATGCTACCTATACCAGGGCCTTTGGGAAAGTTTCTTCCAGAAGAGCTGAACTGATTAAATAGATACTTGGTCTGACCACTGGATTGCTCCCATCTGCCATGTACATGGCAAACACTTCCACCACTGTCCTCAGGTTAGTTCTGGGCCTCACCCCAGCCCCTCTGCTGGGTCTCATCTCTCTGCCTCTAGCACATCCACACTTCCCTGTAACAGACCTTGCAGGCAGATGTTCCCCTCATTTCTTCTGTGGGTTCTATAGATCTAAAATCCATTAATAGGCTTGGTTCATGTTAGTTCTGAGGAAAAGCCAGGAGAGCTTAAAACAGTGATTGGCTTCTCTCTGCCATCTTAGCCAGAAGTTGATTTGTTTTTTTAATACAAAAAGAAAAAGAAAAATAGATAAACCTTTAGTTAATCTCCTTTTAAAGGGGGAAGAAGAAAACCAAATTACCAATATCAAAAGTAAAAGGGTGAACTCATCACCAATGAACAGGAAATTAAAATGATTAATTTGGAGATATTTTGCCTGACTGCATGCCAATAAATTTGATAATGCAAGTGAAAGGGATAAATATTTACAAAAATATAAACTACTCAGATTAATAGAAGAGGAAATAAAATACTTAAATATCCCATTACAAAAAAAGAAATTGAAGAAACCATCAGTAAACTCACTCAGATAGATTTACAAGCGAATTCTACCAAAATTAAGGAACAATTATTTCCAATTCTATATAAACTACTTCAAAAATAAGAAAAGAAGTTCTACCAAATTGCCTTCACTAATATGGTGCTGATACCAAAGCCAAGAACAAACAATGAAAATTATAGACCAATTTCCTTAACGAACATTGAAGTAAAAATACACTACGATCAGGTAGGATTTATACCAGATAGGCAAGGATGGTTCAATATTAGGGAAATGATTGTAAAATATTTACCAGCATAGCCATGCCTCATTCTTGATAGCACATCTACCTCTGAGGTATCTCTAAAGTAATTCATTACAAATCATTTTAAAGGAAACAAATTAACATGAAAGGATCTCATTTTTGTATTAACTTTATCTTTCATCTTGCCTAATCTGCTTCTTTCAGAAGGGATGGGAATTATGGGAAGCCTGGAAGGATTAGCATAACATGATACTGAGTGAGATGAACAGAACCAGAAGAACACTGCACATCCTAACAACAACATGAGGGTGATGGTCAACCTTAATGGATTTGTTCATTCCATTAGAGCAGCAATAAGGCACAATTTGGGGGTATCTGGAATGGAGAATACCATCTGTATCCAGAGAAAGAATTGTGGAGTTTGAAAAAAGATCAAAGATTTTTAATTTTAAAAAAACTGTTATATTCTGTAATTTTTCTATGTCTTAGATTTTATTTTTCTTTCTCAAGGACATAATTTCTCTCTCATTACATTCAACTTAGATCACTGTATACCATGGAAACAATGTAAAGGCTAATAGACTGCCTTCTGTGGGGGGCAGCAAGATTGGATGAAAATTGTAAAATTTAAAATAAATAAAATCTTTCTTTAAAAAAAAGAAATCAGGAGGGATGGGATTTTAGAGAAGTCTGGAATGACTTGCATGAACTGATGCCAAGCGAGATGATCAGAACCAGAAGAACATTTTACACCCTAACAACAACATGGTGTGATGATCAGCCTTGATGAACTTGCTTATTCCATCAGTGTAACAATTAGGATCAATTTTAGGGAATCTGTGACAAGGAATACCATCTGTATCCAGAAAAAGAATTGTAGAGTTTAATCCAAGACCAAAGATTATTACCTTCAACTTAAATTAAAAAGTTGTCTTATGTTCTACATAATTTTGCTATTTCTAAAAATTTTCTTCCTCAAGGGTATTTTCTTTCTCTCAACACATTCAACTTTGATCAATTCATAGCATGGAAACAACGTAAAGATTATCAGATTGCTTTCTATTGCGGGGAGGAGGAGGGAAGGGAGAGTGGGGGGAATTGTAAAATTCAAAACAAAAATGATAGGTAGAAACTACTCTTGTATATAATTCTAAAGAAAATGAAATATTTGCATATTTTAAAAAAAAGACATCTGAGTAGTCAGAGGTAAAGTGACTTGTCCAGGGTTATTCAGCTAATAAATGTCTAAGGTTGAATTTCACCTCACGACTTCCTGACTCTAGAGCTAACATTCTATCCACTGCACCAGCTAGCCTTCCAATTTCATTATGTTTGTTGTTGAATAAAAGAAAAGTAGGCAAAAGGTAGAAAGGATCAGAAAGTTTTTAGATTATCTATAAATATACATGTTAGTACTTCAAGTGTGAGACCTTCATTCAAGAGTAACAATTTGACATATAATTAGAAAAAAATCACATTATTATTGATAGACTCATTATAAATGAAACTAGAAGACAAAAGTAAATTAGTTATATGAAAGGATGTCTCATAGATTTTTCTTGGAAAAAGAAAGCAAAGGACATGCAGAGTTAGTTTCAGAAGTTAAAAAAGTATCATTTCATGGAACACATAGGCATCTCGACTTTGTAGTACATATCTTGCCCATAAGAACCATCATGAAATTAATTGTGCTATAGCATGTGTACCAGCATCTATGGTAGAGGATGCCCAGTTAAAAAAATCCCCTGAGGAACTTAGTAAAATTCTGCAAACAAGGGCAATTCAGTGATTTGATTATAAAGGCAGGCACAAGGGGAAATGATGAAAATTATAATGGAAGCTATGCTTTCAATTTAAGAAATTAAAGAGGGTAAAAGACTTAGAAATTATTAAAATCTATATATAATGAATAAATTTTTCCAACAAGACAAAGAAAGTATGGCAGGCATTAAATAATATTACATTGAAGCAATTAAGTAGCTCAGTGAATAGAGCACCCAACCTGGAGTCAGAAAGAGTTGAATTTAAATATGACATCAGACACTTACTAGCTATGATACATTTCACTTAACCCTGTTTTTATCAGTTTTTTCATCTGTAAAAGAAGGAAATAAAGAGAAGGAAATAGCAAATCACTCTACTTTGTCAAGAAAACCTCAAATATAGTCATAGAAAGAACTTAGTATCCAGATATAATGAAACAAAATTCAAAGTAGTATAATAATGACCATCAACATCAATCAACATCAAATCTTTTTTGCATTTTAGTAACCCATTTGCAATGTCTATTTAACCAAAACATTTCATCTTGGATCCTTGACCTCCTATATATTTGATCTCTGGAAACATTATCTCATGGACACTAAAGAATAGGTTTCATTCTGAGGGCAGCTCTGCAGGGGATTCCTCTTTAGTAAATTTGCTTCTCTGTTTACTTGCAAGGATCTTTAGATGTTCCTGCTAATATCTTTTACAAACAAATTTCAATACAAGTTAGTACTGTATCTCAAATTTTATTTCTCCAATAACCAGCACATGAAGCTGATACCAGTTCAAACCTTATGGTTTTGATTTTATTAACCTACTCCAATCTATCATCCAGTCACCAATCAAAATATTTTTCCTAAAGTACAGATCCTACACTGTTACCTCACCAACTCAATAAACTCCAGTGACTATCACCTCCAGGACCAAATACAAAATGCTTTTTGGGGGCATTTAAAACCTTTCCTAATCTATCCCTCTCTTACATTTCCAGGTTTCATATATCTTACTCCCTGGCATGTACTCTTTGATTCAGTCATACTGTCTTCCTGACTGAGAAGCTTCATCTTTCAACTATGGTCATTTTCTCTGTAAGGGATAATGACCATGAAAGCATCTATAGTGGGACTCTTAGAATTTGATCAGATATCAAAAACACCAAGATCATGAAATTCAACTCAAGCCATTGTCAGAGATCTTGACATTTGTCTTCATTGACTTGGTCTTGATTGATATTGATCTTCAATGACTTTTGTAGAGAGAGAATGAGGCTGATGATGTTGTGCAGCTCTGCCTTACTTAAATAAAATTCACAAGCAAGTTATTATTATCATGATGACATTGGTCTTCTTTGAAAATGAAGAAAGAACAACAACAACAACAAATAATAGAACTATAAAAAGAACAGCATATTATTAGCCCATAATTCACTTGAAACATCTGATATTTTAGCATTTTCCATAACCCATTATAATCATCTATATTTAGCATATATAGTTATCTGCTCTTGTTGCTTTCTCAAAATTTTCCAATTCTCTTAGGAAGATCAGATCCTATTAGGAATCTAACTCTATATATGAAAACATATACAACAATACTCTTTGCAGGTAGAAGTTTTCTACCCCTAAATACAATGATTACACAAATGAATTTACTTTAAAAATGCTAACTTTGTTCAAAGTGTAACAAAAAACCTGGGATGGGATGTGTGAATATACCAAGTAATTAATTCCTAATTTTATATACAAAGAATAGCATAAATCAAATGGGTTATCTGTGGTAAAATATATTCAGTCCTTTAACATATTGGAATGGAATAGATTTTATACAAACATAGACTATTGCTCTTAAAAGCCCCTTAAACATTGGGAATAACTTTAAGGCACTCAAGTATTTTGCATGCATTTCAGGACATGAAATGCACATAGATTTTAAACCTAGATAACACACTAGACAAAACAGAGGAGTTTTTTATCTCATAAATTAATAGGTCCATAACATTATTTCACAGGGTTTTTTTCATCTTTGGCCAATTATGTCCATAGCTTTCTAGAAGAATGAGATAATTCAGGGATTTAACTTCACAAGCAGATGACAATTCCAAATACTAATTTACTTAATTCTTTGGGAAATGGAATGACTACACAGACAAATTAAAAATATTAAGATTTTACATAATTGCATTATGCTCATATTTTTATTGACCATTTGTCTCAAATAACTTTATAATAAAGGGAAACAATGGGGATATGATTACAACAATATTAAAACTGATCCCCCAGGACTAAACCTAAGGGCAGAGAATGACTCAACACAACCAAAATAAGGCATTCACAGCTTTGTTTGATTTCCTTTTTTCCTTTTATTTTTAATTTATGGAATGAAATGAGCATTTCCATAATATAATACAATAAGAAAAGATGAGTGTATATGAAATGCAAATCTACAATGCACAATTTGCCATCTTTTCAACTGTTCAACAAAATTATCATGTAAATTTCTTCATTTTCCTTCCCTCCCCATCCTGCTCTTGAGATGGCTATCATTAGACATAAATAGCTACATGTGCTTAATTTGGGTCTTTGTAATGGAAAAAATAATGTATTTGCTCAATATCATTCTTTGGGGGGGGGGTAGTTTGCAAGGCAGTGGGGTTAAGTGACTTGTCCAAGGTCACAGAGGTAGGTAATTATTAAGTGTCTGAAGTCAGATTTGAACTCAGGTCCTCCTGATTCCAGGGCCAGTGTTCCATCCACTGTGCCACCTAGCTGCCCCCTCATTATCATTCTTAAAATAATATTGTTTTTACTATAAACAATTTTCTCTTGGTTCCACTCATTTTCCTCTGCATTATTTCATGCTAGTCTTTCCATGTTCTTCTAAAGTCATTCGATTTTTTATTTCTTATATCACAGTAATGTTCCATCACAATTATATACCATAACTTCTTCAGTTATTCCCCAACTGGATGGGCTTCACTGAACTTTCCAGTTCTTTGCCAGCAAAATCTATAAGAATATAAATCATCCCCTAGTTGATAAATGGTCAAATGATATGAACAGGCAGCTTTCCAATGAAGAAATCTAAATCTTTGTAGTCATAAAAAATGCTCTAAATCATTATCAATTAGAGAAATGCTGTTTAAAACAAACTTGAGTTGCCTTTTTACACCTATCAGATTGGATAAAATGATAGAAGGAGAAAGTGACAAATGTTGGAGAGAACGTGGGGAAAATGGGACCCTAATTCATTATTAGTAGAATTTTGAACTGATCCAAACATTTTGAAGAGAGATTTGGAATTTTGCCCAAAGTGTTATAAAGCTACCCATACCTTTTGATGGAGTGACTTCACAACTTGTTCTATTTCCAAAGAAGATTTGGGAAAAGGAAAAGAACTTCTGTGTTCTAAAATGTTTATAGCAGGTCTCATTGATTTCAGATAAGAGCCACAGATAAGTCTTTGGAACAGACAATCAATGCAACAAAATTCCACCTCATTAGCAGACTCAGGATTATCCAAGAGGGAAACACTCCTGTTCAAAAGGAAGTAGTACAATGTTGAAATTTAGTCAAGAGTATCCTACCTTTAGTCATCCCAAAATTGTCTCTTCAATCTTTTCTCAGATTCAAACATTCACACCAATAATTCAGGATCACATATCACTCCCTCTAAGGAACGTATGGCATTATTAACCAGTGAATTATTGACTACAGACAATTCAAAATTGAATTTAAAACTCAGGATAATATCAGATTATATTCCCAAAAAATTTTACCTCAAATAGAAAGTTTCACTAATCACAGCTTAGGGTGTAAAATAGTTATTTTTACTCTCTTGGTATTTCAACAAGCAATAAAGGTTTCCCAGAATGCACACAAATAGACATATGCATACAGACACAGAGACAGGCACACACATACACACACACACACACACACACACACACACACACACTCATAGAAAATGTTACATCTTCTATTTATTCTTCTCCTTGACTTATATTCATCTTGGTATGAAGATTAATCATTAGAAATTATTTCTATATTATAAGTAAATTTATAAGCAAATGCTTGGAAGCCAATTCATTTAGAATTGCCTTAACCCTAAAAGTTCTTTTCCAGAGGTAACAAAATGTAAAAACTAAGCTGAGCAGATAATTTGAAGAAATTTAGCAAGTTTACAAATAAGTAGATTCTATATGATTGGTGTATATGATTGTGATGGAAGGCAACTCTACTATAGAAATGATGAGTTCAATGATTTTAGAAAAAACATGTAAAGACAAAATAATAAAAGAAATTTTGACTATTGTAATTTCTCAATGTATATGGGTATATATAACCCATAAAGGATATATGAAGAAAGTGCATCCAGATAAAGAACTGACAAAAAGAAGTATGTATAACATAATTATGTGTGTGTCTGTATGTATGTACCTATTTATTCTAATGATAAACATCTCTGGGGGGGAGAAAAAAATGACAAAAAGAAATTTACACGATAATTTTTTGTATATTTGAAAGAAATCAGCTGTACACAGTAAATTTGCATTGTGCACAATCATCTTTTTTATTGTACTACATTATGGAAATGCTTGATTTATTCTATAAATTAAAAATAAAAGGATTCTATGAAGTATTTCCTTCATACCTTTCCCCCAAAGTAATTACCAATTTTTCCCTTTTTCTAGAACTTTTCCATTTATTAGGAAATCTCATGATTCAGTAATGGACTCAATTCTTAGGATATTTCCTGATCTATTGCAGTTCATCTGTCTGGGAGTTCTCAGGAAGTCTTGGGCTCACTGCTACTGATCCCTTTTATAAGTTTCTCTTTTTGAAGGGAGTAAGCAAAATAATTCTTAAAATTCATGAACATTATTAAAAAATGAGTAGAAATCTCACATAACAGAGCGAAATTTCTCATTTTAAGACACATACCAATTTAAAAATCAATTTTTAAACTGTTCAGTACTTAATTTTAGCTTGTAGACTCCCCAAGTATTTAATAGATGTTCCAATAAACTCACTTTTTTTGTTTTTCCTGATATACACAAAATTTTCCATTTTGGGGAACTAAGAAAGAGTTAATGATAGGAAATCAGTTTATAAGTGCCAGCTGTGATCTAAATTTAAGACTAAAATCCCCCCCCACTTTGAAACTTTATCAAAGCACAACCAAACCTAGTTCTTTATAATTAGTTAGGACCTTCACTAGCTATAAAGCAATAAATCTGTCATGGGGGAGAAGGGGTACTCTTAATTCTCTTAAAACAAATTTCAACAACTGTCATCCCCAAATTTCATAGAATCAGCACAAAAGGGAAAATCCACAAGAGAAAGGAAAAAATGGTGAAAATAATTTGTTTTGCTATGTATTCAGACTCCATAGTTCTTTCTCTGGAAGTAGATATCATTTCCATCACAAATTTTTTTTAATATCTTTTTTACTTTTACTTTTTCATTTTTTGCCATTACATGTAAAGATGCTTTCAATATTTATTTTTTTGCAAAATTGAATTTCACGTTCTTCTTCCTTCCTTCCTCCCTCCCTCCATTCCCTCCTCTCTCACCTTGATGGCTAGTAATTATTCATAAATTTGTTGTCTTCTCTATTATAATCATCCCAGGGTTGTTTTGATGATAAAAGGAGATTATATTTATAAAGTATTTGGCACAGTATCTTCCATGTAACAAACACTACATAAATGCCTGTTCTCCCCTCTGCCTTCCTTTCCCCTTTAGGGGATTATGTTATTTATCCATTATTGTATTGATAGTACATTTGTATCCCTAAGTGACTGGCACTTAGGAAGCACATCAAGGTTATAGACACAAATTATATTATTAATAAAAGAATATTTATAAATATATATCAATTGATTAGTCAGAACACTCAATTCCTTGGGTTCTTTGAGATCTTATAATATTGTTCTTTCTTTTCTGCTCACCATGAAATGCAAGTGATTCTGGGTTCTGAAAGAAAATAGATCCCAAATTTTCACAGGCCCCAACAAGTTGTAAAGGTTTAGCGATAGGTCTAGCAATGTCTCCTATGGAAGGACCAGCCTAGGTTAATTTATAAAGGTTCATCAAAAGATTGATTAGCAAGCTTATGCGTTTTTTTCAGTCCTAAAACTGAAAGCACTAAGCTATAGCAGCTTTGTAATCTGTGTTTGTGAAGGTAGTTATCACATGGGAGAAATCACTAAATAACTGTAATGAGATATTGTCCTATTAATTTGAACATGGTTAAAAATTTTAATAAAATGATTTAATGATTGAGGTATTGTCAGTTAATTAGAGCAACTAATATTAGAATTTCAGAAGCAGTGAATATGTAGGTCTCTATAACTACAGAATCCCTTCCTCCCTCTACTTATTAATGAAACTAGCAGCAACACTCCATCAGATTATAAATATAAATGACATTGTTATCAAAAAGAATATTTACAAATGGAGGTTCTTTGAAAAGCAATCATTTTAATTCGTTTATATGTGTCAAGTACAAGTGCAAGGTAGAGTTAAAAGAAAGACAAAAAAATTCCTTCCCTCCATCTTACATTCCAAAGATGTAAGCAATACACAAATAGCTGTATACAAATAAGATAAAGCTCTGTGATTCTAAGCAAATCAATTAACCTTGTTTGCCTCACTTTCCTCATGATGAGCTGAAGAAGAAAATGGAAAACTGTTCCAGTATCTTTGCCGGAAAAAAACCCAAAATGGGGTCATGAATGTTGAATAGGATCCAACAACAAACCATAGGAAACTATCAGAGTTTATTGATAGTTTTCTATCTATCAATATCAATGGTGGGGTGGACAGGGTGGTGTGAAGAGGGAGTGACATGATCAGACTTAAACTTTTGAAAGTTCAATTTGACAACTGAGTGAGTAGAAGATGGACTAGAATGGGAAAAGATATGAGGAAGTGGATGAGGCATGAGAGGGCAGATGCCAGAATCCTGATCATTTCAATATACTCTATTTTGATTCAGATCCTCATTCTGCTATTACTACTTGTGTATCCTTATGCAAGTCACTTTCATTTTGAAAAGTACTGTGCTGCAGTAGAAATAGTTTCATTGAAAAGCCAAAGGTTCTGAGTTCAGGTCCTGAGTGACACTTGGACAAGTCACTTCATTTGTCTGAGCTTCATTTTCTGATTTATAACATGGGGAGGGGATTTAGACTAAATAACTTCTAAAAAGACTCTCCCTATGATCCCATTTGAGGACGTCAGTTTCCTCATCTGTAAAGTATATTAGAATGGACTAATTCTAAAATCTTCTTCAACTCTAAATCCCAAGAACAGAGTGAGGTAGGAGAGATGGTATTTACTTTTGACCAAGAGTTAGAATTTGCTCTGAGATATGAATTGTATTCCCCTTAGATTGATATTCTCAAGAAAGCTCAAGGAAGGTCTGTTCATAAATATCCCCTTAAATGAAAAGAGACTTTTTTTATGCACAGCAACAATAAAGACCATATCATGGGATACTAAGGGCAGAGAGCAAAGTATGACAAACCATTGTTTCTTTTTGACATTCTTCTGGATGAAAAAGCTGCTCCATTGGGGTTTTTTTTAGCTTTTTTGTAAGGCAAATGGGGTTAAGTGGCTTGCCCAAGGCCACACAGCTAGGTAATTATTAAGTGTCTGAGACCCCCATTGTTTATTAATAACAAAAGATTTACATTTCTTTCAGATGATTTTTTTCAATATCTTCCATAATGTGAAACACAGTATTACCAGAATGGATTGACTGAACTAATTGCCTGAACTTAGCATTGCATTTTCTGCCTCTCTATTTTATGCAAGTATCTCACTCTACTAAAGTACTTCTAGTGTCACCTGGGATACCTAACAAATGAACACAGAATCCATACCATTGTTATTTGCAAAGCTTTTCCAAAATTAAAGAGAACACAATCAACTGGGTGTGCACAAATATACATATGGCTGCATGATGAGGATGAAAACTGGACAAAAATTATTTTGAATGTAATTTGTCACAGCTATTAAGACAAAAATATTTGATGTGTAAGCCCATTTAGGAAAGCTAATCAATCAACTCATTCAGATAAAAACTATATTAAATGCTGAATCATAATTAGCTTCTTTTGTAAGCACAGTGGGAATAGAGATAAAGTTTAGCAATTATACCTGAACTATGGAGTTTGTTCATAGCTCTGACAATGTTTACCTATTGACTCTAATGGATTATTCTCTTTAAAATCTGAGTCAGTAAGAAAGAATATGAATAGCTAGGGCTCAGAATGAGATGAAGGTGATGACTGAATATTGAGCTCAACAAAGTTTGGGTCTGCCTAGAAAAAAAATAATTGTTTCTCAGATATATCAGTAGCTCTTTGTGGAGAATCAAGCAAATAAATCATGGCCACCTAGATATGCCTCTCTTTGATTTGCTCTGTTTGGTCAAATCAAATAGAAGTCAGTATGCAATCACAGATGGAAGAAAGCTTGGTCATAACCTGGGCTAAGTAAAAGAAGTCACAGATAGAGGGGAAAGAAGAATAGAGAGCAATATACCCTGGTGGTGAGATGGAAATAGCTGGAATGAGTCGATTAAAGCAAAATGTCATGAAGAGAGTGCAGGATTTAGAGTCAAAGTACTTAGGTTCACATCTTAGCTCTCCTACTGGAATCTGGTCAAGTAAGCCTGCATGGTCTAGTAGAGAGGGTTCTAGATTTGACATTGTGAACACCTACGTTTAAATTCCACTCCTACACTTACTAGTTGTGAGATCTAGGTAAATCACTTAACTTTGGTTTCCTCACTTGTAAATGAAGCTTTTTAAATGTCTTTTTAGAGTACCATGCAGCACTATGACTTCACTCTCTTACATTTTAATTTCTAAAATGTGTAAATTCCATGTCAGTGGTATGCCAAGCTTTGGGACATCAATTTATTTCCAAGGGCTGAAAAAATATACAAATTGAGCTTCCTGATAAACACTAAAACAGGATAGATCAATTAAGTGGTTAGTTCTGATATAATGGTTAAATCATGTGGGCACTCATAAATACATGTTATATTTAACTAATTGAATTGAATCAGTTATCTGTTTGGTTTTTTAAATTACAAGGCAGATTCACCTTTGTCTTGGAATTAGGAGAAAAAGTTAGTAAATAGATTTGCTTTTATGAAGTGCACTATGACTAATACTTTCCTTTATTGGGATAGAGAATACAATTTACATTGGGAGCTCAGCATACACCAGCCAATATATTTTCTCCCTATCTCTTTGTCCCATGGCAATTTTTCTTACATGATTCATAACCATGTTTGAGTCTAAATTGATGGAAAAGGAAGTTTAACAGTTTCTTGGTAGGGAAAAATGAGTTTTACCCTAGAGAAGCTATCAGGGTCTTTTGGAGTGATAGCAAAAACAAAGATCATAAAGTACTTTTCAAATGTTAGTTCTCAAGAATAAGACAGAAATGAAAGGACTGGATATGAGTTTCTATCATTTTGTATCATGAAAAATAAAATGGTTATGACCTAAATATGAAGCAAGCAAAGCTATGACAATGATGAAGTCTATTTGGAGGAGAATCTAAGTTTCATTGTATTTGGAAAAACAATACCCATGGGAAGAAAACATTCATCTGATATTTATTCTTTAGCATAAGGGGGCTCTCTTTCCCCTAAAATTTTCAAGCCTAATCTAGAATGAAATAGAAAAGTAAAAGAGGAAGTAGAGAGATAGAAACTCTAAAATATCCACAGCTGTGATAAATTTGGACAGCAAAGCCTCAGAAAGAGCAGAGCAATGAGGTGTCATTCAACAAAGACTATGAGCACTTAATTGCCTATTCCACAATCAAACCCTTTGTTTGCCACCCCTGTATTCATACTCATAATTAATTCATATTCATTAGTTGGCTCTTAACTGTTTTTATTTAGTCTCCTCTTGTTTTCCTTCTTTTCAAAATACATTAGTTACCATGGAAACAATGGCCCTGTATCTAGGTAGTTGAGGATAGGGAAAGAGATTAAGAAAGATCATGGAATTTGAGAACAGGGATATGATACAAAAGTTTGAATGAAATCTCATGCGTTTTTATTAGGGAAAAAATAGCACAGTTCATAATATATGATTTTAAATACAAAATTATCCCTGGACTTGAATGCTTTTCCATGGCCTTCCTAGTCCTTTATAATGTGCTTTCCTGGATATCAGGCTATGAACTTCTAGTGATTAATAAGACAAGATAGACTTGTATAAATAACATAGACATTTGGATAGGGACTTCCTTGGAAACCTTAATTGTTTCAGTTGAGTGGGGGTAGTATTATTTGACCCTTCTAATTCTGAGATAAATGCATAGATGTGTAAATGTATCAGAGATTCCCAGTAGGTAAATTACTTTCCTTAACCAGTGATACATCTTAGTGAAGGCAGAGAAATAGACTTTGATGTTGAAAAGGAGAGATGCATACCTATTAGCAAACATTGGCATAGAACTTTAAACTTTAAACAGAGACAGTTTGCATTCTAGCTTAGCTCCTCATCATCCCCTCAAAAGTGCAGGAAATGTCCCATGGAGAAAATAGAGTAAAAGAACTACAGCAAAACATTGGAAAGGAAAGCAATCCTCCCAAAGAAAGTCCCACAAGATGGGGGTTGGGAACAATAAAAGAAGAAATGAATAAGCAAAAAGGAAAAGCCCTTACAATAAAATGAAAAAAAAATATATAAAGTAAAAAAATAAAAAGTTAAATTTCTTTATGATAAAGATAAAAATGCTTTAATAAATACAAGTAGAAACATAGAAAAGAGAATGTAAAAAACACAAGCACGCATAGAAAAGTTGAAATACTGCTCAAATACTGAGAATAGGAGAAAAAAGACCAGAAGAAAATATCCAGAAGCCTCTCCTTGTTTATAGGTCACTGAATGAGAAAAAAAAACTATGGGCTTAGGTATTTAAAGAGGGAACAAAAGGAAAAGAAGAGAATTTTGGCATCTTAAAATGGGGGCAATCACAAGTGAAAGTCATGTAAATAAGAGGTGCAGTATGGAATTAAAGGAGCAGTCCTGAACTTATTTGGTTCTGGAATGGGTAAGGAAAATGTAAAAAACAAAACATTAGAGCAAAAAAATTTATAAGACAACAGAGAACTGGGGTTATATTATAGAATTCTATCTGAATCTTATTATTTGCAAGGAAAAGAAATGAACCAAACATAAGTCACAGATGCTTGTGAGGCAATAAAAAAAGAAGAGAACAAAATCTTTTGATATATATAGTCGTGGACTTGAAAAAAGGAGAAATGAATAGCTGAAAGGATGAAGGGATGAAGGGATGATTGTAATATTTCAAGGAAAGTGAGTTGAAGATACTGAGATTTCTATATATATATATATATATATATACATATATATGTGTATATATACATACATACATACATACACACATAACATGATTTGGAGGGAGAAAAAGATAAATGACAATTATAACCTTTAATCATAATAGATGGAACTTGCCCATAAACAGGACCCAACAAGCTGTTACATAAAAAGAATGTATTTATAACAAAAAAACTTCATATAGTCACATTAAGAGGATAGGTCAGGCTTTATTATGCTTTAGTTAAATTCTCAACAATAAAAAAAAGTTGCAATCATGACTTTAAAAAAGGTAGTAATGAAAAAAATATTGCCACTAGAGAAAAATAGAGAAATGCTTAAGATACTATGCAAAATGAAAAATATTCATGCTAAATATACATAAACATATGTATATATGTATGTGTTTGTGCATGGACTATCATAAAATCCAAATACATAAGCAAAAATCTAACTAACTAAATTATAAGAACTGAATAACAAAATAATAATTGTAGGGAATTCATTTTTTCTCTTTTAGACTTAGACAAAATCTAACAGAAAGTGAAACAAGAAAGCAAGTTAGAGTCCAAAGAGAATGTGAGGAAGACTAAATATAATAAAACTTTCATGATTATTATTAAACATCTTAAGAATATATTTAGAGAACAAATTAATATTCTGCTACATAAACTTCACAAAAATAAAAGAGAACGGTACTTTGCTAAATTCTTGCTATGATTAAAAAAATACAAAATATATTTCACATACCCAAACCAGGGGGAGATAAAGCACATTAAGAAAACTATAGACTCACATAATTAATGAAAAATAAAATTGAAAAGTTAAATATTATATATGGTTATTATAATATATTAAAATTTTCACTCTGAGCAGGTTGAATTTATGTCAGGAATAGAATGTTAATAAAACTACTAGCATAATTATTCATAGTATCTAGCTCCAAACTCTCAAGATTGATAACAAGATACATTCTGTGTTCCAAACAAAGGGTTTTGCTTTATTGCTCACAATACACAATATTCTATTTTCCAACTTGAGGCCTTAGCTTAAACATACCCCCAACACCAGAATGATCTACCTCTTCAACTCAGAATCTCTTATTTCCATCAAAGCATATCTAAAATGCCACTTCATACAGAAGTCATTAAATTACCACAGCAGTTTTTAACACTATCAATAACCCCCTCTCATATTTATTCTCTCTCTCTCTCTCTCTCTCTCTCTCTCTCTCTCTCTCTCTCTCTCTCTCCATTTCTCCTTCCCTATGTTCCTCTTTCTCTACATATGCAAACACACACATACACATACATATTTGCATTATGTGAAATTTTGATTGAGAAACATGATTTTATCAATGTATAGAGCTCTCAAGGAGGAAAATTCCTCTATCACTACTAGCTGGCAAATTCTTTATAACATTTGTTCTTCAAGAACTAAGTGAGGGTAATGAGAGATTAAGTAGCCTTTACTATGTCACATAACCAGAGGTGACACATAAACCAAATCTTTGTGACTTCAAATCTGATTCTCTACTGACTAGGCCATTCAGTCTCTTATTTGCTTTGTATATATACTTTCTACATATTTTGTTTTTCCATAGTAAATTACAAACTCCCTGAGAACTTGGAATTTTAAAAACTCTTTGCCTAGTGCCTACACATAATAGTCATCTTCAATAACTGAGTATTTAATTTAACTGAATTTTTATTACAAAGTAATAGAACAGGAGTGGCTAGGTGGTGTAGTGGATAAAGCACCAGACTTGGAGTCAGGGTTCAAATCCGGTCTCAGATACTTAATAATTACCTAGCTGTGTGGCCTTGGACTAGCCACTAAACCCCATTTGCCTTGCAAAAACATAAAAAAAAGTAATAGAACCAAATGATTATACCTTCTGCAATAGAACTAGAAAGAACTTAATATCACAATAAAATTCTCTCTAAAATGAGCAAAATGCTCATTTTAAAACACACATATGCATGAGTTAACATTATTTAAAATGGGAAAGACTTGTAAACGTTTCCAATAAGATCAGGAGAATATCAAGGAATAACACTAACCCTAATATGACTAGCAGCATGTGGTAATTACATAGTAAAATAAGAAGAATAAATTAAAGGAATAAACATAGGCAAAGATGGAGAAAAAGTACTGGTTTGGGAAGCTCTTGTGATAATCATAAGATATCCTGCATAACTTAAAGTCATGAAAACAATTGTTTCAGTAAATTAGCAAGATATGAATTATTTTCAAAAATCATTATCTTTATATATGAATTCCAGGAGGAAAAGACAGGAAAAATATATTTAAGATAATAATAAAATACACAAATATCTGATTTTTAACTTACCAAGGCATATAGGATTAACATATAAATACAACTGCAAACAATATTTCAGTAAAAGAATACTGAATTAATTTAAAGGATATTTCATTTCTGTTATCAATTAAAGGGTTGTACCAATAAAGTGAAAGTTATATCTATCATTTTTACTCTACCAATTTTTTACTATACAAATCAAATTGTCAAAGGGAAATATCATATCAAAATCCATTCGAAGAAGAAATGCTGAAAAATATAAAGGAAATATAATATAGTAGGAGAGAAATGTTTGGAGCTACCAAATTTCTAACCACTATATTCTTTCACTTCTTTGGAATTTAAACTCATAGATATAGGTATCCCCTCTGATACTTCATATTATTCATGCCTTCTCATTATTGATATCCCTGTCCAAGTTTTCCTGTAAGTTCTTTAAAACAATATTATTAGTAGCCCTCTCTCAACATCATCATATCAACATCAGTGGTATTCAAGTGTATATGGACTATTCATTGATTATCTCTTGTGCTTCACACATGGTCCTAAGCTTTGTTTTTAACCATGACTACATTTCTCTGATGATTCCATTACAACTCTTTTCCCTCTACATGTAGGCTATTTTTATCCCACAGCTTCTAAGCTGCTATTGTCCTTCCTTCCTCCCTAGGACATATGTGTCTATGTGAATTTTATTGTATTATAAATGTAAACATATTTATAGTATCATCACTATAAATATATATAGCATCATCTTTATATTCATTTGAGTAGTAATATATTTGTATCCATACATGTAGTTATATGTTTATCTGCATTTGTATATTTTGTATATGTGTTTATATACATATTTGTGTGTAGACATATATATATATATAAATTTGCATAAAAATTTGCGTGTAGCATCTTAGCAATTGTGGCATAAATATAAATTGCTTTGATGAAGAATGGAGAAAACTTGTAAAGAATGTCTCCAAAGAAATGTATATTACATTTTGTAGATATTACAAATGCATATAATTTATATGATTTGCATCACAACTAGCATGTTTTTATATAATATTCTCTACATATATATCTATGTGTGTGCTTATATATATATACAAGAAGGAAGCATATCATAGATGAAAGCAGACTGCAATGTGTTACAAACAAGAAGCAGAAAGAAGAATCAATTGGTTAATGAATGAATCAACAAGCATTTATTAAGTACTAACTATATGACAGACAGCATGCTATATACAAAGAATATTATGACAAAGGAAAAATAGTTCCTGCCATCAGAGAGCTTACTTTTAATGGGAAATAAAATATTCACCTTTATAAAAAAAACTAAAGAATATATATATATATATGTATATATGTATAAAGAGAGAATAATATAAAGAGAATACCATAAATACATATAATATATTATATATAATTACATAAATTGCATATATGAATATAACATTTATATAGTTCATATATACATTTATTTAATTTTAGTTCTAATATACTATATAGTATAATATATAATTATATATTGTGAGAAATAAAATTTGTGCATATTTATGTATAAATTCTATTTTGCTCTCTCTATATATAAATGTATATATTTATATTATCTGTTTACTGATATAGCAATGTCTCAATATAGATGGATATAATATTCACTGTAAATATATATTTTTCATTTATTTATACAGGTATATGTTTCTTCCACCCATTAAAATGTAAGCTTCCTAAAGTCAGGGACTATTTCACCTTTGTCATCATATCTTTGGCATGAAGCCTGGCATATACAGAGTGCTTAATAAATACTTGTGTCAAATTTTGCACTTCTGGCCAAAATGGAGGAGAGAAGACAGGCACTGTGCTAAGTGATCCTGGTTTCCCCTCAAAAATGACATGAAAGAGACCTCTTAACAGAAATTCAATCGACAAAATGCAGGAAAAAGAAGCTAGAAGAACATCTACCAGCAAGATTTGTCACAGGGGACTGTGAGTGAACCAGGAGCAGAGAGAAGAGGGTGAGCACAGGTACAACAGCAGGGTGAAGTCAGAGGACCTAAGACCCTGGAGGCTTTGGTGAGTGGCAGTCCAAGAACCAAATTAGACACGAAATCTTTGGCTGGGGGAGAGGTGGCCCAGTGAGTCCCAGTCAAAGGGAGGGTAAGTTCTAATGCAGAGAGTTGCAAAGCATGCCTGAAAAATCAACCAGCTGGTCACAGGACCTGAGCTCCATAATTTTTGCAGAGCATTATTCCCAGAACAAATGGTAACTGCCCCCCCACCCTCTCAGGCTCAGGTGTGGGAACAAAGCTCACTCAACTGAAAGGGAGATTAACTACCTCCCCCAGGGCCCATCCTATTGTTCAAGGTCAACTCAGACCCTGCAGGCCCTCCTCACTCCCTCCTGGATTAGGGAGAGGGCTTCAAATAATTCAGAGAAAGCAACCAGCACCCCCTACTTGAAATTACTTGGACCAATTGAAATTACTAAGGCAAGTGAACAATGCCTCTAAGGTTTTCAAAAGCAGACCTCTGTGAGTCAGCCCCTTCTCCAACACAGGATCCTAGAAAAAATGAAGAAAGGCCAGAGATAAGGGGGAACCCATGGAGAAATATTTAGAAGAAATAGATTCGAATCCAGAGAGATCTATCACTTTGGAGGAGAATATGAATTGGTCTCCAGTCCAGAAAGACTTCTTTGAAGAAATCAGGAAGAAGTTTAAAAATCAAGTGGAAGAATTGGGAAGAAAAACTCAAGAGAAAATTAACACATTGCAAGAGAAAAGTAACACCTCACAACAAGAAAACAAATCCTTGGAAAATACAATTGGACAAATCCAAAAAGAAAATATTTCTCTCAAAACTACAAATAGACAAATGGAGAACTCTTTCAAAAATAGAATTGACCAATTGGAAAAGGAGTTGAAAAAGTTAAATGAAGAAAATTCTTCTCTAAAAAACGAATATAATCAGTGGAAACTAATAACTTCATGAGACAAGATTCTGTTAAACAAAACCAAAAGATCGAAAAAATAAAAGAAAATGTAAAACACCTCATCAGCAAACCATTGACCTCAAGAACAGATCGAGAAAGGACAATCTGAGAATTATAGGTCTTCCTGAAAACTGAAGATAAAAAAGCCTGGATGCAATATTATAGAATTGATTGCTAGAAGACTCTCCTGATATCATGGAACCAGAGGGCAAAATAGTTATGAAAGAATACATAGATCCCCTCCAGAAATTGATCCCAAAATGAAAACAAATTCCAGTACTATCAGATAAAAGAGAAAATGCTGCAAGTAGCCAGAAAGAAACAATATAAATACCAAGGAACCAAAGTAAGGACCTGGCCGCATCAACATTAAGGGATCAAAGGGTCTGGAATGTGTTGTTCTGAAGAGCAAAAGGAGATGGGAATGCAGCCAAGAATCTATTATCCAGCAAAGCTGAGCCTTCTCTTCCATGGGAAAAGATGGATATTTAATGAACTGGGAGACTTCCAACATTTCCTGATGAAAAGACCAGACCTAAATAGAAAATTTGGACATCAAACAGGAGGCTCAAGAGACACATGAAAAGGTGGGAAAAAAAGGTAAAGAAAAAACTGCTATCCAATAAAATGAAACTGGCTATATCCCCAACTAGGAATAAGATTCTCATAACTCTTAAGAATTCTAATTTATTAGAGAGAATATACCTAACCAAAAGTGATGGACACGTATGACTTATCCATGAGACTGCTATCCAATAAGATGAAACTGGCTATATCCCTACCTGGGAGAAATACTCTAATAACTTTAGAGAATTGGAACTCTATTAGAGAGAATAAACTTAGTGATAAGTGATGGACACTCATGAATTTTCTGTTACTCAGATCGATTTAAAAACAATACCTCAGGGTGGCTAGGTGGTGCAGTGGATAAAGCACCAGCCCTGGAGTCAGGAGTACCTGGGTTCAAATCTGGTCTCAGACACTTAATAATTACCTAGCTGTGTGGCCTTGGGCAAGCCACTTAACCTCTCATTTGCCTTGCAGAAACCTAAAAAAACAATACATCCTTTAAAAGGGGGAAAGAAATGAGATGAGAGGATGGAGATTGAATGGGATAATTCTCACTACATCAAGTGGTACAAAAGACCTATTGCAATACCAGGGAAGAAGGGAGGAGCTGAGAACTACCTGAATCCTCTTCTTATGAGATTTAACTTAAAGTTAACTTGCATACACTCAGTTAAGTTGAGAAACTTATCTTACCTTTCAAGTATTATAAGGGGAGGGGGGACAGGAAGGAGAAAAGGGGGGGACTAAGAGAAGGAAGGGAAGGAATAAGGGGAAAATGGAAAGGGGAGGGGGGTTGATATAGGATGGTGATCACACTGAAGATGATGGTATTCAGAAAAAAAATATTGAGCAATATGGATAAAGTGAAAAAAGGGGGAAATACAAATAGAGGGAAGATAACAAGGAGGGTGACAAAGAGTTTGCAATTACAACTTTGAATGTAAATAGGATGAACTTTCCCTTAAAATGTAAGTGAATAGTAGAGTGGATTAAAAAACAGAATCCTACCATATGCTGCTTACAAGAAACTCATTTGAAGCAGAGAGATACAAATAGGGTAAAGGTAAAATGGTGCAACAAAATATATTTTACTTCTGCTGAAGTGAAAAAAGCAGAAATAGCAATCCTTATCTCAGAAAAAGCAGCTTCAAAATTAGATAGTGTTAAAAGAGATAAGGATGGAAACTATATCCTCCTAAAAGGTACCATAGACAATAAAGTAATTTCAATACTAAATATGTATGCAGGGCAGCTAGGTGGCATAGTGGATAAAGCACCAGCCTTGAAGTCAGGAGTACCTGGGTTCAAATCCGGTCTCAGACACTTAATAATTACCTAGCTGTGTGGCCTTGGGCAAGCCACTTAATCCCGTTTGCCTTGCAAAAAAACTAAAAAAAAATACTAAATATGTATGCATCCAATGGTATAGCATCCAAATTCTTAGAGGACAAGTTGAAAGAGCTACAGGAAGACATAGACAGCAAAACGCTACTAGTGGGAGACCTGGAACTCCTACTCTCAGATTTAGATAAACCTAATCATAAAATAAACAAAAAGGAAGTTAAGGAGGTGAATAGATTGTTAGAAAACCTAAATATGATAGACCAATGGAGGAAATTGAATGGTTATAGAAAGGAATATACTTTTTTTCAGCAGTACATGGCACTTACACAAAAAATGACCATGTAGTAGGGCATAAAAACCTAATGATCAATTGGAGAAAGACAGAAATAGCAAATACATCTTTCTCAGATCATAATGCAATAAAAATCATATGCAATATTGGACCAGAGAGATATAGAACCAAACTAATTGGAAACTAAATAACCTCATTGAAAAGAATGAGTGGATCAATCAACAAATCATAGAAAGAATTAATTATTTAATCCTAGATAATGACAATATTGAAACAACATACCAAAATCTATGGGATACTCTCAAGGCAGCTGTTGGGGATATATTACATCTTTAAATGCTTACATGAATAAATCAGAGAAAGAGGAATTAAATATAAAACTAAAAATTAGAGAAATAACAAATTAAAAGTCCCCTATTAAATATCAACTTAGAAATTCTTAAAATTAAAGGAGAAATTAATAACATCAAAAGCAAGAAAACTATTGAACTGATTTTATAAAAAAACAATAAAATTTATAAACCTCTGGTCAATTTGATTAAAAAAAAGAGAGAAGTAAACCAAATTGCTAGTATCATAAAGGAAACAGGTGAACTCACCACCAATGAGGAAGAAATTAAAGTAATAATTCAAGATCAATTTGCCCAACTGTAGGCAAATAAATTTGAAAATCTAAGTGAAATGGACATATATTTACAAAAGTAAAGGTTACCCACATTAAATGAAGAGGAAATTAAAAACCTAAATAACCCTATCTCAGAAAAATAAATTCATCAAGCCATTATTGAACTCCCTACCAAAAAAACCCCATGGTCAGATGGATTCACAACTGAATTCTATCAAATATTTAAGAAAAAAATTGGTTCCAAAACTATATAAAATCTTTGGAAAAATAAGTGAAGACATAACTCTGCCTGTCTTTCTATGGTGCTGATATCTAAACCAGGAAGAGTTAAAACAGTGAAAGAAAATTATAAACTTATCTCTCTGATGAATATAGATGGAAAAGTGTTAAATAAAATCTCAGCAAAATGATTACAACAAATTATTACTAGGATAATACATTATGATCAAGTGGGATTTATCCCAGGAATGCA
This sequence comes from Macrotis lagotis, assembly GCF_037893015.1. NCBI lineage: Eukaryota > Metazoa > Chordata > Mammalia > Peramelemorphia > Peramelidae > Macrotis > Macrotis lagotis. The sequence continues at coordinate 265,627,155 of NC_133661.1, read as the reverse complement.
GGGTTGGTTCAGTATTAGGAAAGCTGTCAGTATAATCAATTATACCATCAACAAACCTATCAGAAATCATATGATCATATCAATAGATGCCAAAAAAGTTTTTGGCAGAATATAGCACCCATTCCTACTAAAAACACTAAAGAGTGTAGGAATAAATAGATTGTTCCTCATAATAAGAAGTAGTATCTATCTGAAACGATTAACAAGCATTATATGCAATGAGGATAAGCTAGAGGCATTCCTAATAAGATCGGGGTGAAACAAGGATGCCCATTATCACCACTACTATTCAATATTGGATTAGAAATGTTACAGCAATAAAAGAAGAAATTAGAATTGAGAAGGAAGAGACAAAACTCTCACTCCTAGCAGATGACATGATGATATACCTAGAGAATCCCAAATAATTATTTTAAAAACTACTAGAAATGATTAGCAGCTTTAGTAAAGTAGCAGGATATAAAAATAAACCCTCATAAATCCTCAACATTTCTATGTATGACTAGCAAGATACAGCAGAAAGAGCTAGAAAGAGTAATCCCATTCAAAGTAACCTCATACAATATAAAATACCTGGGAGTCTACCTGCCAAGGCAGTCTCAGAAACTTTTTGAAAGCAATTATAAAACACTTCTCACACAAATTAAATCAGATTGAAATAACTAGGCAAATATCAACTGTTCATGGATAGGTCGAGCTAATAAAATAAAAATGACAATTCAACCAAAACTAAATTACTTATTTAGTGCCCTACCAATCAAAATTCCAAAAAATTAATGAGTTAGATTTCTCTCTCATCACATTCAACTTAGATATGTACATACCATGGAAGCAATGTAAAGACTAAGAGATTGGCTTCTGTGGGAGGTGGCAGGGGTGGGGGGAAATGATGCAATATTAGGGGGAAATTTTAAAGCTCAAAATAAATAAAATCTTTCTTTTAGTAAATAAATAAATAAATACTTTTTTAATTTATTCATTGACCAATTGATTCTCCTGCTTGTTACTTGTTTCTTATGTTCGCAATCCTCTTCACATCTTTGCCTCTCTCTTGATTCTGGGAATTTTTCAACTTTCTTTGTTTTTATTTTTCCTTTCTTTTATTTTTAATTTATAGAATAAAGTTACCATTTACAATTCAAATTCCATAGGAAAAAATGTTGCACATAAAACTGCAAATCTATGATGCATACAGTTTCCCATTTCATTTAAATGTATAATAAAGTTATCATAAAAATTTCTTTTTTTCTTTTTATTTCTTCCCTCCCCATCCCATTACACAAAATATATATGAATACATACACACATATACATGCATATACATATAAACATAAAATCATTCTATATCTATTTTGTCCTTCATTTTTGAAGAGGATTTAACTTGTGCATGAATTGGTTTCTTCCAGAATCATCTAAATCCAATGGCAAGGCACCCAGGATGGTTAATGGTGATTTTGAATACAGAAGATAACCTGGGTATTTTCAATATCTGAAGAAGTTTAACCATCTTCATGATTGTGGGAATTAATTGTTTTTACTTCCACCAGGGGAAATCTTCATATACTTGGGATAGGCACCCACCTAACTTGCTGAAGTTCTGTGATCCATTAGCTACCCTCAGCCCCTTACAGCCCATCTGCTGAGATGGCTTACAAAGGTACATGCTACATTTTCTTGGAATCACAGGTGAGAGTTGAGTGACAGGTAAATATCAAAGGTGAATGAGCAGCCCTGAAGGGGGTCTACCTTACTCTCAAACCAGATATATACCTCAAAGATGTATATAATATTCACTATAAATAAAATATTTATATAGAAATTACATGATTTTCCTAGAGTGATAAAAACTGTTAAGTATTAGAGAGGATTAGAATTCAAGTTTTTCTTCCTATGAACTCTGGTCTCAGGGCAGCTAGGTTCAAATATGGCTTTGGATACCTAATAATTACTTAGCTGTGTGACCTTGGGCAAGTCACTTAACCCTACTGCCTTGCAAAAAACAAAACAAAACAAAACAAAACAAAAAACAAAGCACTCAGGTCTCTATCAACTACACAGGTAAGTTTGGTTAAAGGATAGAAATCAGTTCTATGATTTCATTGGTCTAGAGAATTCCCTAGTGAGGTGATTCCCTCTATTGGGACAAGATGGTACCAATGAAAGTTAAAGTTTTAGAGTTATCTTAAGCACTAGTATCAAAAAGACAAAAATGGGTGTCATTAAATTGTGCATAAGATTTCTTCTGGAGGGGTTAGTTAGGTGGCTCAGTGGATAAAGCCACCAGCCCTGGAGTCAGGAGGACGTGAGTTCAAATCTGACCTCAGACATTTATTAATTATCAGGCTGTGTTGAAGTTAAGTGACTTGCCTATGGTAACACAGCTAGCAAGTCTCTGAGATTGAATTAAAACCCAGGTCCTGCTGACTCCTAACACTTCAGTGGTCTGTCCACTATTCTCTATACAATGAGGTTTTGGTATATTTGACATCTTTGGTCTAGAGGAATGTAAGTTTAAGTGACTTCCCTAGCATTATGTCAGATGTTCAACAGACACCTCCTCTGCTTCAAGTCCAGATCTCTCTCCAGGTGTTCAATAAACGTTGACTTGAATTCATTTATTTTCATGGAGAGAACAAATTATTTATTATTGTATTTTTAAATACAAAAAGACTATTAAGTCTTTTTATTACATATAAAAACATTCATTTTCCAGCATTCATTATTATAAGATTTTGAATTCCAAATTTTTCTTCCTCACTCTTTCCCCAAGACAGCATGCATTCTGCAATAGGTCATACAGGTACAACTACATTAAATATATTTTCACCTTAGTCATGTTGTGAAAGAAGAAGCAAATCAAAATGGAAAACTATGAGGAAAAAGAGTGAAAACAGTTTTCTTCAAACTGCATTTAGACACCATGGTTCTTTCTCTGGTTATGGATAACATTTTCCAACATGAGGCTTTTGAAATTGTCCTGAATCATTGTATTACTGAGAAGAGGTAAGTCTATCATCATTGATCATCGCACAATGTTGCTTTTACAGTAAACAATGGAGAAAAAATTTAAAGAGTCATAACTAAACAAAGCTTCTCTGTGATTCCTTTCTTTAAAATCCCATTTGTGGAGAATCTCATTTGCTTCTGAAGTATATACAGTTATCTATTTCCAAAGGAAAGTTATGTTTTGTAAACTAGTCGTTTGCTCAGGTATAAACAAATCTTATTATTTCTTCTTTTCCTGAAGAATCAGAGCAATTCCATTTTTAATTATAGTATGATAAATCCTCTTATTAAAAGAGTAGCTATTTTTGGTGCTCATTTCACTCATTATTATAAATATTATTTTATTGATGATGATAATGATAGTAAATCCAATATATTCACTTTGAGAAAACAAGGGTCTAACTGATCCAAGTCATCTTCTTTATATTATGCCTTTTCTATGATATATGTCTTAGTTGTAGTTTTTCCTGTATCCAACAGAGATGCTTATTTGAAAAGAGTTGTGAATTGATGTCAGATTGGTGGTGGGGCATGAATGCCAGTATAATGAATTTGAACTTGCAATTAGAATGACATTCCAACCAATTAAAGTTATCCAACAATGAAATGAGCTAATTTTTGAGGAATTTAAGCAGAAACTGGGTAAAAATTTGTCAGAGATGCCACAGAGAAAATTTCTATACTAAGTATGTGGGTATATTAGATGATGACTAGAATCCCTTAAAACTCAATATTATTTCATTCTATGACTTTATATTGGAAAATGACTTTTTTGGAGATTAAATCTGAAAATCTGACAACTGGAGTCAGGGAGGTTAGATAAAGAGATATGTATTATGATGTTCCAGATATGAAGTAATAATAGTATGAATTAAGATGAAGGAAGTAAGAATAGAAAGGAAAATATAAGTAACAAAAGTCTGAGTGTAGTTTTAACTTTAATTGCCAAATGAGCTATTTTAAAAATTATGTAAAAGTTTGAATACTTTCAATTCAGTAAATATTCATTTTACTATGAGGCACTGAGAATACAAAAAAAGTAGCAAAAGGAAGGAGCTTGCAATCTAATGGGATTTACCATCATTACCTAAGATGATCAAGAGATGACTAAGGAGATGTTTACAGATAAAGGGAAAGGTACCAATAAACAATCTTTGTCTGATTCATGGATTTAGCCAAGAATAGACCTACCATCCTCCTTTTGGGGAGGGGAAAGTAGATAATAGAAACTCCATGGAACTGAACAAAACTTTACCTAAATAAATACTTTATTTTTTCCCTACCCTAATCTACTGCTCTCCATACTCCAAGAGACTTCAGATATGCTCCAAATACAATTATCTTCCCAAGCAAAGCAGATAGAATACCTAGCAAAAACCTGCCTCCAAGATTTCAAGGGCAAATGACTGACATTGCCTATCTTTAAAAAGCAGGTTTTTTTTTAATCAACCATCAAGATAATCTTACTATTCAAAGATGATAAATACTTCCTATATCAGTTGTATTTAAGCAGGGTTTCCCCATTTAGCTGTAGATATATTTCCCTTTCAAAGAGTTCTTTCCAAGTAACATTTCCTCACTCTTTCAGGGTCATACAGAAGTAATTATTAGTAGAATAAATTTATCCTTTCTGGTGTATGACTAACTTTTGCAACAGAAAAAAAATTCTTTTGAAAGTGTTTACTGACGAGTACTACACTTGAATTTTTAAAAAATCAATAGCACAAATAGATGATGGAAGAAATGGCAGGACACCAGTTCAGATAGAAAAAACCTGGGGTTTTAATGGATGACAAACTCAATATGAGTCAATACTGTGACATGGCAGCCAAAAAAAGTTAATGTGGTCTTATGCTGAGTTAGCAAAAGTATAGGGTATAGAAAAAATAGACATGATATTCTGCCATCTTCTGCTCTATTTTAGATCATATTTGGAGTAGTGATTCAGTTCTTGGAACTATATTTTAGGAAATACATTGATAAACCAAAGGATGTCTGAAGGAAGGTGACTAGGAGGGTATATGTACTCAAAGTCATGCCATACAAAAATATTGGTGGAAGGAATTGGGTGTCTTGGGTTTTAAAAGAAAAGATTTCGGGGGAATCAAATATGGATTAGTTTCCAAGTGAAAAGAAACATTAGACTTATTTGGTCTTTTGGCCTATAAAGACAGAACCAAAAGAATTAGGGTGGCATTGTGAATAGAATATTGAATAGAGTGTTGAATTTGGTGCCAGGAATATGTAGGCTCAAATTTCATGCCAGCCACCTACACAGATCATTTAACATCTATGAGGCTATTTTTCTTCACCTGTCAAATAGGGATGATCTTAGCAGAAACTTCAGAGGGGTTCGTTATGAGGATGAAATGAGATAATAAACAAAAAGCACTTTGCAAATATGAAAATGCTATATACATATATAAAGTTGATGATGATGATGATGATAATTGGGATCAATGGGTAGATAATAGTCAAATTTTGACTCAACATGAGTTCTTCATGACTAAAACTTTTCAGGTCAGGACTGATTGATAAGTTGAAAATGTTTTAAATGGATTCCTCTCCATGTAAGGGTTGGAGGAGAAAGCATCTAAAGCCCCTTCCAACTAAATTCTGTAGTTCTGCTAAGGTTCATTATTTAGTGAGAAATTGACTTGTTGAAGGATAATTCTTGGTTTGGGGAAAAACCATCTATTTCCTGAATGTTTCTGGATAATTGTTATGCATTTATTTTAATTGAAATTAGTATAGATCATTAAAGAAAAAAAAGATTTAATCTAAGGTTTGCTGCCACCTACTGACAAGGATGAGTCATTACTAATCAAGAATACCAATTTACCAATGCTTGACCATGGAGCATCCCTTAGAATTGAAAAGCAGTAGCAAGTCATTGACTTGCCTCAGATAGAGGAAGAGCGCCCCCTAGAGTCTCAGAGACTGAAAAATAACCCCAAATTTCCTTTCCACTGCAGTGATGGATGATAAGAGACTTTAGTAGAGAAGGAGAATTCCCTTCCTTCCCCTGCTATGTTGCCATGGCTACAAGAAATGTGGTCATCTGGAGGTTGTGAGGAGGGGAGTGTCCATTAAGTATACCAAGTTCCTAGTTTTAGCCCAGGTAATTTTTTCCTAGAGAATTTCAGTCTTAATTGTGAGGCATTTTGAGTTATGTAGGGTTTTTTTTTTTTTTGTAGTATCTGAGAAGCCTACATGGTAGTCTTGGAAAATAAACATAAATTAATTGAGTTTCCAAGTAAATAACCATGGTACATTATACTATGTTCTGTGGTCATCTAGCTACCCTTTGCCCTATTCAGACTATATTAGGAAGACCCCTCTGAGTGTCACATTTTGTAAAGAAATTTGAGAAACTTGAAAATATCCAGTAGAAAACAACTACTAATTTGGCTGGTGATCATTGCCATTGCAGATCAGTTGAAAAACAATTCATCTTTAGCCTAAAGAAAAGAGACTCAGTAGCTCTACTTAAGTATTTGTAGGGTTATGCTGTGAAATAAGATTAATCTTTCTCTGGAGAAGTGGTTGGAAGTTGCAAGGAAGCAAAAACAACTACAGGAGCCTCCAAACTGATTTAAAAGCAGAAAGACTGATCAATAATAGTCAATTATTACATGCCAGTGATCCATCTAATACAAATTCTTAATTTAGATATAAGGGAAAATCCTATTAATTCATTTTAGGACAGTTGTATAGTACAGTGGAAAATATTAGATTTGGAGCCAGGAGGAATACTTATTCAAATCCTGCCAGATATATTTCACCCTTGACAAATCATTTACTTTCTCCCAGGTTCAATTTCTTCATCTGAAAAATGAAAGTAATAATAGTACCTACTTCACAGAGTTATTGTGAGAATCAAATGAAATAATATAGATAAAACAACTTTTGGCAAAACAACCCATTTATAAGTTGGAACTCCTACTTCTTAAAGGATGTCACAAAATCCTTACAGATTTCTCAGAACAAATCTAATTTTAGTTTACTCTAATTTTCAAAATAGACTTTTCATGGACACAGGTATTTTTGACTAAGACTCAGATTCTCAAAATCAAACAAATGCAAATGGAATGCTACAATTCAGGGGGAAAAAGAGTATTATTAAGGTCTAAGAAATTTTTGGTTTAAGATAAAAAGAATTGCAGTCTTGAGCATTTAATCAACCAAACAATCAAAAAGTATTTTTAAAATTTCTAATATATAAAAATATATATATCTATGAAACAGTCTCTGTCCTTGAGTTTACATTCAAAAGGAGATTATATGTATACAAACTTTTAAAACAAACTTTTCATAAATGAGCATTTATACTTTATAAAACTATGCATAACCTCAAAAACTAAATTGGAGAAAGAAAAGGCTAAAATATTTAGGGAAATAATGAAAAATAACATAGGAATAAAGATAAGTAGTGCCTCAAATTATATTAATGATCATTTTAAATTGTGTAGTATAATAAGTTTCAGGTGGATAAATGACCTGAATATTAAAAATCACTTTTTTTATAAAAATTAGAAAAAGAAAATATTCACTACCTCTTATAACTCCGAATGATAGGGGAGTTTTAATTAAACAAAAAAAAATCACAAAATATAAAATGTATAATTTTGTTTGCATGAAACTAAAATGCTTTTATACTAACAAAGTCAACACAACTAAAAGCAGAAAGAAGACTGTCAATTAAGAAAACAAAATTTTGCCTCATATAATTTCACCAGTTATATGAAATAACTAGGAAATTTATACAAATATATTACACCAACATTATTCCTCAAGGTAGTTAAAGAATTCAAGTAAAGGGGCAGCTAGATGGCGCAGTAGATAGAGCACTGACCCCAGAGTCAGCAGTACCTGAGTTCAAATCCAGCCTCAGACACTTAATAATTAGTAGCTGTGTGGCCATGGGCAAGCCACTTAACCCCACTGCTTTGCAAAAACTAAAAAAAAAAAATCAAGTAAATAATTATCAAAAGAACTGAAAGCCAATTAACAACTACATTATGAAAAATGAGAAATATAAATTACAACAATTTTATCTCACTTAGTAATTGACCAAAATGATTTGAAAATAAAAGTCATTAATTAGGAGGGGCTCTGGAAGAATATGAACAATAATACCCTAGCGACAGGGATGTGATCATAAAAGCAACTTGGAACTGTGATTAGTGAGTGATTAAAATGCCAATATTATTTAACCAAGAGATTTTTCTGATAGTATATATATATATATATATATATATATATATATATATATATCTCCAAGAAGGTCAAATATTAAAAAAGGTCTAGTGAATACCAAAATAATCATAGCAGCACATTTTGTTGTTGTTTTATGAAGAAAGAACTAGAGGATTTGTTTCATTCTTTGTATTCACATAGTGCCTGATATACGGGAGGTATTTAATAAATGCTTATTGATTGATTAGTTGAAATCAAATAGATTGCTTTAATTTCTTCTTCACCTTTTTATTTTTGATACTGATATATTTGGTTTTCTTTCTTTTTTAATCAAATCAACCTAGCTTATCAATCATTGATTTGGTTTCTTTTATAGAATCTGTTCCTAGTTTTATTTATTAGCTCAATAGTTTTTAATACTTTCAATCATATTAATCTCACCTTTAATTTTCAAGATTTTCAATAGGGAGTATTTAATATGCCAATATCACAACTGTTAAGTGAATAAGTTAGGGTGAGCTTTATCAAAGTTTAATCTGCTAGGGCTTTTAGAACCCTTTGCTTAAAAACCTACATTTTATATCAATAAGGCAAAATTTTAAAATATTAATTAAAATATGCATCCTCTTTGACACAAAGATTTCACTGCTAAATATCCTGAAAGGTGCTATGTACCAAAGATAGGCCTAAAATATACAAGAAAGTTTACAGCAGCACTAATTTTAGTGGCAAAGAATTGTAAACAAAATAAATGCCCATCAGTTAGTTAATGTTAAACAAAGTTTACTACATTAAATACCATGAAAATTGATCAATATAGAGAAGTATGGGGAAGAAGACATATAAACTGATGAAAAGTGAAAAAAGGACATATGTACAACTACAAAAATGTACGTAGAAAAGACAACAAATAATTGAAATTGTTGCAAAATAATTGATCTCTTCCTCCAAAAAAGCTATCCTTTGCAGAAGTGAGAAATATGGACCATTCCATACATTGTTTTTTGTTTGTTTGTTTTTGCAAGGTAAATGGGATTAAGTGACTTGCCCAAGGCCACACAGCTAGGTAATTATTAAATGTCTGAGAAGGGATTTGAACCCAGGTACTCCTGACTCCAGGGCCAGTGCTTTATCCACTGCACCACCTAGCCACCCCCATTCCATACATTGTTAATCTTTTATATGTTATAAGTTTGACTTTGGGGAATCAAAAAGGAGGAGATACACTGGGAATAAGAGATAACATGGTATAAAATATATTAACAAAAGTTGTTCTTCAGTTGCTCAGTCATGTCCCACTCTTCATGACTTCATTTGTGGTTTTCTTGGCAAACATACTGGAATGACTTATCGTTTTTTTCTAGTTCATTTTACAGTTGTGGAGCTGAGGCAAACAGGATTAAAGTGATTTGACCAAGAATACAACAAGGAAGTGTTGGAGGTTTGAGCTGAACTCAGAACTGCCTGACTCCATACTCTATCCCCTGAATCATCTAGATGTCCTAGTTAAGTGTTAAATGTATTTAGTAAAAACATTTACTAATGTATTAATGTATTAGTACTAATGTACTAATATTTAATTAAATTTTTTTGTAAAAAAACAAATTTATTTAGCAAAAGTTATTAAATAATTTTTACTTTAAAACTACAATATCACCATTCCATCACTGCCATTTTATCACCTTCTCTTTTAAACATTTCCACTTACCAAATTCCTTTTCAGCCACCATATTGTCCTCATGGAATAAGAGGAAAGTAGTCAGTCAACTGAAACTATGCCAGAGTTTTCCAGACCATCACGCATACTTCCCTTGTGGGTGAGGTGAACAGATTGAGATATTCTCAGGCAGCAAATGAAGAAATGGCTAATATTATTGGATACTTCCAAATACAGTCCCCACATAAATACATGAATCTTTTACCATTGAAAAATAAAATGCAAATCAAAGTAAAGAATCGTATAGTAGTAAATTCAGTATATCATTTATTTAATGTGGCATGTAGAAATGAGGGCAAATGTTAAATGACAAATTTCAGATTATTATAAATGCAAAATCTATCATCATAATCTGTTATTTTGGGTTAATGACATAAATGATTTGGGCTATCATGCTATTTGTTGCATTTGAATTTGTAATATCTAAACTCAAAATTAATATTTATATGAAAGTTAAATACCACAATATCTATTTTATTTCTCAATGTCTATCTTGATAAAGTTTCCAAAAGTTATTTTGAAAAAAGTCTACAACTTCTTAAAAACATTTAAAGACTTGATTTTTTCACTCCCTGATTTTTTTAGCAAAATAGTAACTTTTTTGTGAAACATAAACATAACCAGTTTAAATAAAAGTCTTCTGCAACAGTTGAAGCTAGTAAAGCAAAAACTATACAGTTTTTTTTTGTTTTTGCAAGGCAATGGGGTTAAGTGGCTTGCCCAAGGCCACACAACTAGGTAATTATGTAGTGTCTGAAGCAGGATTTGAATTCAGGTACTCCTGACTCCAGGGCCGGTGCTCTATCCACTATCCGCCCCCAGACAGTTTTAAAAGTAGAAAAACAGATAGAAACAAAAATAAATATAACACAGACTCCCCTGGCCCTCTGTCTGGAAGGTCACATAAATTGAATCTTACTCCTCTTGAGTTCTCTGGAACGCAATGTGACTAAATCTGAAAACTGTCTCACCCTCCAACCATACTGAAAAGTTTACTTTTCACTAACCTTAGTTTCTGCCCCAAGTAATTTCTAGGTGTATAGGGCTAGCTCTACCTGGATTCTAACAGTCTTTCTTTGAGAGCCAATAAAACTATGTAAGCTGGACTTCTAACCCAATTCCCATAATTATTTATTTCTCTAACTGAATGGAACTGGCATCTGTCATTTTTTATCTGATAAGAGGAAGGTGGAGTGGATTTTCCAGGCAATATTTTTCACCTTTAGGATCCTTAGCCTAGGAGCCATACAATGAAGCAGGAAATCCAAATCAAGAGACTGTGAGGGAAAAGCAAGGGAAGGTGTGTTGACAATGGATGAAGCAAGAGGAAAATTCCTATATGGGTCCCAAAGTATGAGCCTGTGAGAGAGTTGAAGTGTACCATCAGGTTTGTCATGCTCTACTATTAATTCCTATTAATGATCTTTTCTTCTCAATATTAAGATTTGTTGTTGTTCAATCATTTAAATTGTGTTTAATGCATCATGACTCCCTTTGGAGTTTTCTTGACAAACATACTGAAGTGGTTTACCACTTCCTTCCCCACTCATTTTACAGATGAGAAAATTGAAACAAATAGGTCTAAGTGACTTGTCCAGCATGTTCCACTTCACTTCCTTCCTATCTAGTGAGTGTCTGAAACTGGATTTGAACTCATGAAGATTTGTTTTCCTGACACCAGGCCCAATTCTCTATCCACTGAGTTAAATAACTCCCCATTATGAATGTATGTATCAAATATTCATTGCAGCTCTTTTTTTAGCAAAGAAAAAACTAGTAACAAGTGAATACCTATCAATTTGGAAATAGCTGTATGAATTTTGGTAGATGTTTCTCATGGAATACCATTCAAAAATTATGAATAAGAGGAATTCATAGGAAAAATAAGAAAGACTTGTATGATATATTTCCTCTCTCCACATCAAAAATAACTAAAGTCAGAATAATTTATATTTTAAATATATATATATATATGTATGAAATACAGGAGATTAGAACTGTGATCAAAGTAATGTCTTCTCTACAGATAGGGAAAAACTAGTAAGAATGTTGTATATACTGTTGGGCTTTGTATTCTTTGTTGGTCACTTTTACTTAACTATTTCTTTGTCACAGGGAAAACATCATAGGACTTATATTTAGTTTATGTAGTTCAATACTTGAAATTTACAGATGATGAAACCAACCATTAAAGAATAGGAGAGAAGGAATTTTGAAAAGAATATTTTTGGAAATGACTGTAATAGCTTTTAAAAGGCATCAGAAAAGCTTTTTGCAAATAAAATTAGGTTTATTTGATAGATCTCAAAGAACTAAAAGAACGAGAGAATGTCAATTCCTTTATAATCAACCTGACTTCACTTTAAAAATTGTGGCTCATAATACGATGCTTTAGCAGCAGAGATTATTATTAACAAAAATGAAAAGACATTTTTTGAGATATGTTCCATTTCGCTAAGATAGTTCTTCCCTCCTATTTGCTTATTCACTAATAAAATAACCATATCTTTGCCTGTAAAATCTTGTTTTACGTCTCAACATCAGGAAAGAAGAAAAACAATCATCACATGACCTGTAATCCCTCGGACCACCTGAATAGTTTTACTCTCTGTTATATAGGTACTGAGAGAAATTTCTGATAAATTCATTTTTGCTGTACAAGACAGTTGTTCAACTGATTGCATTCTATTAAATTCAAGCCAAAAAGAAAAAGTACAGCCTAAGAGTAATAAAACACTCTTACAGGTCAAAAATATTCACTAAAAAAATGTGATTGCATAAGTCAATTCATGAGTTAAAAATTTTTGAGGTCACAATCATATTAAAGACTTTTCTAAGACAAACCAATCCAAGAATCCTCAGTTCCTGCATGTTGTTTTTAAATGCAAAAACTAATAGATACACTCCTCAAAATACTTCAAGCTCTCTTCTTAATGACATAAATCAGAATTCAAGTTAGAGCATTTCTTCACATCTCAGTTAAGGAGTCTTCATTCAGTAACTTTTCTGTAATTATGACAGACTAAAGTCTTGTCCTGGCAAAACTAAAGGGGAAGGGGGAGTAAGGAATAGGAGAATAAGTATCTGTGTAAAAGAATCATAGGTAATTTTTCTCCTGTTAAGGAAAGTTTGATACAATTGGAAGTACAAAAAGATTGTTTTCATTTTCTTCTTTCTATTTGTTTTTCCAAATTTTGAATATTAACACTCCATTTTACAAAACAATTATCATACTTTTCTCTTTTCATAAAATAATCATTACAATTAATTTCCTTTTTCATATTTTACAGATAGCTATTTATCCCAGTTTTATGACAAATAATTCCTAAGCATACAACCAAGATCAAGTTAAATTTTCAGCTAATATACATGTATATTTGTTGATATATATGTATATATATGTGTGTGTGTGTGTGTGTGTGTGTGTGTGTGTGTGTGTAGTTAATACAATTATTAATAGTTTTCATGTTGGAAAATAATTGAAAAACATAGGTGTAATAATGCAGAACTGTCTTTATGTACCATATATATATATATATATATATATATATATATATATATATATATCCCAAGGTTTGCCAGGTTGTAAGCATTTATTTAATCTTTTGTAATGATTCATTCAAAGGGTCCTATGTTCTGCCCAATTATCATCTTGCAATTTTGCAAAAGACTTTCTTTTTAGTTGACTTTGTATCTTAATATAGATTTGGCTATTTTTTCTTTTTTTTTAGGTTTTTGCAAGGCAAATGGGATTAAATGGCTTGCCCAAGGCCACGCAGCTAGGTAATTATTAAGTGTCTGAGACTGGATTTGAACTCAGGTACTCCTGACTCCAGTGCTCTATCCACTGCACCAACTAGCTGCCCCATGATTTGGCTATTTTTTTTAAAATTTGAAAGACTAAATTTCATTTGAATGTCTTAACAGAAGAAAATGCCTGCAAAAATGCAAAATGTGGGCAGCTAGATGTCACAGTTCTGGAGTCAGGAGTAACTGAATTCAAATTTGACCTCAGATACTTAATAATTGCTTAGCTGTGTGACCTTGGGCAAGTCACTTAACCCCATTACCCCTCAAAAAAATTTTTAAAAATGCAAAATGATCTACATTCTTTGAAAAAAGGCTTGTAAAACCTTTAACCCTATTTTCCCCCCAATAACAACTGAGCTTCACACAAAAACCCAATAAAATTCTCTCAAATCATATAATTCTTATTTAAAAATTTGCCAATTATGCTAAAATTTTCTATTGACTTGGTATTCTCATCTATGGAGTTTTAAAGAAACAAATCTTCCCTAACATGAGTGTCAACAAAATATTAAGGGGATAAGGATAAGAATTGGACCTGTAATTTCATTGGTGTTAAGAACTTCCATATGAAGGAATTTCTTTCACAAATGCATATTGTTAGTTTATGTGGAACTTTGAGTTTTAAAGAGTTACCTATCCAGTTACTTACCAGATACTGAGGATACTTACAATTACTGAGACCTTAGGTGATTTATACAGAGCTACTTAATATGTGTCATAAAACTTGAGTCTATGTCTTCCTGGCTTCAAAGTCAATGCTCTATCTGCTATCTTATGCTATCTCTAATGCCACATGTAATCAAATTACCATCCTGTTGTTTCATTAGGTTGCAATATAGAAGAGGATACTTTTTAAATTTCTCAATTATTGCTTATTAAGGTATTCAGATATAGGGGCAGTTCTCCTTTCCAGCTGTATTATGAGCTACTATAACTGTTTGAGGCTATATTACATATAATTCATCAACCTTTGTTTTAACCATAACAATAGTTACAACTGTCATCAAAGATTTCCCTAGCAAATGAGGCTTTATAACATTTAGAAACTTTACAAGGAACTTTATATGATGTAAGTAATGCTTTTGATTTTGCATGTAGTTTTTGTCATTTTTTTTTATTTTGATATTTGGGTATTGCTTATAAGTCAAGGAAAGAATGCCTTGCCTTTTCAGAATTTTCCTGAATATTTGCATTAGTGACCAGAAGATAATTCTGTGGATATAGTGGGATATTCATTCCTTTTTCCTCTTCCTTCCAATAGTAAAAATTTGAGGGACTGATTTTTGGACCACCCAAAAGCATAAACTTCCCTATATCTGCACTCTTTGCCTCCTCTTCTTTATGGTCAAGAGTGGACTTTTGCTAAAGACTTTTTTTAGCTTTTTCCTGGATTTAAGTTGTAACACCTGAACCAGCAATTTATCTAGCCTGGGAATATTTTGTCCCATTTCATGGCTCATTTTTGTGCTAGATATGGGAGTTTGGATAAGAAACAAAAGTTATTAATAAAATCATAGTAGCTTAGAGCCCCAGTAAGGAATATACAGTACTTAAAGACTTAGTTTTCCCTATTTAAAGTCTGTGTATTTCTAATTAACCCTCTGACTTTCTCCATTCTTTGTTTGATATAGACTAAGTAAACAGATTTATAATAATATATGATCAGTCATAGAGTTTTATGTAAAGCAAAGATAAAGATGAACAAATAATTTTCAACCTCTTGGATAAACACTTGGAAGCAAAGAAGTCTTGGCATCAGAAATTTGGGGAGAATATAATCTTTTGGAGATTTCCTCAATCCTGAAAATGGTGATTGCAATAAGTATCTTAAATCCAAGTTTTCTGTCCAATATTGATACAAAAAATGACTAATTTTTATCGTGCCTTCAACAACCATTAGCTCTCCTTCATATCTCAAATTAACTCTCCTCTTTCTTTCTCTGCTCACCCTTAATGTTTGACCCTTTATTTTCCATTGCCTCACTTTCATTACAGACCTATCACAGATTGCCTCTCCAATTGTTTCCTTAAAGAGTTTTGAAAAACTCTTGTCTCCACAAGACTACTAATCTCTGTTCAAAAATCATAAAAATCCTAGTCTCTTCAAAGTCTGAGGGGGAATGCAGTACCTCCTGACTACAGCTACCAAAAGTCCATTTGTTTTTATTTTGAAACCTTACCTGCATGGAATAGTTTTAATACAGGACACTATTCAAGATGTCAATTCAATTTATAAAAAATCATTCTTTCTTCTGCTAAAACATTTGCCCAAAGAACATACAGCTGTCATTTTTTCCCTCACTCATTGTACTTACAAATCCCTATGATAATATTATACTATATTGTATGTATTTAGGCTTTAAATTTAAATGTCTATTTTTCTGCTATTTTTTTCTCTGTACTGCTTTTTCTTGTACTGGTTTCAGTTGTTCCAGTTAAATTTTACCCTTCAAACTACTTTGTATGCATATTATAAATAGGCTCTATGTTTCTTTTTTAAAATTAGTTATATTAAATATCATGATAACTCTGAAATATGATAGCTGAAGATTTTAAATTAGTAAGTAAAATGACCCTCATATTATTTCAGTTATTTTTATGTTTAAGGTTCTTTTAGAAGTGAATTTACTATTTTTCCCAAAATGAATTATATTGAGAAAAATAATTAATAGCTGCTAAGAGACTAATTTTGAGTTCACTTATTTCATGTTCAAATAAAGCAAATAGCATGATGACACAATTCATCTATGTCATAAGTGTATGACAATCAATTTTGAAAGTGGTAGATTTTACCCATTTAAGAATGATATGTACCAATCCAATTATATTTCCACTATATGTTACATTACATATTTTTTAAAATAGTGACCTATATTCACTTTCACTTAAAGCAAATTCACATGTTTGTATTGAAATTGGTAGTTTCTATTTGAATTTTGTTTTCATTGAAAAATTCATATTTTTGTGGGAGTTGTACTCAAGAATATCCAATAATTTTGGTCATTGTTTTTTTACTTCCCAAAAGGATATTGTACCCCCTTCAGGAGATGAACCCCACAGTTTGGAAAACTTTGACCTAAAGGATTCACAAGATTCCATTTATCTCTGACTCCTATGATCCTCTAAATCAATGGCCCTCTCTTCTAGAAAGTGACAAATGGAATAAGAAATAATCTCAGAGCAAAGATCTTAAGACTCCTCGTTTCTTATTTTGAAAGTTTGTTGACATTACAATCCTGGAAGAGTTTATAGAAGAAGGAAGAAGAAGAAGAAGAAGAAGAAGAAGAAGAAGAAGAAGAAGAAGAAGAAGAAGAAGAAGAAGAAGAAGGAAGAAGAAGAAGAGGAGGAGGAGGAGGAGGAGATGGAGGAGGAGAAAGAAAAAAGGAAGAAGACAAAGAATATGAAGACAAAGAAGAAAAGAAAAACAGAAGGAAGATGAAGAAAAGAAAGAAGAAGAAGAAGAAGATGATGATGATGATGATGATGATGCACTAAAGGGATCAAAGAGAGGAAAGGAAAATGAAATAGACCAAGTGCTCATAAAGGAGATCTGTGCTAAATGATTCAAAAGTATAGGGAATTGAGGAAATTCAGCTCAAGACATATTTGAGGGAAGATGGGAAGGAAAATATCAAAGGCATAAAAAATTTAAACTTTCATACAAAAGAAATTGAAAAAAAGCATTAATTGCTAATCAAATACATTCTTTCATATCTAAATATTTCTCAATAATATACAAATATAGAGGGTTTCCTTATTATATGTAAAAATATACATGTCTACCATTGCACAGTTAAATGAAAGTTGTAGATAATACAAAATTCCCTTATGTTATTATTTTTTCTTTATAAAAAGCACTTGATCCAACTGAGTACAAGGCTGTATTTGAAGTTTTTCTCCATATGAAGTACCTCCTTTTAAAGGATCAAAATATTTCCTGAAAGATGTAATAGGGATAATCTTGTTCCATAACACTATCATCAACACAACGGGTGAAACATAAAGAAAATACATGCTGACTAAAGGCTTTTGCCACCCTAATATAAGAAATAGCACAGCCTCCAAGTTGAAATGATATTCCTTGAGAGATCCTCCAGGTGCCCCTGTTTATAGATAACTGTGCTAGTTGCATCAATCCCTACATTACTTCAGAATCTCCTGGAAAAGATCTAAACCATTCAAAGGTGTTGATCTAACAATCAATATAAAAGATTCTAAAGGGATGAAGACTGGTTGTTGTCCAGATAGTGACATGAATTTGAAAGAGACAATTCTATACGTAAGCATGATTATATGGGGTAACCAGTGCATTTGGACAAAGAGTTGGTAGATCCACAGGAACAGGAAGAAAAGAGCATGTTAATGTCTTCAGGAAACTCTGAAGTTCATTCAGTGATTCCAATATTTATTTACAGAGTGAAGGCAAACCATTTTAATGACAATATTTTACTAATGATAGGAGTGAAAGAGATAACCATATAAAAGGAAAACTAGGATTAATCAAGTGGCATGAGTGAGAGAAAATAGATCAACAGACAAAATGTTCTCCGAGCATTCTTGATATACCAGGATTACTCTGAAGACTCAATAGATTTATTGAGGAAAGTCCTAGCATGCTGGGTAAAGTCTTATTGGTCAATGTATAGTGGTTCATGGATAAGACTTGCACACAGAGAGTAAGGATGACTTCTCTGCATCATGGGATGGAGCATCCAAATTGTTAAGATCCTGGCTTCAACTATTTGACAGTCATTTTATTTTAATTCAGGCAAAGAAAAAAGTGAGACAAAATAAGATTTCTAGGATATAAAATGATATTATATGGTTGATAGGAAGCTTCTTTTATTCACAATGAAAGAGAATCAAGTTATATTGAAGCTGCAGGGAAAGAGGTAGAAAAATTCCTGACCATCAGTAAGTAGACACCAGAGAAATTTTACCACTAAGAAATTTTATTTCCTAAAGAGTGTAAGAAAATGGAGAACTTTGTTTAGAAAATAGTGTGAGATGGTCTTATGTAGAATTTTTATTCAGCTTTAGTACTCTGAAATCCTCCACCTAGGGATAGGTTTTTTCAGAAAGTCTGATTTTTGGATGACTGTGGTTAATATCCCTGAACAAAGAATGATTGAAATGAACTCTCTCGATGATTGTAGGAAGAAATAAGAAAATACTTATTGCATTCTATACAAAGTACTTTTATAATCATGATCATGAATGACTTCAATACAGGATATGGATAAGAAATAGACTGATGCTATCACTCCAAAAGAACCCTAAAAAATAAAAATTGACATCAAGTAGTCCGTACATAATAATATCATATGTCTCTTCAATTTAGACATATTTTGTCTAAGTCTGAATGATGATAATTCAAAGGATAAAGCAATCTCATTTGGTTTCACTTTTTCTTACAAAACATATTTAAAAAGGTACCTAAAATCTATAACTCAAGTACAATTTGCTAAAAAAAAATCACTTTCAAGAAATTATCACTAGCAACAATTCTTCTTAGCTTGAGAGAGAACCATATGGGAATAGGTGGGTGTGATAAAATCATGGCAGATATATGAGCATGATGAGATTTTTTTTAAAAATCCTTGCATTAGCTAAATTACTTTTCTATTTTACTACATTTTCCTATTAGTCTACCAATATCATTATACAGCAAGGGAAAAGATATGCAATTGATATATATATATATATATATATATATATATATATATATATATACACATATATACATATATGATCTCTCTTCAATATACTGCATTTCTCTACTGTTTTAAAAAATTTTAATGAAAAAGTATTGTGTTTTATTGGGACTTTTAAGCATAAAGAAAAGAACACAAAACGAGCATGTTTCATAATAATGTCTCAGTTTAAAAAAACTTGGAAAATTCACACAAATGAATTTTAAAAATTGGTAGGTGTTCATAACTCTCAGTCAAAAATAAGGAAGGATCTGAAATAATGTGTTTATAGACCAATACCTAGAATTATGTAATGAAAAATAAATTTGAAATTATAATACAAAGAGGAAAATACAATCTATTAAATACCACTTATAAATGACAGGGAGGAATAGCTATCAATCAACTTGTATTAAACATTTTTTGACAAATGTAATATTAAAAACAGAGATATGAAGAAAAAGAAAAAAACAAAACAAATTAGTTCCTACCTACAAAACAGTCAGTCAATAACAAATAAGATTTTAAAGGCAAAAGGACTATCTGTACCCCCTAGGAGTTAACAATTAAAGGAAAGAGTGTAACATTTACATATGGAAATATGTAGTTACAGAATTGTTATCTAAATGTTCAAACAGCTCAACTCACTTGTGGCATATCTGATATAGGATTTGGTCCAATCTTTTCTGGAGAGACTGAGATTTCTATAGACAATCTCTATAGGAAATCAATGTTTGCTCTATCCTTCTATCTCCAAGAGATATATTAGTCTAGAATTGTAGTAGTGTCTAGGTGACAAGCACTAGAAGTCAGGGAACATCTCAGGAGCTCCTGATAGCCATTTAAAAGTGAAAGCTGGGGGCAGCTAGGTGGCATAGTGGATAAAGCACCAGCCCTGGAGTCAGGAGTACCTGGGTTCAAATCCAGTCTCAGACACTTAATAATTACCTAGCTGTGTGGCCTTGGGCAAGCCACTTAACCCCATTTGCCTTGTAAAAACCTAAAAAAAATGAAAGCTGAAATCTTTATTGCTTTTCAGAAAAGTCAGAGAGGAAAGGGTAAAGGAGAAACAAGAAATAAGCAAGGACAGATTGAGAGAGGGATGTCAGAAGTGAAAGGAGAGAGAGAAAAGAATACACAGGGGGGAAATTGGATGGAGAGAAATAAAGTTAGGAATAGTGACTGTGACAAAAATTTTGAAATAATTTTCTCTGTTAAAAGCCTCATTTCTCAAATATAAAGAACTGAGTAAAATTTATAAAAGATCCATTTCCCCAATTAATAAATGATCAAAAGATATGAATAGTTTTATATGAAGTAATCAATGCTATATGTAGTTATATTTTTTAAAAATGTTCTCACTATTGATTGAAGAAATGCAAATTAAAACAATTCTGAGGTACTATTTCATGCCTATTACATTGACTAATAAGACAAAAAAGAAAAATGACAAATGTTGAAGGGGAGATGGTACAAATGATATATTAATGCATTGTTGGGGGAGATGTGAACTGATTTAACCATTCTGTAGAGCAGTTTGGAACTATGCCCAAAAGATTGTGATACCATACATACCTTTATCTAGCAATGACACCTACTAGGTATACACACCAAAAGAAATTTTTTTAAAAAGGGAAGATTCTACATGTGCAAAAATAGCCCAGGTGGCAGAAAGTTGGAAATTGAGGGAATGCCTATCATATATGATTGTGATGGAATACTATTCCACTGTATGATGATCAGGATGCTCTCAGAAAATCCTGGAAAGACTTACATGAACTGATACAGAGTGAAATATGCTGTATACAAAGAAACAGCAATATTGTAAGACAGTTAGCTGTGAATGGTTTAGCTATTTTCAACAATACAATATTTAAGACAATTCAGAAGAATTTATGATTAAAAAAGTATGTGCCCTCAGTGAAAGAAGTGATAGTATCTGCGCATAGATTAAAGCATACTTTTTTTAACTTTGTTTATCCTTCTTGAGTTTTTTAACCTATGGTTTCTTTTACAACATGACTATTATGGAATTTTTTTTGCTTAACTACAGATATATAACTGATATTGAATCACTAGCCTTTTAAATGGGGTGAGACTGGGAAGGGTGAAAGAGAGAATTTAAAAATAAATGTTTAAAATTTTTTATATGTAACTGAGGAAAAATAAAATACCAAATTAAAAAACTGAACCAAAAATAAATAAATACATCAGGAAAAATTTTTAAATGAAAGTAAATACCATGACTTTCTCAAATAGCTCTTTCAAAGTTCACCAACCATATAAAAAAAATCTATTTTCCCTCATATAGGCAAGTAACATTTCAGGTCATTGAACTTTCATGTGCATATATGCAAAGCATCCCAGTCACAATACTATCTTTCAGGGTGCTATTTAAACATATTGACAGCAGGATCATATATGTAAGGACTGTATTGTTGTTATTATATATTATATATATATGGATCTGTATAGATGTGTCTTACAGGAAGGCATGACTAAATATCTCCAGAGTCTCTCATTCTTTCCTCAGAGAGAGGGGGTGGTGCAAGAAGAGAATTATACTTCTCTCATGGCAACAGTTTTAGGTTCAAATTAAGCTCTGGATCCATATCCCTTAATGGGGAAGGAGCATACCAGGCAATATAGACAAGACTTGGTTCCTTTTCTACAATAAATACCATAACATTTATCCAAACTAATAGCTAACTAAATTAGAGAAATTACACATATGAGAAGAATAAATAATACATATGAGAAAGTTAGTTGTTGTTGCAGAAGATAGAATACTGGGTCTGGAGTCAGAAAGACTTAAATTAAAATCTGATATCAGGTACTTACTAGTTATGCGACCTTGAGGTCACATTTAAAACCCTATTTGTCCTCATCTCTATAATGAGTTGACAAAGACATGGAAAACCATTCTAGCATCTTGGCCAAGAAAGCCTCAAATGGAGTCACAAAGAGTCAGATGCAAATGAAAATACTGAACAACAATAAAAACTATAGAAATTGACATTACTTTTTAGGGCATTACTAAGTAGCACAATGGATATAGCATTGAGTCAAGAAAATCTAAGTTCAAATCCAACATCAGACACTTACTAGCTGTGTGACCCTGGACAAGTCATTTAACTCTGCCTAAGTTTACTCATCTGTAAGATGATTTGGAGAAGCAAACCACTCCACTAGCTTTGCAGATAAAAACCCAAATAGGATCACAAAGAGTTAAGCATGACTGAAAGAAACAAACATCAGCAAATACATTTGAGAATACGTATCAGATAATACAGAGTGAATGAATCAACTCAAACCAAAAAAAATGAGGGTCTCAAATCTCATCCAAGGAGAAATTCCCCAAAGTCTCTAGTACAATAAGCTGGACATAGAGACAGTATTGAGGTGGCAGTCACTCTACAAGTTGACTTCTTCCCTGAGTCCTTCCCTACAGAGATATGAATAAAGTCTAGAACCATATATCTTCTCTCTCAAAGTTGGTAGCCAGAAGCCCATGATATTTCTTCTCCCAAGTTCTTAATTTTACCCTCTTGCAAGTGCAGAGCATTTAGTAATCAATCACCACTAATGAAAATTTTTATATAAATGGGTCTTGAGCCACAAGTTATACACATTAATATGTAAGACACACAAGTAAGTGCACAGTAACCTTTCATGGGAAGGCACTGCAGAATTCTACTGCAGAAGATAATATGTGAGCTGACCTATGAAGGAAAACAGGGGTTCTAAGAGGTGAATAGGAAGAGAAAGAGCATTTCAGGTAAAAGAGGAAGCCAACGTAAAGGCATAAAGATGAGAAATGAACATTTGCTGTTCATTTATTTGCCTAGAAGGGAAACTAAGAAGTCTCACAGAAAAGCTTGAATTTTCAACATTTCAAATGAAACTCAGAAGATAACTCCTTAACAGTACTCTGCTGTAATATGTTACAATCTATTTGTGACTTATTCTAGCATTTATGTCTGAGAAAAATGATTATTAATAACAAATGAATATTGAGATGATCCAGGGGTTTTTTTTCTCTATTTTCTCATTCAAAGACACTGGTCTTTCCTTGCGAAATTAGAAAATTTGATATTTTAGAAAAAGCTTGGTCAAATACATTATAAAGTGTTTGTTATATGTTTAAGTCAGGAAGACCTGAATTCAAATCCTACTTCAGATGTCTGAACCTGAGCAAGTTCCTTTCACCTCTATGTGCCTCAGATTTCCTCAACTATAAAAATGAAGGAGTTGGATTCTATGTCCTCTAGGGTTTCTTCTGGCTTTAGATCTATGATTTCATTCTCTTATATGTGATGTTATAAAAATGGTTCTTCATTAAAATGACTGGTATTAATATGTTATAGCAAATCCTTGAAAGCTGTCTGGAAGTAATCAATTAGGGGTGGGAAGGGAAAGGGTATCTATTTCATATTATTTTTCTCTTATCATATCCTTTTTTAAGAAAAAAAAATCAAAATTTTTTTGAATTGTGTATTTGAATATGGATTACTTGTCCCACAAACCTAAAGAAATCCAAAAGACAGGGGAGGGGGCAGCAGCTAGGTGGCGCATTGAACTGGCCTTGGAGTCAGGAGTACCTGAGTTCAAATCCGACCTCAGACACTTAATAATTATCTAGCTGTGTGGCCTTGAGCAAGTCACTTAACCCCATTGCCTTGAAAAGTCTAAAAAAAAGGAATCCAAAAAGCACCATGATTGCATTATGAGTGAATAATAAGTATTAATAAAAAGTCTGTTACTATGTTATGAGTATTCAGTCATCTTTCGCCAAAAGATAAATGGGGTCTTTTCTTCCTATATTTTAGTATTTCTATTGTTTATTTTGCTTTTATTAAGTATTTTACTATTTTCCAATGACATGTAAAAACAATTTTAACTTCTTTTTTTATAAATTTTGAGTTCCAGATCCTCTTCTTCTTTTACTCCCTTCTACCTTCATTGAGAAGGCTAGTAATTTAATATAGGCTATATATGAGCAATCGTGAAAAACATATCTCTGTATTAGTCATGTTGCTTATCACCACTTCTATAAACTAGTAAAAACAAAAAGATAGATTTTTCAAAGCATTATTAACTCATGTGCATTTTTTAATACCACCTAATATGGTGAAACACCACCATCTACAGGAATAATCATGTTGCTGCATTTGGCAAATACAAAACAATCTGGGTATAGTTTTGCAGGTACTACAACATATAAAGTGAATCGTCCAAACAGAGGTACAGATCACACCTCCATCCACTTCTCACCTTATAGAGATCTTGTCTGTTTCCTCCTTTAAATCTCCTACAGGACTTATTTGTTTTTTAGGGGGAAGGAAGGATCAGAATTTGAATTTTGTTGTTTCCAAATTAAAAAGAAAATAATCATCAAGAAAAGTAAATAAATGTTCCACAAGATATTCATCCATCGTCCTATAAACCTCTTGACATTATAATAGCAGGAACAGAGAGTCTATCTAGTATCCTTTACTTTCACCCTATAATAACAGCATCTCCTTTTTTGAACATACAGATGTTAACAGGAAGGAAATGGGCAGACAAGTCACTCATTAGTTATTATGTAAAACCTTATGTAGTCAGACCAGTTTAGTCAAATTTATATCTAAAATGACTATTCTGATCTTATAAGCATATTCAGGTAGTGCATTTTTTCTCATTAAGTTGTTTAATGGTCTCAAAATTCTGTGACACATTTTTGGTCATTTTTTTCCCATTTAAAACTTTGCTGATTTTAAAAACTAGTAATTTAAAATCATCATGAAATAAATGGTCCACAAAAGCTTGCCTTTTCTCCTGAAGCTTTTACAATGCATTTTAATCATTAAATGGAAATGACCATTCTGTTATTACACCACTGATTAGGACTAGCATTTCAGGTGTATAAAATATTCATTTAGCCTTATGGACTTTCTTTGCAGATTTTGTGACTGT
Source organism: Macrotis lagotis (assembly GCF_037893015.1). Classification (NCBI taxonomy): domain Eukaryota; kingdom Metazoa; phylum Chordata; class Mammalia; order Peramelemorphia; family Peramelidae; genus Macrotis; species Macrotis lagotis. The sequence continues at coordinate 265,601,772 of NC_133661.1, read as the reverse complement.
CAGCTAAAGGAGACTTCTTGACAACCGCCTTGGTGATACTAACTACAATAGTCTGCCTTATGTCATGAACAGCAAAATGATCCAGAGGATAATAATCAGAGAAGTTCTCAACACACATGGGATTTCCCAGAACTATAACAATGACAGCATCACCAGATTTCAGCATTTAGGGTCATCTTCAAGCTCCTTATCAGAATGACAGTCAATTTTCTACTGCAGTTCAACCAACTTGAAAGCAACATGAACAATGTATCAATTCAGAATAGGTGCAAAATCAACACTCTTTTGCCCTGGATGGTCCAAGATCATGATTTTTGATGTGAAGCCAGCTACTTCTATGGGTGGGTCATTCTTCCTATCACCAACTACAGTCCCTACTTTTAGAAAATCAGTATCAACATAGCCAGTAGAGTAGAACCAATAACACCAATCTTGTAGACATCACAGAGGGGCAGATAGAGGCTTATCAGATGGATGAGTTGGGGGGGGGGGGGTATACTACAATCCAAAGCTATAAGTAGTGTTGTTCATTATGAGTGGCTTTTCATCTTGGCTTCAGTGTACTGCCTCCACTTCAATCTGAAACTGGTACAGTTACTGTGAAAGGATTGCGGCCAAAGTTTTTAACATAGATACTAATTTCCTTGACAATTTCCTCATATCTGTTCTGGCTATAAAGGGGCTGAGTAGATTCCATCTTATTGACACCAATAATCAAATTGTTTCACACATAGTATGTAGGCCAGAGAGTTCTTGTTTTTGATAAAATCTCTGTGTCCTGGAACATCAATAATGTTCACATAGCACTTGCTGGTCTCAAATACCACAATCACATTCAGTCTTACAGCTTTATCAAGACTTAGTCATATTTTCCATCTCAGCAACCTTCTTCTCTACTTCTCAATGGTTCTTTAATCAATTGCACCACATTTGTAAGTGAGGTGGCCAGTAGGGGTGGACTAGTCAGAATCTACATGTCCAATGATGTTGATGATGATGATAATGTGAGTCTTTTCTTTGCCCATTTTTTGTGAAGATTTAATGATAGTTTTCACATCCATGTTCTGGGAGCAAATCCATTATAAAAATCAGAGACTTTTTTTTTAAAATCATATTTCATCATTATTCTCTATCAACTAAATTAAATAGAAAGGGTAGACTTATGTATGGCAATGGCACTGGACTTGAAGTCAAAGCCTCAGGTTACCATGCTTGAGTCATAAGAAATGTATGATTTCAAGCAGGTGATGCGTGATGTTTTATTTCCTGATCTTTAAAATCATGTACTTCATACTTCACACATTTGCCATCAAATGATATTGACAACTATACACTGATTCCTATTCATCAGAAGGATTACATCCTTTGGAGACCCAACTTCACCCTTATAGTCTGTGCATATTTTTCTATGGCATTCAAATTAAATATATCTTCCCCCCCCTCAAGCAAATTGTACTTAATGAGCTTTCAAAGATCTACTAAAATATATAAACACCAATATGCCATCTTATATATCACAATGCATGGGGCAACTAGGTGCACAGCAGATAGAGCATCTGACTTGTTCAAATCTGATCTCAGACATTTACTGTGGTCAAGTCACTTAAACCTGTTTATCTCAGTTTCCTCATCTATAAAATGTGCTGGAGAAGGAAATGACAAACCACTCCAATATCTTTGCCAAGAAAACCCAAAATGGGATGACAAAGATTCAGAAATAACTGAAAATAACCTTTATAACAGGATTATGTGATCATAGATTTTTAAGCCAGAGAAGATCTTAGAGATCATAGAATCCAACTCCCTATTTATTTTTAAGTTTTTACAGGCAAGGGTTAAGTGACTTGCCCAAGGTCACTCAGCTAGGTAATTATTGATATTGGATTTGAACCCAGGCCCTCCTGACTACAGGGTCGGCAGATACACTGTGCTACCTAGCTTCCCCTCCAACTCCTTAGTTTTAATGATTTAGTTGAATCACTTGCCCTTGATCACTCAGGTAGTAAGCATCTGAAGTATGATTTAAATTCTGGTTTTTTTTCTGACTGCAACATTTGATATTCAATCATGCCTTTCTCTATGTGATTTTGAGACTTAATTAGCTTTTTTTATCTTCAGCTCTGCCTTTCTGTGTGGGACTACAATGAGTCCTTGCCAGAGGTAATTACAACTCCACTCTGGGTTCTCTACCCATCAGCAGATGCCACATTCTTTTTTAACTGCTATATTTCAGTGAATTTGAGTCACATGACCTTGGCATAATAGACTTGATTCTCTGCTGAGACACGTATTCTTAGATATTATATGCAAAATTTCTCAGCATCATTAATATGCAAGCAAAAAGCACATAATGCATAACAAAGCAACTCTACAGAGTTGATCTGAGCTCATTACTTTCCTGCATCCTGGAAGTGTCCCAGATATAGTTTCATTCTAAACTCAGGAGGTCCAGAAAACATATATGAGTTTGTTTAGTGCCCAGTAACCACTCTCCCTCAAGAGAGCAAAAGCTTTGTTCACTAGCTGAAAATTCAAAATTTCTTTTATCATTCTGATCCTAGGACTTATGATATAGGAAATGCATGGTGGAGAAAATTGAAGTTCCCATAATAGTTATGAATCTTGTTTGTCTAGCAGGATCTTCCAACATCATCTGAGCACAGGTAGCATAATGGAGCAGAATATTCTAGCAAAGATTCCCATCTCCAAGGGAATGGGTAAATAAGTTGAGGTATATAGCTGTGTTGGAATACTACTGTGCAGTAGGAAAGGATGAGCTCAGTGATTTTAGAAAGGCATGGAAAAGACTCTCATGAAATGCTAAAAAATGAAGTGATCAGAACCAAGAGAATACTGTATACATTAACAGCAATATTATTTTAAGAAAGACTTTGAGAAACTAAGTCATTTTGACTGCTATAAATACTAAATTAAAAATAAAAAACATATGGAGAAAGATGAAGAACTGATCAATAGATGTATAAAATAATTTTACATATCTACTTATTTGCATTTAATGATAGCCATGTCTGGGTTAAGGCAGAGAGAAGAAGGAAAAGAGAAAAAAAAAGAAATTCATATAACTATATTATATTTAAAAGGATTAAGAAATCATGCACAATAGATTTGCAATTTCACATGCAATCATCTTTTTATTATGCTATTAAGTAAATGTTTACTTTATTCCATAAATTAAAAAGAAAAAATCTATCTTCATTGCTGATCCAGACAACTCTTTTTCCTCATTGTTGGGTATGACCCCTTTCTGCCATAGCTACATCTCTCCTGACTTTCTATAACCATTTCCAGACAAATTTCCCTCCTTTTAACAGTTACTCCATGCAGTAGAGATGGAAAGAAGCAAAGAAAGTGAGATAGTACATTAGGAAAACACTTTGTGAATTTTAACATGCTAGGTTGATATGAACCAATAGATATGTGGGCATCAGGTGCAGGTAAGTAAAAATCACTCCAGGCTACATTATCTATGAAGTCTATCTAGATCTAAAACTAAAAGGAAACTTGGAGACAACCAAGTCTGACTTCCTCACTAAACAAGCTGAAGTATTTTTCCTCAAACTTCTGCATTAAGACTGATCTGAAGTCCTAGGGACTTTCAGAATGCAGAAAATCAAAAAGTTCACATCAGTTCAGTAGATATTTTATTGCTTTAATATATATTATGTGGTAGTTATTATGAATTTTGTTGATTTGTCGCTTATATGCTCATATCCTAATCCAATATCCCTTTACTGAAAAGGAAAAGAGAATAAATGTAAAGAAGCAAAGCCTTTGCATCCACAGGCCACATATTAACTTTGCACAGTGACCCCACAGGTCAGAATAAAAGTGAAAACAGGAGGAAGACTGGAAGCTATACAGAAAGAATATTATTTTGACAAATATCCCATGAAGATAAGAATTGAAATTTTAGCACCTATATCTTTTAATAAGCTAATTTTAGTAAATTATATGAATTTTATGTAAGGATAGCAAATTGCTATTTAAAAGTCATCCTTGAACCTTGCTTTCAAGTTGAATTATATAATCTACTACCATTCTATTTCTTATAGTTTCTTTGTTCAACATTATTTACAAGATAAAAATTTATGGGAGTGAATGATATAATTGTGATTTGGGCTCTGATTATATATGTGAGGCAAATCCTTTCAACCTACCTTTTGGTCCAATCTTGAAGTACTTTTGTGTTATCTATTTGTATAATTCAGCAACTATAAGGGATAATTATTGTTGAACTAGCAAAGAGATAATATGAGCCAAATTCAACTGATCATTTGCAAAATAATCAATTTATCAGCAACTGGCAAGCTCATACAGACAAATAAGACAATTGGGAGCTTGGGAAACTTTTGAACTGATAAGGTAAGGCATTTGTACTCAATATCCCAACAATCAAGAAAATTCCTCCACTGTGGAAACAAATGAGGAAAGGACATATTTTTGGCAGTTCAAACTGGGTGTTCAAGAGTCTAAGAGAGTGGTAGGATATTGCAAAAGGTAGATAATGTGGAAACAGTCTTGGTAGGGAGAGATTGCTATTAAAAATATGAATGTGTGTGAGGAGACTTGATAGAAGGAGCATTATTTGCCTTGAGTTTCATCTTCTAATTTTGGTTTAGTGCATGTATGTGAATGAAAGAGAATGGGAAGCAAAGCAAGAATTCATGGGTGTTTGTGGTAGTTGAGTTTTGTGGTTTAGCTGCTTTAACTAATGCATACCTGTGTGGGAACAATCATTGCAAATAGCTGTGATATTGAATCCAATCATGTTTATCTGAATCATAACAATTAATTAGTGCCTACTATATCCTGGCATAATGCTAGCAGGTTAGAATACAAAGTGAAAAGTGAAACTATCTCCACCCTCAAGGGGATTAAATTTTAGCCAGAGGAACTGAGTGTGTGAATATCAAAAATGTGTGAGGATGGGGACAGTAAAAGATGTAATAATCTCACTGTTGTTTTCTTTTGGGGGGGGTAGGGGGTGGTTTGGGGCAATGGGGATACGTTACTTGCCCAGGGTCACACAGTTATTAAATGTTAAATGTCTAAAGTCAAATTTGAACTCAGGCCCTCCTGACTCCAAAGCTGGTGCTCTATCCATTGCACCACCTACCTGTAATAAGACATAATAATATAATAAATAGTCTTTTACCAAAGTTACCATTTGAAGTATAAGTGATTCAATGTTTAATCCCTGTTTGGGTGCCATTGTGTTGAGTCCCTGTTCAGATGTCATAAGTTGAGACCCTTTCCTGGACTCCCTCAATCTTCCCCAGGCAAGTGTTGAAGTAGGTGAGAGACAAGGAAGACAAGTTTCTCCTTATACACCAAGGTCTCCAAGGTCTCCATTTATTGAAGCAAATACCAGTGCTTAAATATCCTCTCCAGAATCTAATCCACTCCCACTCCCATGGAACTTAAGATAAGGCTCTGGTGCTCAAGGACACCAGGTAAAAGTAATTTACAGTGCTCCTATATACAATAGTCCCTAACAATTCAAAATAGAGTAATAACTGTAAAATATAAAAATATCTTCTTTCAATACTTGAAAAAAATCATTTGATAATTATTCTAATTATTTGACACTAAAAATCAGAGACTGAGATGGTATAGACTTTTTAGAAAAGTTCTCCAGGGCAGGTAACAGTGGCCCAAACAATCCATTAAAATGTTTATTTGGGTAGCTAGGTGGCACAGTGGACAGAGCACCAGCCATGAAGACAGGAGTACCTGAGTTCAAATCTAGTCACAGACATTTAATAATTACCTAGCTGTGTGACCTTGGGCAAGCCACTTGACCCCGTTGCCTTACAAAAACAAAAATTTAAAAAAATGTTTCTTTACTGATCAGTTTCAAAGGATAAAAATAATATTATTTTAATAGTGCAACAGTTCTTTAATCACAATGTGGATAGTGTGCTGGACTGGATCAGGAAGAGTCCTCCCTGGGAATTCACATCTGGCCTTAGACACTTCCAAGCTGTGTGACCCTAAACATGTCACTTAATACAGTGTGCTCCCATTTCCTCTTCTGTAAAATGAACTGAAGAAGGAATTGGCAAACCATTCCAGTATTTTTGCCAGGAAAATTCCAAATGGGGACATAAAGAGTCAGACATGACTGAAATGGCTAAACACACATGTGTATATAAGTATGCGTGCATACCTGTATATATGCACATATAGCATATGTGTGCATATAATATATATCTCCACCAAAGCATATGTGTGTACATATGCTTATAAAGTAGGTACTTTATAGATTTAGACTTTATACACACACACACACACAGGTATGTGTATATAAATGTATATCTACATAAATAATCTCATCTAACAATAATTTTGTGTTTTATAATTCAATTTGAAAACAAGTCCTAAGCATGGCCTTTAAATTACAAGAAAGACATATAAAAGCTTATGTGAAAGATGTATAATAACTTCTGTATCATTGAGAGGTTGAGTGCCTATAGATATTGATATGATATAAATATAGATGAATATAGAATCTTATATATATTACATATATTTTGAATATATGTGGATATGTATATACAAATATGTATGTCTATATAAAAAACATGCATACAAATATACTAAAGTCATATAATGTGCTTACTTCAAAACAACCCTATGAAGTAAGTAGTACAAATATTAATGTGTGTCTATTTTATGGAGTTAAGAAACTGGAATTTAGGAAGATTAAGTGACTTTCCTTTGGCCACATAATCATTATCAGAAAAAGTTATATCAAACTCTAGATCCCTGAAACCAAAACTATTGCTCTTTTTATCTACACTAGGATGCCACTCTTGTTGCATTTTATGAAATGGGAATACAGAGAAATAAGCTGACAGAGGAATTCACATAAGTAAAAGGTGATATTTCATTTTAAAGGGAAATATAAACATAACAAAATGCATATGAAAAAATGAATATTAGTTATGAAAAATAAAATGGATGAGGAGGGAACTAGCAATACCAGATATAAAAATATACTATAAAGTAATAATTATAAAAACTGCCAAGTATTGGGAAATTGTAGAAATAGAACAATGAACCAGAACAAAAAATACAGAACTAGAACTCAATGAATATAAAAGATTAGAGTTTGATGAACTCACAATTGAAGAACACTGTGAAATGTCACACTACTCAAACACTATTCTATAAAAATTGATGGGAAAAATAAGTTGTTACAAAACATGGCAAAAATATGCTTAAAACCATACCTAACATCATGTATCCCCAAAATATATAACTGGATCAGTGATCTAAATGGTCTTAAAATAATTAAATCATTGGAACAATAAATAATATATTTGACTCAACTAGATTGAAGGGGAATATTTATATCATTCAAACTAATAAAAGGAATAATGAAAAACATCAAAGGGTTTTAATCATAGTGCAGTAGATAGAGCACTGGCCCTGGAGTCAGGAGTACCTGAGTTCAAATCTGACCTCAGACACTTAATAATTACCTAGCTGTGTGACCTTGGGCAAGCCACTTAACCCCATTGCCTTGCAAGAAATAAAAAAATGCAATATAATATTTAATATATTATATTGATCTGATTTAAGATAAATGTATCATGTTCTGAGTCTGTAAGGAAATAGATTACAGTTTAATTATATGAATTCCTCAATGCAGAAATGATTAAAGTAATGAACAATTTGTGAAGGAAAAAATGCAAGCCATTTATAATCACCCTCATAACATTGCTCACAATCCCTAATAATTGGAGGTACTTATAATCAATTTCATAATTTTAAACATTTTAAGGTCATATGTATTATGTTATATTAATCCTTTAAAGGCACATGAATGCTCTGACTGGTATGAATAGCATTATTGAAAAAAGTGGCTTCATATCCCTTGATTAAGAGGGTTATTTCTTTATTATACCATAGACCACAGATCTAATGAAAATTTCTATGAATATTTTTTTATTTTAAATGCTTTCAATTTCATAATGCCATTATCACACATATAAACCAAGTCTTCTACAGTTATTGTCCAGAAAGGCATGAATTTTTCCTAAGAATATCTTTAGGTTGGGAAAGGGATACTTCTGTGATATGAAAATCTAGTTCTAGTTCTGTCATCAGATGAGATTTATCTGAAACCCAGGGAACCTAACCCTGGTCTGATCTTATTCCTGTATGATAGAGGGAAGCTAGGAAAGACAGCGGATAGAGCACCAGACCTGGAGACATGAAGATTCTTCCTAAGGTTCTAATCTGGCCTCAGACTATTTTTAGCTATTTGATCCTATACAAGTTACTTAGCCCTGTTTGCCTCAGTTTACTCATCTGTAAAATGAGTTAGAGAAGGAAATGGAAAAGGAAATTATTATAGTATCTTTGTCAAAAAAAATGGGTCATGAAGAGTTGGACATAACTAAAACTACTAAACAACAACAGACTCTATATGATGAAAAGAAGCCATGTACCTTTGGCACAGGTCATCCATCCCTTATCCCATTCAAGAATATGAGAGAATTTCTCTCATGGATAATGAGTCTTGATTATTGACAAGAATCTTGCTTTAACTTCCTGAACAGTTAAAAAACCTTACCTGTTCAAGCTTATCTTGCTTTAACTTCCTGAACAGTTAAAAAACCTTACCTGTTCAAGCTTATACTTCAACCTCTGTACCATGTTATCCCCTATACTTAGTATTTTTGGGTTTTTTAACAGTAATCCTTCAGTACTAGGGACTATTATAAACCAGTTTCCAGGTACTATCTATTAACTGGATCTTTGATAATTCTGTTTATTAGAGAACATTCTTAGTAAATTGTTCTAACTTTGTTCAATTACAGAATATTCTGTAATTGAATTTTATCAAGTCAGTCAGGATTTCTATATATTTTAATCTCACACTCAAGACCTACTCCAATCACTTGTAATCTCTTATAAATATAAAAATTCAAATGAAAGTATTTTCTATGCACCACAGGTATATTTTCATAGTATGGATGCATTGTATCAATATTTATCCAATTACCAGAGAGTTATTCACTAATTGATGAAACCAGTGAACCACATTCAGACACAATAAATATTCAGGGAGTATCAGCAAAATATAAGAAAAATTAGCATAAATAACAAGAACAGCAACTATCATTAAGGCAGACAGGCAAATAAACAACGTTATCGTTTCACTGGTATATCAATGAGCAATTAAATGACATTCTTTTCTTCAGCACTATCAAAGTTTTAATATATAGCTGCAACCTAAGGGTGCAAGAGATTGAAGAGAGAAATTTTCTTTCACGAAAAAATATCTAAGAAAAATATTTAAGATAAATGAAATTCACAAATAAAATATCATTCAAAATGAAACCCATTTGATAACTTCAGTGACAGAGGAAAATGAATATATCATAAAATTAATTTTAAAATTAATTAATTGCAAAATTCAATTTGTAAAATTCAATATTCAATCATTTCCCTTTAAAACAGTCAACATTGAACTAGATTTAACTTTAGACTCAAGGCATAACAACCACAAAAACAACAAAAAAGAACTGAAATTTTAAAAAAACAGAAAAAATAGTACAACAATACTTAAATGCATAAAGAAATAATGCATGAATTACTTTAAAAGAAACAAAAAATAAGCAGTAATTATGCTCTCAGAACAAAGTGTAAAAAAATAACAATTAAAAAAAAATAAATCCCATGAATGAACATTTACTTGTAACCAGCAGATGGCAATATGAGGCAAGGTTGGGCTGTTTAGGTAAGGGGAGAAACCCTCAGAAATATTCTGAAGTTTCCCTAATAGCATAACTCAGTTTTCCAAACCTCAAAGTTCTCTTCTCTCTGGGTGACCCATAGAACATTTCCTTGGTTCGTTCCTCATTCAAACCTCTCTCTAAAACCTTGCTGATTCACTGAAATACCAATGAATTTTGTTTATCTATTAGTAATCTATTTGTTGTTCAGTGATTTCAGTTGTGTCAGCTCTTTCTAACCTCATTTGGGGTTTTCTTGGCAAAGATACTAGAGATACAAATGAAGAACCTGAGGCACACAGAATTAAGTGATTTGGCCAAGATTACAAAGTTAGGAAATATCTGAGGCCAAATTTGAACTCAGATCTTCCTGACTCCAAACCCAGCACTCTCTCCACTGTGCCACTTCACTGTAGTAGTTAGTAATCTTTAGTCCGGGAATAGAGTAGGAATGTCCTTAGTCATGTGGTTTGTTGATCTATACTGTTTAGGAGGTAATGAATCATTACCAAGAATATATTTTCTTTCATTTAGTTCCATTTTCCTTTGGGAACAGAGAAGAAAATAATTGCTTTTTCTCTTGCCCCCATTGGAGTAGCAGGGCTTACCAAATATAGATAGATGATAGATAGATAGATAGATAGATAGATAGATAGATAGATAGATAGATAGATAGATAGATAGATGAGAGATACAGAGATACAGAGATAGAGATAGATGATAGATTTGAATTGAATTGATAGACAGAGGTGACTGTCTCTGTGTCTCTGTCTGTATCTCTGTCTGTGTCTGTCTGTCTATCTTGTCTGTATCTCTGTCTCTCTCTTTCTGTGTCTCTCTTTCTCTCTCTCTCTCTCTCTCTCTCTCTCTCTCTCTCTCTCTCTCACCCTCCTAACACATGGGGAAAATGTAGAGTTTATTGACTCCCTAAAAAAGACAACCAAGAGAGCATCAATAAATACCAAAATGTATGCTTCCTTTCCCATCTATAAAAAAAATCTTTAAAAATTGATTCTAAATGGGAAACAAGGTCATCTTTAATTAGGGTATTGGAGAGAAAAAACAAACTTCTATAGTGGACCATATCTTTATAATATCATAATTAACTGAAAAAAATGTAGAGACTATAAAATTCTATTGTATTTCTTTATTATTTTTAAAAGAACTTGATACAATAGAGCAAACTATCATCTTACCTTCAATAAAGTATTCTTCGATCAAAATATTTTAGTTACCTTAAAAATTATTGTTTAACTATCACATCACAAATATTAGGCAAGGCATAAAGAAGGGAGATATATGTTCACCAAAGGTGTTTGTTACTATCATGGAGGAGGGTTCCACTATAGGTTTTTAATTGAAAAGACATACCTGTTGATGGTAAGTTCCTCAAGATGCTCCTGTTCTGAGATGACTTTGCTATTTGTTTTATAATAAAGTTTGAGATCTGGTACTGCTAACCCTTTCCTTTTACTTTTTTTTATTAGTTCCTTTGATATTCTTGATTTTTTGTTCTTCCAAATGAATTTGGGGATTTGATTTGTTTAGTATTTGTATTTAGTATTTAGTATTATTATTTTAAATAGGGTATCTCTTACTATTTCTTCTTGTAGGATTTGTTTGTGATCCAAAGGAATGCTAATAATCTATGAGCATTTACTTTATATTCTGATTGTTTCAACTAAATTTTTAATTGTCTTTGGTATTTTCCAAATAGGTCATCATATTATTTGAAAAAATATAACTCTAATACCTCATTTCCTTTTCTGATTCCTTCTGTCTTTTTTCTTTTCTTATTACTATTGCTAGGATTTCCAATACAATACTGAATAATATTAATGACAGTGTGCATCTTTGTTTCACACCTGCTCTTATTGGGAAGACTTCTAGTTTACCCTCATTACAGATAATTCATGCTCATTGTTTTAGGTAAATATTTTCTATCAATTTAAGGAAAAAAACCTTTTATACCTTATACTTTCAAGTATTTTTAAATAACATCTTTTATTTTATGATTTTTGCATTCATATTTTTAAAGATATTGAACTAAATTTTTTCTCTGATTTTTGCTCTTCCTGATTTAGGTATCTGTATCACATTTGTTTCATAAAAGGAGTTTGGTAGAACCCTATCCTTTGCCTATTATTCCAATTAGTTTATATTCATCTCTAAGTTGATGATTCATTAATCTACTTATCCAACACTAACTTCTCTGCTGATATGTAGTTTTGCATAACCAACTGCCAATTGAATACATGAACTGGATGACACCTTAAATTCAATCTCCTATCTTTCCCTTCTTCTTTTTTCCAAACTGCCCTATTAATATCAAGAACACCATTATCCTCTTCACCCCTAAGACTCCCAACCTAGGGTTCATCTTTAACTCCTCATTATCTCTAACCCTCTCTTTCCCCATATTTAATCTGTTGTCAAATCCTATAGACTTTGATTGATTATGCCCCTTCCTCTCCTCCAACATTTCCATGACACCACTATAACTCAGGGCAACCAGTTTGGTTTGGACCATTTAAAGAATTTCCTGAAGACACTCTAACTAGCTTTACTTTTATTGTTTCTAGCTCAATTTATTGCCCATTTGTACTGTCTCTACTAGAAAAACATGCTTATAGGAAAGATCTGAAGGTTTTTTTATCTAGCTACATGTTTTAATCTGGGCAATAGATATTCTTCATATATTTTAAATTTCAACTAAAGTTCCATTTTCTACAAGAACAAAATGTCAAGAATATCAAAGGAAATAATAAAAAGTAAAGAGGCTTAGCATATGTATATATATATATAAAACCATAATTATCAAAACTATCAGGTACTGGTTAAAAATAGGCATGTAGAAATACAATTTGTAGCTACAAATAAATATAGTAACTTTGCAATTGACTAGTGTAAAGACAAGTTTGGGGATTAAAAAATCATTATTGATAAAATTTTTTGAGAAAACTAGGAAACCCTCTAACATAAATTGGGTACAGATCAATATCATACCATTCATCAAGATAAAATTGAAATGGATATTTGGCCTAGCTATAAAAAATATATATTATAAGAAAATATAAAATTTATGGACTATATTACCTATCAGATTTATATAGAATTGAACAATTTATGAGTAAAGAAGAGATAAAGAGTAATGTGAAGTCTCAAATGGATAATTTTGATACTATTAAATTTTAAAATGTTTCATACAAATAAAACAAATGTACACAAGATCAGAAGAGAAAAATTGGGGGGGGTTATCAACAGATTCTCAGATAAAGGTTTCATTATCTCAAATATATAAAGGGAACTTTGTCAAATGTATAAGAATCCAAATAATTTCCAAATGACAAATGATCAAAGAACACAGTTTTCCAATTAAGAAATCAAAGCAATTTAGAATCATATAAAAATCCTTTAAGTCATAATTGATTAGAGATATGCAAATTAAAACAACCTTGAGGTATTATTTCATACTTAGCAAACCAGTTAAAATGATTGAAGAAGAAAATGACAAATGTTGGAGAGGACATGAAAAAATTTGAACACTGTTGATAAAACTGTGGACTGATCCAATCATTTTGGAAAGCAATATAGAATATTATCGAAATAATAAATTATTTATACACTTTGATTCAGCAGTACCACTATTAGGTCTGGTTCTTAAGATGATTATGGAAAAAATGAAAAGAACCTATGTGTTCTAAAATGTTAATATCAGCTCTCTTTGTGGTGATAACTAGAAATTTCAGGTATGCTCATCAATATGGGGGGAGGGGCAGTGCTGAACAAGTCATGGTATATGATTGTGATGGAATAAGTGGATAAACTTGCATGAAATAATGAAGAATGAAATGAGCAGAACCAAGAGAACACTGCATACAGTAATAATAATATTGTTTTAAGAAAATTTTGACTGTCATTTTCACTGCTATAAATACTCAAATTATCTACAAAGCAACCAGAGAAAGAACTAATAAATAGAAAGTATGTATAGAATGGTTTTACATATATAAATATGTATATGTATACACACACATATATATATATATAAAAAATGTGCTCATCTAATGATTTAATAGCCATCTTCTTGGGTGGGATAATGGAGAAGGTAGAAAAAATGGCAAAAAAAGAATTTAAATGATAAAGTTATTGTATATTTACAAAGTGAACATAATATATTTTCAATTTCATGTGCAATCATCTTTTTTCTATCTACAATGATATAGAAATGCTTGTTTATTTCTTAAGTTTGTAATAAAATAAACAACAAGACATAGATATATTAATCATATTTTGGGGAGCTAATAAAATCACTAAATAAAATAGTTTAGAGGGGGGGAAAGAGAGTCCTGTGGTACAAATATAGTGAGTATGATTTGGATGAAAAGGTAACAAAAAATATCAAGAAATGGAAAAGAAAAGAGTATCAGGAAGATGGAGAGCAACCTCCAATGCCAAGAATACAGAGAGGTTGAAAACTATGAAGATTTTTTTTAAAAGGGCACTAGTTTGGGCAGTTAAGTGATAATCAGTAACTTTGGAGAGAGAGAGATTTCAATTGAACAATGAGGTCAATTGAACAATGAACAAAGGCAGACTACAGAGAGCTAAGAAGAGTGAGAGGAAAGTTATGACTTATTTTAGATGGTCTTCTCAAAGAGTTTAAGCACAAAAGGGAGAAAAGTTCTGGGATGATAACTAACAGGAATATGGATCAAGTGAAGGGTTTTTTTAAGGATGGGGAGACATGAGCAACTTTATTGTTAGTAAAGAAGCAGACAATATAAAAATAAATGAGAGAGTAGGATTCAAACAGGAGGCAATCTGCTGGAGAAGATAGAGAATGGGATGACTTGTGCATGTAGTGGAGCTGTCTTTGGCAAGAAGAAGGTCTACCTCTATATGTGAGTCAAGGGTGAAGCAGTCTTGTTTCACATATGCATCTTTATTTCCCTGCTCTATGCAATATAAATAATCACTTTTCAGGGCCATGCGTCTTCATTCCCTGCCAAGTTTATGCAATTCATTCATAGTCAGTAGAATTTTGAGCCCATGTTGCTGCTGAACTCCCAAATCTAAACATTTTTCCTCCCTACATTTTATATAAAGCTGAGCAAATAAATATAGTAAAAGTAAAATGTGTCCTGAATATAGACTTGATACATATCCAATGCCACTCTTTCACAAACAGCAGGTTGAGAAGCATCTGTGCTTAAACTGATTTTAGTTTGAACTAGCATTTCCTTGTCAGAACATTCTGTCTATATAAGAATTCTGAAGACTTTTAAGACTCTTTTAGTGATGGGTATTTGAGTCAATAGTTGTCTTCTCATAGCACTCTTCAAAAAGAAATGTTTATTGCTTTCAAAGCTACTTAAAACTATACTATATGTAGTGGGTGCAATATCCTAAGGGCCCCTAAGCAATCTAGGATAGGCTAGTTTTATTTTCCTTGAAAGATATTGAAACTATCCTTGAGGCTTAATTTGATTTGGGAAATGGGACTATTGCCATCTTGACTTTTGTCTTGCCACTGGACTTCAATGACTCTGGGGAAAGAGAGTGAGATTGACACTTCGCACAGTTCTGTCCACTTAAATACAATTCACTCACAAGTAAGTTATGAAACTAACCCTCCCATAGACTTCTGACCGTCATGGGCATCACAAAAGCAGCAAAAGAATCTGTAAGTGAATCCATACTGTATCCTTTCTAAAGCAATAGCTTTTTTGTATCTGGTGACAGGAAATAATCTTCCCCTGCTATTGCTAAATAAATCTTTTTGTAAAATTTAGTTCATTTTAATCTTTATCCAAAACATACTATAAAGTGCAATTTCTAAATTAGATAGTTGAAAAAGCCTGTTTTCTGACTTATTTGACTAATTCTACATATAAAGGGATCATGTTTTATTCAACATTCAGGTAAACTTTCCATAAGCAAAAAACATCATAATACATATAACAATGAGTAATTTATAATTTAGCAATCATTGGTTATTCATAATTTCCACCAAAAGTATAATATAATGAATAAGAGACTGGGATTGAAGTCAGAAATGCCTGGGTTCAAGTCCTGTATCTGACACAAATTGGGAATATTACTATGGACAATTAATGTTTCAGTGCTCTGCACAACAATTTCACAATGCAGATAGTCAGTCTGCAGTGGTGAAAGAATTTGCATTTGTCAGCTATCAAGTAGTCAACAATCATTTAATAAGAGCTTGCTATGTGACAGGGAATTCAAAGAAAGAAAAAAATTCTATCCTCAAGGAGCTCACAGTCTAACATGGTAGACAACATGCCAACAATTATGTATAAACAACATATAATAATATATGATAATATAACAAACAACAATAATAAATAATAATAACATATATATAATAAATTGGAGAATAAAGAAGATTGGGAAAAACCTGCCCATAGAAGAAGGAATTTTTTTCTGGATTTTGAACAAGAGATGGGAATGAGAAGGAAAGTATTCCAGACTGAGGGAATAGTCAGTGAAAAGTATGAAGCCTGAAGATGAAATATCTTGTGGAAGGAACAACAATAACTCCAGTGTCACTGGACCATGGTGGGGGGGAGAATATGGAGCAGGGACAGGGAGGGGGGAAAGGTAAGAAGACTAAAAAATGGCTACAAGACTAGTTTATAAAGGGCTTTAAAAGCCAAACAGAGGATTTTATATTTGATCCAGTATGTATTGGGTGGTTAATGAAGTCTAATAAATAGGGGGTTAAGATGATTGGACTTGTGATTTTTAGTTGTACTATTGAGGGGAGGATGTAGACTGAGGAGAAACTGGAAGCAGGAAAAACAATTCTAAGGAAAGAGGGATAAGAGCCTATACCAAGGGGACAGCTATGTCAGAGAAGCAAAGAGGACATAAATACAGTTATAATGAAGTAGAATCAACAGGACATAGTAACTGGTTATATATTGGGAATAGGGCAGAGAGAATGAGTCCAGAATGGAAACTAGGTTGGATAAATGGGGGGTCGTTGGTGTCCCTTGAAGTATAAAGAAGAGGGGAGAGATTGAAGACAAAGATAAAAAGCTTTGTCTTGGACATGTTAAACAGAGAAGTCAGTCTAAGAGGACCAAAAGTCAGTTGGAAATGCAAGTCTAAAGAGAAGTTTGCACTGGAAAATATATCTGAGAATCATCAGAAAAAAAAGATTATAACTGGCAGCAGATGAGTTCATCAGTGATTAAAGCCTGGGACAGATACTTGGACTATATCCACAGTTAGCATATGTGAGCTGAATAAAAACCCAACCAAAGAGACTGAGGAGTGAGTGGTCAGATATGTAGGAGGAGAAGCAGGAGACATTAATGCCCAAAAAAACCTAGAGAGAAGAAATTATCAGAGAAAAGAAAGTGAATGACAATGTCAAAGGTTATAAAGAGAACAAAAAGGATGAGGTTTGAGAAAAGGCCACAACATAGCTATACTAGATCTAAAACTGTACTATAAAGTAGCAGTCATCAAAACTGCCTAATACTAGTTAAGCAATAGAGTAATGGAGCAGTGGATTAGAATAGTTATAAAAGAAACAGTAGTAAATGACTACACTAATCTATTGTTTGACAAATCCAAAGACATTAGCTTCTGGGAAAGGAACTCACTATTCAACAAAATCTGCTGGGAAAACTGGAAAACAGAATGTCAAAAATTAGGCATATACCCATATTTCATACCTTATACAAAAATAAGGTCAAAATGGGTACAGGATTTAGATATAAAGGGTGAAATTAACAGATCAAGAAATATTCTGTTGGATCTATGGAGAGGCAAGAAATTTGTGACCAAACAAGAAATATAGTACATTATAACTTGCAAAATGGATGATTTTTGACTATAATAAATTTAAAAATTTTTGCACTAATAAAAGCAATGCAGCCAAGAGTAGAAGGAAAACAGAAAGTTGGGAAATAATTTTCACAGCTGGGAGTCTGATAAGAGTCTCATTTCTAAAACATATAGAGAATTAAATCAAATTTATAAGTTTACAAATCATTCCCAAATTGATATATGGCAAACAGTATGAAATGGGAGTTTTCAAATGAAGAAATTTAAGCTATATGTAGTCATATGAAAAAATGCTCCAAATTATTATTGGTTAGAGAAATAAAAATTAAACATCTATGAAGTATCACCTTATACCCATCAGATTGGCTAAGATAACAAAAAAGGAGAACAATCAGTCTTGGGAGATTGTGGGAGATTGGAACATTAAGGCATTGTTGGTGGAGCTGTGAACTAATCCAACCATTCTGGAGAGCATTAAAACTGATCATAGCCTTTGACCTAGCAATACCAATGTTTGGCCTGTATCCAGAAGAAACCATAAAAAATGGAGAAAGCTGCACATGTTCAAAAATATTTATAGCAACTCTTTTTCTAATGGCAAAGAATTGGAAAGTGAGGCAATACTCATCAGTTGAAGAATGGCTGAATGTGTTATGGTATATGAATGTTATGGAGTATTATTGATCTACATGAAACCATGAATGATTAGACTCTAGAAAAGCATGGAAAGCATACGAATTGATGCTGAGCAAAGGGAGCAGAACCAAGAGAATATTGAAAACATAAACAAAATTGTGAAATGATCAGCTATGATAGATGTAGCCCCTCTCAGCAGTTCAGAGATCTAGGACAATCCAGAAATCTGTTATGGTCAACACCTTCCACATTCAGAGGCAAAAAAGAAACAAAACCAAAGAATCTGAATGAAAACTATTTTCACGTTTTTAAATTTTCTCTTGTTTTTCCTTCTAACCCATGATTTTCTTTCTTTTTTCCTTAGTCCTCATTCCCTTATATAAAATGACTAATTCAAAAACATATTGAACACAAATAATGTTTTTGTCTTTCAATTTCGAAGAAGACCAGGACGTCGTGCCATGGGAAGCATGAGAACTGGATTTGAGAGAAAGGGTACTGTGCAAAGTTACCAGCCTCACTTTCTCCTTCAGAGTCATCTGGGTCCAGTGGTCAGACATGAATCAGGATGACTAGAGATGGTCTTTGATATGAGATAATCAGGGTTGCCCAAGGTTACACAGCTAGTAAGAGTCAAGTGTCTAAAGTTGGATTTGAACTCCTATCTCCTGACTTAAAGGTTAATGATTTATCCACTGCACCACCTGGCTGCCTTAGAAACACAAATGTACACGTACAATGTCTACTACACTGAGAGGAGAAGGGTAGAAAGGAAGGGAGAAAGAAAAATGTGTAACTTATAAGTATGCAAATTAATGAATGTGGAAAAACTTTCACAACATAATTGGAAAAATAAAATATCAATCAAAAAAGGGAAAATGGTATTAGATTTGGTAATTAAGAGATGGTTGGTAACTTTTTTAAAAAAGTAGTTTTAGTTATTGAACACTTTGGGAGCTTGACTTAGAGAGTTAAGAGAGTAGGAGGAAAGGAAGTGAAAGCACCTGAACTCCATTACCTTCTCAAGAAGTTTAACTACAACAAAGAGGGAAGAAATGTGATGCTCTGTAACAGAGATGGACAGATCAAGTGAAGTTTATTTTTTTGAGGAAAAGGAGTCATGAGCATATTTATAGGCAGTAGGAGAGCAGACAGAGATTTAAGGTAAGTAAGAAAGTTAGAATGAGAGAGGAGGCAACCTGCTGAAGAAGAGAGGTTGGAATGGGATCACTTGCTGTGGGACAGGAATTTACCTTGGCAAGAAGAACAACCTTTTGATGTAAGACAGAGTAAAGGAGAAGACAGTTATAATTTATTGGTATTAAAACAAAGGATACAATGTGCACAATGAGGTAATTATGACAGTTACTTGGGTCTTCTTTGTTCCGAATTGTGGTCATAGCACATCGTGGTCATATGAAGTTTATCTAGGAGCTAATATAAGCCTAATGGTTGTTTTTTCTTTACAATGCTGTGATCATTGTGCAAATTGTTGTCCTGGTTGTGTGCTCCTCACTCTATATTAGTTCTTACAATTCTTCCTTGGTTTTCTAAATTCTTCCCTTTTTTCTTTGTTTTTGGCTCAAAAAAATAGTACATTCATATAAGATAATGTGTTCAGTCATTCTCAACTTGTTGATCACCCCTTTAGTTTCTAGTTCTTCACTACAAAAAAAAAAAAAGTTGCTTTGAAGTATCTATGTACAAGATGGATACTTACCTCCTTTCTTTGTTCACTTTGAAGATTACAGAATCAAAGGATATCCACTATATCTTCAAAGATTTTTCTCTCAATTAACTGATTTTTCTTCCAATCATGATTGTATTAATTTTGTGAATGCAGAAACTTTTCAATTTTAAATCATTTAAATTGTATATTTTATCTTGTGATCCTCTCTATTTTTTGTTTATTGGAAAAATTCTTCCCTTATCTAAACCTATGAAATTGCTTTCTCTGATCCTATAATTTGCTTATGGGGTGAACTTTAATATCTGCATCATATATCTGTTTGAGGTTTATTGAAGTAGATTATATGAGATGTTGATTTCTGATACACCACTTTATAGTTTTCCCATCAGTTTTGGGGGTTTTTCATGATGAATATTTACTCTCTAGTTAGGCCTGTTGATTGAACATGATACTATTGAATTCATTTGCTTTCAGATCTTGGGTTCCTAATCTTTCTCAATGATTAATATATCAGCATCTATCACTAGATATAGATCAAGATTTTGATAGAAGTAGATGACAGATGTATTTAACTTAATAAGAAAGAGATTTAGTGAGCATTGTTTTGTACTATAGTTTGAGATCTGGGACTGCTGGGTCCCTTCCTTCTCAATTTATTTTCATAATTTTCATGAAATTTCCTCAAAATTATTCCTCATAATTTTTTCTCAGACCTTTTGATCTTCCAGAAGAATTTTTAGTAACCATTAGTTAGTTTTATTGGTATGGTGCTGAATTTGAAAATTAACTTAGACAATATTGTCATTTATGTTATATCAACATGCCTAACTATTAGTAATTATTATCATTCTAATCAAATCTTTATTTCTGTGAAGCTTTTTGTACTTGTACTCTACTCCCTCTCTATATGCTATTAATGAGTTTCTCAGCTGTACTATATGTCCTATAGTTATTTTGAATGGAATTTCTCTTTAGATCTCTTACTGCTAAGTATCATGGGTAAAATTTTTAAGTTGATGATTTTATGGGTACCATTTTGCTTAAATTTCAATTAATCTTAAATTTCTAAGATTTTATTAATTGATCCTATATTTGAAGCTAGTAATACTTTTGTTTTCCCCCTTCCCAATGCTAATTCCAAGAATTTCTTTAATTTTTCATCCGTTTTTGTTATTATTAGAATTTCTTGCTTTATCCTTGCTTTATACACCCTTATTCTCTCTAATTAGCCTCCAGTCTTTCTCTATTATGCATAATGCTGGCTCTTAGATACATATGTTTTTACAAAAATAAAGAATGGATCGTAAAGAAAACTCTAAAAGACTTGTGATAGAAAATGAGATCCACATTCAGGAAAAAAAAAGTATGGAGTCTGGGGACAGCTAGGTGGTGCAGTGGATAGAGCACCAGACCTGGAGTCGGGAGTTCAAATCCCACCTCGGACACTTAATAATTGCCTATCTGTGACCTTGGGGAAGTCACTTAATCCCATTGATTTAAATAAATAAAACTAAAAAAAGTAAGGAGTCTGAATGCAGATCAAAGCATATTAGTTTCATTTTTAAAATGAAGAAGTATGGAGTCTGAATGAAGATCAAATCATATTAATTTTCATTTTTTAAAATTAATTTTATGATTTTTCTTTCTCTTTTTTTCTTTATTCTTTCAGAGCATGACTAATATGGATATGTAAATATGGTTGCACATAATATATATTTATATATATATATATATATATATATATCCTATGTCAGATATTTCAGATTACTTGCTGTCTTGGGGAAGGAGGAGGGAAGGAAGAGAAGCAAAAAAATGTGAAATGCAAAAATCTTACAAAACATCAATGTTGAATACTATCATTACATATAATTGGGAAAAATTAAATTAAAAAGAATAATTCATTTATTTCTACACCATTTGGATTCTTTTAATAGAAATTCATATTGCATTTTGTTATAAAATTTTTTCTGCATCAATTAAAAATAATATTTCATTGTTTTTCTATTAATATAGGCTATTTTACTTATAATTTTCTTCATAATGAATCAACTCTCTCCTTGTGGTATAAATCCAACCTGGTCAGAATGTGTGGTACCTTTATTATATTCTTTTAACTTCTTCATTAATAATTTATTCAATATGCTTCATTCAGTATCATCTCAGGGAATGCTTAGGCAATGGAAAGTGTGCAATAAATTGGTGTTGAGGTTCAGCTTCTACAACAGCCCAGAGAAGTGTTTTTAAACGTTCTCAAGAAACAGATGGTCAATTACATTCAACTGTAGGGCTGTAGCATGGTCACCAATGACTTGTGCAATTTTTAATCCATGAAGATAAAGTTCTTGAGATGGGGGCAAGTATAAACCTCATATGTGCAAGTTAGTGAAGAATAAAAGTTGAATATTTGAAATAAAATGAGAAACTAGACTTTAAAGAGATTAATTTTTTTATATTTGGAATCACAGAAGCTTTAGAACTTAAAGATATATTCTCTTATATGTAAAATTCTTCCTAAATCTGCTGGAAATTCTCATTATGGTCTCATTATAAAAAGCCTCCCCTTATATTCTGAGTCAATCACCCTCTTTTTGACTTCATTTTCCTCCTTCCTGTTCTGACATTAAAATACATCATTCTCTACTTGACTTTGAATTCTAAGACTGCTTGACCTTTCTGGTTCTACCATGGTAATTTCCAAACCATGGTAGCACCTACCATCTGCCATCTCTAATTCGCTCTTTCCCCCCTCTATAAGTTGATTAGAACATAATAGTCCCAACACTCCCAGATTGGATTAGGCTGTTACAATAGTCTAATATATAGGCTATTCCAAAAATTCTAGTGTGATTTTAAGCTTTAAAACTGACACAGAAATGGGGTTAATCTCTGGGATTGCAAATACAAACAAAAGTTATAAAAAAATCTCTGACATCAAAGAACTTATATTCTAATGGGGAAATATAGGCCTTAAATGGAGCTGAAAATCAGAGGAGGTGAGGTAATTATGGAGAAGTAATCCAGATATGTATAAGTGGTCCAAGTTTGATATGAGCATGGTGGCCAAGAATGTTTAATCAAATTAAAGTTCCATGGAGGAAAATACCATTTGAAAGTGGAGACTATTAGAAATAAAGTCGTTTGACTTCCGGCCAAGATGGCGGAGAGAAGACAGGCACAGTTCTAAAGTCTCCTGATCTCTTCCCCATCTATCACATGAAACAAACCTCTTAAAAGAAATCCAACCCACAAAACCCAGAAAGAAAAGCCAGGAGAAAGAATATCTACCTCAGGATTTGTCTCCGGCAGCAGCTTTGGCCGAATTCAAGTGGGAGAGTATGGGCTCAGAGGGATCATCAGCCCTGGATCAGCCAGATTAACAGCTGAATTGGAACCGGAAGTCTGAGGGCCCAAAAGCCAGACCTGCTGGATCAGAGGTGGGGCTGGGCAACAAGGGCTTGGGTCCACGGGGGAGCAGAGGCACTGGTGTTGGTGCTGTCCCCCTGGAGCTTGGGGACAGGGCTGGGGGAAGAGTTCTGGTACAGGAGAGCTGCTGACACCATCCTGGGCTCCTCTGGTCCCATTACAACTCAGACAACCTCCCAAACAAACAAATGCAAACTACTTCTGCCTCAGGCCCAGGTGTGTGAGCAGAAGAACCAGCCCAGCTGAGGAATGACCTCAGGCCAGGGTAAAGCCCACCATTAATTGAAGGCTAAAGGATTCAATAGCTCCAACCCCTCCCTTCAAGTAAAGAGAGAAGGCCTCAGCCAAGGTCACAGACACTCCAGAGAAAGCAACCAACACCTCCTACTGGCCAGCCAGAGAAACTGCACTCAGGGCATAAAGCCTTTAGTGATCCCAAGCCCTGGTGAACCAGCCCCTCCCCCCCAAAACTCAAGGTCTTAGCAAAATGAAGAAGGGTCAGCGGAAAGGTGGATCCATACAAAAATTCCTGGAAGGGAAAGACCCTAACTCAGAAAGACCTAAAACCTCTAAGGAGAATACAATCTGGTCTCCAACACAGAAAGACTTCCTTGAAGGAATAAGGAAGGAGCTTAAAAATTTGGGAGAGACAATTAATACCTTGCAACAAGAAAACAAAACCTTAGAAAGTACAATTGGACAAATACAAAAGGAGAATAAATCTCTCAGATCATCAATTGGACGATTACAAAATGAGAATATATCTCTCACAGCATCAATTGGACCAATACAAAATGAGAAGAAATCTCTCAGACCATCAATTAGACAATTACAAAATGAGAATAATTCCCTCAGATCCTCAAATGGGCAAATACAAAAAGAAATTAATTCTCTCAAAACCTCAATTGGTCAAATGGAAAGCTCTTTCAAAAGTAGAATTGACCAATTGGAAAAGGCGTTGCAAAAGGTTAATGAAGAAAACTCCTCCCTAAAAACAAGAATGGAGTCTACAGAAACTGATGACTCCATGAGACAGCAAGAGTCAGTTAAACAAAATCAAAAAGTAGAAAAAATAGAAGCAAATGTAAAATACATCATCAACAAAACCACTGACCTCAAGAATAGATCGAGGAGGGGCAACCTGAAAATTATAGGACTTCCTGAAAGCATTGAAGAGAAAAAAAGGCTGGACTTAATATTACAGGATCTAGTGATGGAAAACTGCCTTGATATCATGGAACCAGAGGGCAAAGTAGTTATTGAAAGAGTACATCGATCCCCACCAGAAAAAGATCCTAAAATGAAAACACCAAGGAATGTTGTGGCCAAACTCCATAACTATCAGATAAAAGAGAAAATCCTGCAAACAGCCAGAAAGAAACAATTTAAATATCAAGGAGCCACAGTAAGGATCACTCAGGACCTGGCTGCATCAACATTAAGGGATCAAAGGGCCTGGAATGAGATATTTCGAAGAGCAAGGAAGCTTGAATGCAGCCAAGAATCTCCTTTCCTGCAAAGTTGAGCCTTCTCTTGCAGGGAAAAAGACATTTAACGAATAGGTAGAATTCCAATAATTTTGGTTGAAAAGACCAGAGCTAAACAGAAAATTTGGACAGCAAACAGGAGGTTCAAGAGATACATGAAAAGGTAAAAAAAGGGGGGCAGTAAAAGGAAAAAAAATGCAATCCAGTAAGTTAAAACTGGCTATATCCCAGCATGGGGGGGGGGGGAGATTCTCATAAATCTTGAGAATTGTAACTCTAACAGAGAGAATACACTTAGCCAGAAATGATGGACATTCATGACCTATCTATGAGACTGCTATCTAATGGGATGTAACTGGCTTTAACCCCACTTGGGAGAAAGACTCTAATAACTCTCAGGAATTTTGACTCAATTCGATAGAATATATTGAACTAGAAGGGACAGACACTCAGAATTTTCTATGACTTAGATAGAATGATCTAAAAAAAAACACTACTGCCCTAAAAATGGGGACAGGAAAGAGATAGGAGGAGGGAGGGGATCGAATGGGGTAAATCTCATTACACTAAGAGGTACAAAAATCCTATGGTAATACAGGGGAAGAAGGGAGCAGAGGAGAAACACCTGAATCTTCTTCTCATCAGATTTGGCTTAAAGTCAGTCTACACATACTCAGTTAGCATATAAAACATCTAACTTTTCAAGTATTAAAAGGGGAAAAGGGGAGGGGGGGAACAGAGAAAGGGAAGGGGAGTGGGGGGAAAAGGGGAAATAACAAAAGGAAGGGAAGTGAAAAAGGGAAAGGGTAAAGAAAGGGGAGGGTGTGATATAGGAGGGCAAACACACTGAAGGAGGTGGTATTCAGAAACAAAATACTGGGGAATGTGGATAAGGGGGGGAAGGGAAAAATACAAACAGAGGGAAGATAGCACAGAGGGCAATAAAGAATTAGTAATCATAACCTTGAATGTCAATGGGATGAACTCTCCCTTAAAATGTAAGCAAATAGCAGAGCGGATTAAAAACCAGAATCCTACAATATGCTGCTTATAAGAAACTCTTTTGAAGCAGAGAGATACATATAGAGTAAAGGTAAAAGGTTGGAGCAAAATATTTTTTGCTTCAGCTGAAGTAAAAAAAAAGCAGGGGTAGCAATCCTTTTCTCAAACAAAGCAGCAGCAAAAATAGATAGCATTAAAAGAGATAAGGAAGGAAAATGTATGCTCCCAAAAGGAACCATAGACAATAAAGTCATTTCAATATTGAATGTATATGCACCCAGTGGGACAGCACCCAAATTCTTAGAGGAGAAGCTGAAAGAACTACAGGAAGACATAGACAGCAAAACTCTACTAGTGGGAGAACTCAACCTCCCGCTATCAGATCTAGATAAATCAAATCATAAAATAAACAAGAAAGAAGTTAAGGAGGTAAATAGATTGTTAGAAAAAATAGATATGGTAGACTTATGGAGGAAACATAATAGGGATAGAAGGGAATATACCTTTTTCTCTGCAGCACATGTAACTTATACAAAAATTGACCATGCACTAGGACATAAAAACCTAATGATCAACTGCAGAATGGCAGAAATAGTTAATACATCTTTCTCAGATCACAATGCAATAAAAGTCATATGCAATACTGGGCCAAGGAGATATAGACCCAGAACAAATTGGAAACTGAATAACCTCATTTTAAAAAATGAGTGGACCAAAAAACAAATTATAGAAAGAATTAACCATTTAATCCTAGGTAATGATAATAATGAAACAACATACCAAAACCTATGGGATTCATTCAAAGCAACTCTCAGGGGATATATTATAGCTCTAAATGCTTACATGAATAAATTGGAGAAAGAGGAATTCAATGAACTAAACATGCAACTGAAAAAATTAGAGAATGAACAAATCAAAAATCCCCAATTAAATACCAAATTAGAAATTCTAAAAGTGAAAGGAGAAATTAATAAAATCGAAAGCAAAATAACTATTGAATTAATAAATAAAACCAAAAGTTGGTATTATGAAAAACTAATAAAATTGATAAACCTCTGGTCAATTTGATTAAAAAAGGAAAGAAGGAAAGTAAATTGCTAGTATCATAAATGAAAAAGGTGAACTCACCACCAATGAGGAGGAAATTAAAGTAATAATTCAAAATTATTTTGCCCAACTCTATGCCAATACATTTGATAATCTAAGTGAAATGGATGAATATTTACAAAAATATAAGTAGCCTAGGTTAAATGAAGATGAGATTAAATACCTAAACAACCCTATCTCAGAAAAAGAAATTCAACAAGCCATTATTGAACTCCCTAAAAAAAATCTCCAGGTCCTGATAGATTCACAAGTGAATTCTATTATGTTATAAAGCATCAATCATTAAAACTGTTTAGTATTGGCTAAGAAATAGAGTGGTGGACCAGTGGAATAGACTAGTTGTAAGAGCAGGAGATGATTATAGTAATCTGCTGTTTGATAAACCCAAAGAGTCCAGCCATTGGGATAAAAACTCCCTCTTTGATAAAAATTGCTGGGATAATTGGAAGTTAGTATGGAAGAAACTTAGATTAGACCAACACCTCACACCCTTTACCAAGATAAGATCCAAATGATTACAAGACATAGATATAAAAAACAATACTATAAGCAAATTAGAAGATCAAGGACAAGTCTACCTATCAGATCTATGGAAAGGGGAGCAGTTTATGACTGGGGAAGAGTTGGAGAACATCACCAAAAACCAATTAGATGATTTCCATTACATTAAATTAAAAAGCTTTTGCACAGATAAAACAAAGAAATGTAGTAAATTGGGAAACAATCTTTACAACTAATGATTCTGACAAAGGACACATTTCTTAAATATACAGAGAACTGAGTCATATTTTTAAAACAAAAAGCCATTCCCTAATTGACAAATGGTCAAAGGATATGCAAAGGCAATTTATAGATGAGGAGGTCAAAGTAATCCATAGCCATATGAAAAAATGCTCTAAATCATTAATTATTAGAGAAATGCAAATTAAAGCTTTTCTGAGGTACCACCTCACACCTCTCAGATTGGCTGATATGAGCAGGTATGATAATGATCATTGTTAGAAGGGATGTGGGAAATCTGGGACACTACTACACTGTTGGTGGAGCTGTGAACTCATCCAACCCTTCTGGAGAGCTATTTGGAACTATGCCCAAAGGGCAACAAAAATGTGCAAACTCTTTGACCCAGCAATACCACTACTGGGTCTATACCCTGAAGAGATGATGAAAAAGGGTAAAAACATTACTTGTACAAAAATATTTATAGTAGCCCTGTTTGTGGTGGCAAAGAATTGGAAATCAAGTAAATGTCCCTCAATTGGGGAATAGCTTAGCAAACTGTGGTATATGTATGTCATGGAACACTATTGTTCTATTAGAAACCAGGAGGGATGGGATTTCAGGGAAGCTGGGAGGGATTTGCATGAACTGATGCTGAGTGAGATGAGCAGAACCAGAAAAACACTGTACACCCTAACAGCAACATGGGAGTGATGTTCAACCTTGAAGGACTTGCTCATTCCATCAGTGCAACAATCGGGAACAATATTGGGCTGTCTGCAAAGGAGAGTACCATCTGTATCCAGATAAGGAGCTGTGGAATTTGAACAAATTGCAAGGACTATTCCCTTTAATTTAGAAAAAAACCAGATATCTCATTATCTGATCTTTTTACCTCTGAGACTTCTCTTCTTTAAGGATATGATTTCTCTCTCATCACACCCAATTTGGATCAAGGTACAACATGGAAACAAAGTAAAGATTGACAGAGTGCTTTCTGGGGGGGGGGGGAGCAAGATTGGGGGGAATATTGTAAAACTCAAAAAATATCTTTAATAAAAATAAATTAAAAAAAGAAATAAAGTCATTTGCTGGCATGAGAAAGCCACTGGGATGTAGGTTAAGAAATATCCTGGAGAGTCATAGGCTGGTCCAGATTAGAAAAACCATGCTGTTATTAGATGGTATAAATGCACTTCAATGATGATACCTTAAACATGTGATGGTACCAGTAAATATTCTATGTCAGAACTAAATTCTCTGTTCAAAGTTGAGGGGATAATATTTAATAGCACAAGGAAGCAGGTAATTCATAAAATAAAAAAAAAAAATTCTCTCCAGGTATAACCAAACTGACAAAAAATAAATAATTATATAATACCCCAATGAAAATAATAACAATAATAACCTTTGCAGCCTTCTGTTTGAAACACACTCATGTAAATCCAGGGCAAAACAGCAACACTCTCTGAGTATTGGATTCTTGCCCAAAGTCCCATCACTTCGAAATATGGAGATAAATATTGTAGGTTCTGGAACATTTGGATAAACTGTCCAGATTGTAGCATTCACATGATTTTGTTTTCTCACAACATGAATACATGTGTCCAGGGAGAATTCCATGTCTCAAAATACCATATTCCATATAAAATATATATCAGATAAACCAAGCTAAATTTAGTAGGCTCAGTTGAGCTAAAGAGGATCTTAGAGAAGAGATCTTTAGCAAAGAACTGCTCCACTATCTCTTCCTTCCCCAAAATTGATCATAATTCAAAGAAAGGACACTGATTTTATTTCTCTTATCTTGAGGAAAAAATGAAGTAATTTTATAAACATCTCATTTAGAAAATTGAAAAAGAAAATACAATTAAAGTCAATCAATTTATTTAGATCTATTACTATTTCATATTAAATGAAAATATTTTGGGATGAAGAAATTGCACATCAACAAGAATTTAGTCTAAAAACCAAGATTATGTTCAACTTTAAGTAGGAAAAAAGTGAATTTTGCTAAAAAATAGAATAGTTCCTATTTCACCAATAAGTAATATATACAAGCCTAGTCTTTAACATCTTCACTAAGAATAATCATTTATTTTGTTGGAAGGGGAGGCACAATGCTTATTTAATCCTTATGAAACTATAAATAATCCCCCAAAGAAGGAACTTCCTTTATCAATGCAGGAAACTAATTATCTCAGTTACTCAGGGCATTGGTGGAATTTTAGAAATAATGTGACCATGTATATCTAATATCATTAAGTATTTTTCTAAACTCAACACAACCCTCTCAGAGTCATGACTAGAACCAAGGTGACTGGAACTTTGACACATGAATGTATAATATGATAGAATTATTTGAAGTCTTCAAACAAAAGAAAATAGCCCTGCTTAGCACCTAGTTAAGAATTAGTTAAAATAGAAAGCTACCAGATGGTCTGTCACCAGTGTCCCTCACATTCCAGGTGAGCTCCTAAATTTCTGTTATACTCTTCCAACTCCCAGCAGCAGCCTCAAAGTCTAGGAGTTTCCACCCCCGTGGTTCTATGTCCCAGATTTAGGGTTCATTTTTATTCACTTGCCACAGGCAACTTGTGTAGGCTCAAGTACAAAAAGTGTAGAATTATACCTTCTCCATGATGTCTCTTCTTGGTACCTCTCAGCTAAAAATATCCATCTGATATGAATTTCATACTTCTCAAGTATTTTTACATTTTAATTTACATTATATTTACATGTCTTATTTCTGCTGAATTGTAAACTTTTTGAGGGCAAGACCTTTGTCTTCATTATCTTTGTTTTGCCATCATTCTTCCACCCCATCATCCCTTAGCATCATGCACTGTACATTCATAACACATGAATGATTGCAAAATGAATGATAGATCACCAAAAACCAACTAGATGATTTCGATCACATTAAATTAAAAAGGTTTTGCACATATAAAACCACTGTAACCAAGATCAAAAGAAATGTAGTAAATTGGGAAACAATCTTTACAATTAATGATTCTGACAAAGGATTCATTTCTAAACTATACAGAGACCTGAGTCATATTTTTAAAACAAAAAGCCATTCCCCAGTTGACAAATTGTCAAAGGATATGCAAAGGCAATTTACAGATGAGGAGACCAAAGCCATCCATAGCCATATGAGAAAATGCTCTAAATCATTAATTATTAGAGAAATGCAAATTAAAACTTCTCTGAGGTACCACCTCACACCTCTCAGACTGGCCAATATGACCAGAAAGGATAATGATCATTGTTGGAAGGGTTGTAGGAAATCTAGGACACTGTTTTACTGATGGTGGAGCTGTGAACTCATCCAACCTTTCTGGAGAGAAATTTAGAACAACGCCCAAAGGGAAATAAAAATGAGCATATCCTTTGAACCAGCAATACCACTACTGGATCTATACCCTGAAGAGATGATGAAAAAGGGTAAAAACATTACTTGTACAAAAATACTCCTAGCAGCCCTGTTTGTGGCGGAAAGGCATTGGAAATCAAGTAAATGTCCTTCAATTGGGGAATGGCTTAGCAAACTGTGGTATATGTATGTCATGGAACACTATTGTTCTGTTAGAAATCAGGAGGGACCGGAATTCAGGGAAGCCTGGAGGGATTTGCATGGACTGATGCTGAGTGAGATGAGCAGAACCAGAAAAACACTGTATACCCTAACAGCAACATGGGGGGTGATGTTCAACCTTGAAGGACTTGCTCATTCCATCAGTGCAACAATCAGGGACAATTCTGGGCTGTCTGCAAAGGAGAGTGCCATCTGTATCCAGATAAAGAGCTGTGGAGTTTGAACAAAGCTCAAGGACTATTCCCTTTAATTTAGAAAAAACAGATATCTTTTTGTCTGATCTTGTTATCTCTTAGACTTTTTGTCTCTTCCTCAAGGATATGATTTCTCTCTCATCACACCCAATTTGGATCAAGGTACAACATGGAAACAAAGTAAAGACTAACAGATTGCTTTCCATGGGGTGGGGGAAGTAAGATTGAGGTAAAAATTATAAAACTCAAATAATATCTTTAATAAAAAATATTCATCTATTTCATTGAGATTGTCAATTTTATTGGCATATAATTGGGCAAAATAGCTCCTAATAAATGATTTTATTTCCTCTTCAAAAAAATGAATGATAGATTATTTTCTGTAAGCATCCCACTTTTGTCTATAGAATGA
Source organism: Macrotis lagotis (assembly GCF_037893015.1). Classification (NCBI taxonomy): domain Eukaryota; kingdom Metazoa; phylum Chordata; class Mammalia; order Peramelemorphia; family Peramelidae; genus Macrotis; species Macrotis lagotis. The sequence continues at coordinate 265,569,912 of NC_133661.1, read as the reverse complement.
GGAACTAGAATTTTAAATAATCTATATCCACAGTACCTTGCTGCCAAATGAATGATTCTTCTTCCTAAATTGCCATGTTTTATCATAAGAAGGCTGTTCATTAGGGAATATTTTTTTCAAACATATGGAAAGAGACTTATGTGGATTGGATCCCCAGGTAGCTCACAAATCCTTACTTACATATTACTCATTAAATAAGTCAAAAGATATTATTAATTTTTAGCAAAGGCATTAATAAGATGGAATAGTAAAAAAAGGAATAAAGAATTACTCCTATCAGCATAAGGTTACCTGCAAATACACAAGACTTCCATGAGAAGAGTGAGTTCAAACATGGAGTTACAATGGTAACAAGTTAGATCTATGTATTAGATACACATATGAAAAGACAACACATGACTCCCAAGACCTAAAAGTCCTTCTCTCTTCATGAATCTTCACAAAACTACTCTTGGGTGTATATTTTGTTGAATATTTGGTTCTTTTCTATGCTTCCATTGATTCCATTTCTCAAAACTTCTTCCTCCCTTAAGTGTCTGCCTCACTGTATCTATCTGCCTAGAATGAGTGACTCTGCTCTCTTACTAGAAGATCTCCTAATAATAGAACAAGTCCACTTGAAAGTGGCAAGCAAATTGTAGAAAGTGAAGTGGGACAGAGGAAACCATTTCTCAGACAGAGGGACCATTTTCTCCTATTTTGATTCATGGCTTACAACTTTCTGTAACTCCCCAATGATTAACTATGTAAACCCCCAAGGATGTAGTTTATTACCTTCTTAACTCATTCAGAAAAAAAGAATAAATAAATAAATATAGAGAGAGAGATAGATATAGATAGATATAGATAGATATATAGATATAGATATAGATATAGATATAGATATAGATATAGATATAGATATATAGATATATAGGGATAAAGGGATCAGATAATAGCTCATCTCTACAATTCATTTATTAATAATTTTTTATAATTTTATGAGTAATCTAGGCTTGGTGATGGTAAATACCAATTGCTCTGTACTTAAATTAGTCCTTCTACTCTGGGTTCTTAAAGAGTCACCTCAAAAAAATTCTTTTTTATTTTTTAATGATTGAGTTTCTACATCTTGCCCAGTCTGGAAATGAATATGAGAGCATAGACTTGATCATCATGGAACCTGCTCCATTTTTAAACTGAATCACTTTACCTCTCCTTAGGCAATTTAATGTCTCACCTACTCCCAGGGCTTATCACATTAATGACAAATTTAATGCAATCACCAATTTTCATAACCCACTACAGCTCAGAACCACCAAGCTTGAGGATATCACCTCAGCCTCTATGGCAGTTAGAATTACTAGCTTATTTCAATAGAGGCACCTTACAATATATACCATAGGTGAGTGTCTATCTCTAAGGGGGTAAAGGGTAAGGGGTACTCAGGTATACTCAATCTAAAACCACTGGATTCCCTTTAGAAAGAGCTTCCCTGGTGGGGTTCCCTATGCCTGTTAATTCTGCTCTAATCAATTAGGTAATAAATGCAGGAACCCAGAAAATAGCAAGCAAAAAAAATGATCAAAACTGTCGGACAACTTTAAATATGGCTGGATATCTGGTATTACAGATATAAAACTTAGAATAGTTTTAAAAGAATGATACCCTCCAAGAGGAAGCTAAAGTAATTGATATAGAGGGTTGGCAGTTTTGGACAACTAATATTACTACTCAAATGTTTAGAGAATTATTTGAAGAGTAGTTAGTCTATGAATTACTCTATGAATCCTGAATAGGAAATATTCTTTAGGTGGAAAAATACTCTTTCTACTTGGCAGAAGGAGAAAGGACATAAAGATTTGTGGTAATTTGTAGAATTTAACATGAAATGGTGAAATTCCTACTTGTCACAATATCTTAACATACTAAGATCATAGGATCACAAGGTCATAGATTTAGAGCTTGAGAAAAACTCAGAGTCATCTTGTCCAATACTTTTATTTTATAGTTAAGGAAACTGAGTCTTGTTGGGTTTAAATGACTGGCCCAAGGTTACATATATAGTGATTAATCATCATAATATAGTCTTCTCAGTCCAGAGTCAATAGTATTTCCCCTGTGATTGATACAGTGTATAGGGAACCATATTTCCTTTCAAACAAGAAGTCAAGTTGTTTTGCTGTGTTTTGGTTTTTTTGGTGAGGGTGTGGGAATAGAGGGAAGTTTCCATATGGAGCAACAAAAATTGTTCCATATAGGAATTTCTTAGAGCAAAGAATAACCATAATAGGGAGACATGACATTGAAAACATTAAATGTCAACCCCTGTTGAGAGTAATGGGACCTGCAAAAAGAACTGTACCACAGCAGTCATCAGAAAGATTGTAGGTGTAAAGAGTCACACCCAGATAAATCTTCCAGGAAGCTCACTGTGAGAACCTTTACCTTCAAGACTATAAATGATTTTAGGTATTTATTTAAGATTGTTTATATTATAGATTTACAAGAATTATTTAGATCTAATATTTATTCATGCATACATTTTTATTTTCCTCTTTAATAAAAAGAACTTTCTTCTGTAATATTACAAATTGTATGCTTAAGGGTGGAAAGTTTCTCTTAGTATTCAAAATTTGAATTTTGCTCTAAGACTCCTGAGTAGTAGAATATTAGCCAAGAGAAGTGAGAAAACTAAAATATATTCAGATCCTAAAGGCTATGGAATTCTTAAGGGTTACAGAAAACATTTCTGATGCCTTTTAATTCCACAGATAACTGAAAGTGCCAACACTTTGGTTCTCTCCTTTCCAATAGCCTGGGAATGTTTTAAACACATTTAAAGGTTCCTTAAAGAACTATAGAGAATTCATCTTTTCTTATTTTCACTCACTGCCTAGAATGATTTTTTGGAGACCCCAGATTATGGATGTCTTCAATGGAAGAACTCTTCAGGCTATACTAAAGATGTATATACACACATATATATATATATATATATATATATATATATATATATCTCATGGGCTCTAATGAAGTAGCAAAGACTAAAACTGATTAGTGTATGATCAAACTAAAAGAGCATCTGATATAGTCAAACCCCCACACACACATACACCACCAAACAGGAAGAACAAGAGATCCAAAGATGAAAATGCATTTAAAGGAAACAAAATTGTCAGTCAACAACATTTATTGAGTACCAAATATGAGCAAAACACTGTATGAGGCACTTATACAACATATGAGATTGTCATGCTAGCTTGGAGAAAAAAACCAATGACTCCTCTCCTATTAGAGTTCAACCCTGTAGTGTAAGGTTTTAATGATATGTATACAACAGCTTCTATCATTTCTATGGTTCAATTGTTCCACAATTACTTAAGAATTAGTTTTCTCTGTAATCAAAATCTTTGCCTTCATTTGGATGCTGGATGCTCATGACCCTTTCTATTTTTAAAGATAAGTGACTAATTCGCTTATAATATTGATTTAAAAAAATTCTATAATGAGGTAACTTATCTCTAGAGGAGTATGCTTCTTGCACTGTTAAATTCTGATCCAGTTAAACTAATAACACTATGACTTGCTCACCTTGGGATCAAAAACTATTATGATCCATTGAATACTTAGTATCTACAGTCCTTTAAATCTAGAGCTCAAAAAAACTTTGGGGGTCATCTAGTTCAGTGCCCTTGTCTGACTGCCGAAGAATTTGAGACCCAGAGAGATGAATTAACATGCACTGGGTCACACAGAAAGGAAGTGGCAGAGCCAAGTCCTTACTCAGTCCTCTAATTCTAAATTCTATATACTTTCCACTGTATCACATTCAGAACCTATGCTCAGTTTTGATAAATTGCTTTCATTCTGCTCTTCTGACAGAAAAAAAAAACTTTCTGATTCTGAATCATGGTTATCATATCTGGACACATGTAATAATGTTAGATACAACCTGAAAACCATTTCAAGAGTTGTTTGAGAAATGATAATTCTCCAAAAGTCCTAGGCCGGCCATCCAAGTTCCTAAGCAAATTTCCATGTATTTAAAATAAAATGTCTAATAATTGCAGCTAGGTACCCTTAAAGCAAGAAAACTGAAATTCAAGAGTCATAAGAGAAATACTAAAAGTTCACAATCCCATTTCCCCTGCTTCATGGCTTTGTTTAGACTTTAATAAAGGCGCCTATATTTCACCAGAAATAAAATTTTATTAATATCATGTCAAATGTTTTAAAATACATTTACCTTTTTTCTCTCTTCATTTAGAAAACAATCCAATAAAAACTTCAGTCATAACCAAGATATTTTAAAGTGTGAA